>NC_136483.1:125601234-125996234 GCF_053919585.1 Euprymna scolopes | reverse complement strand
CCCTTATGCCATACCTTATCGAAGGCCTTCGATATGTCAAGATCAATTGCTCTGGAAAGGAAAACTTTGTCAAGAGATTCACTAATCCTATGTGATATAACCGTTAGCACATCTGCTGTAGATCTTGCAGAGCGGAAACCATATTGCATGTCACTAAGAAGGTTGTTTCTGTTGAGGTGGTTGACTACTTCTTTATTTAATATGGATTCCAACAACTTACTCATGACACACAGGAGACTTATTGGTCTGTACTGAGAGGGAGATGACTTATCACCTGAATTCTTAAATACAGGGCATACTGATGAGGTTTTCCAGGGTGTTGGAAAGCATTTCTCCTTAAGGCAATGCTTAAACAGTTTTGTAAGTATGGGGGCAAGTTCTGGTTGGAGCTTTTTCTAACTGGAATGCCATCAGGGCCAGTTGCTTTACTGGAATCAAGGTTCTTGATTAGCTTGGCGACCTCATGCACAGATATTTGTATGTTACCTAGCGTGTTGTCTGTTATAGGAGGAAATACAGGGAGTTGATGGTCATTGTCGTATAGGGTAGAATTAGCTGCAAAGTTCTTGGCAAATAGTCTGGCCTTGTCTGATGCTGATGAGATGACCTCAGGTCCATTGATGATAGTTGGGATAGTTCAAGTGAACAGACATCTTGCTACTCATCTCCCTTCATAATACCCCTGCAACTTATGTCCCTGATAGTAACCCCCTACTTCAAAGTGGCACTGTGCCTTGTTTGGGGTGAAAATTTGAATAAGATATATTTTTGGCAAAAATTTCAATGTAAAAGCATGATGGGACATTTTTGAAAAGAAAAATCTCAGTAAATATGTCGAGGGTTAAATATGTCTAAGTCACTTGACATATTTTGTCGAGATCTCCAGCAAAGAAAAGAGACCAGAAGACTTCTTGAACAGCTTCTCTGTCTTAACTAAACATTAAAAGAGTTGAAAGGTAAGGAATTGTTCATTTCCTCCAGAAGATAAAAGGATCTCTAAGTCAAGTTACCTGACATGTTGGAATGAGTCTCAGGTGAATTCGAGATCAGAAAATTTGTGAAAGAATCTGCTTCTGTCCAAACTAAACATTAAAATAGTGGAATATGTGGCGAATTCAAAAGCATTAATTATTCCAGGATAAAAGGAAAACACTGGATTCGTCATGGTTATTCTTTGTGGGAAACATTACAAAAAAATTATTTGAAAATACCACCAGTAAAGAACTTTGACTAAAGAAGAAAACACAATCTAATGGAAGAACAGACACCACTGAAAAGGAGATGGTGACGATTGTTTCTAAAAAAGGACTGACTAAAAAGAACATAAAAATATAAAAAACACATATAAAGTTCATAAAAATCTTTTTTAGAAAATGTAATAATTTTACTTGTGAGCCAGATGGACAACTTTTGGCAGCCAACAAATTACAGACTTTTTCCTTTCAGGACTTTCACTTTAATAAAAATAATTTCTTTCAAGTCTGTTATTTTTTCCCCCTAATCTTTTCTCCCATAAATGTTTCTTTCTCTTTATCTAAATTGGAGGTATCAAGTTAAGAGGAATGACCTTTCGCAGGATACAGTGGATAAAATTGTCTGCCAAGAGTTAGTTACTCATAGAGTTAAGGTTACTGACTCTACCAAATTCTAGCAAGTTACAATCTGCTAGAATTGGTTTTGGTTTGAATTTCTGTAACTTCGGCTGTGTCCATCTTTTAATTCTTCTTTGTTCTTTCCTTTAGTTAGCCATTTTAGCATTTGTGTTCGATTGGTTTGGTGGGTTTTTTGAGTGTTCAAAGTCATTGGATCTTAGCTTTGAGTTGTTAATTGGTTAAAAGGGGCGGAGCTTGGTCTTGACAAGATGACTACCATTTTCACTACTGCCATATTAATCAAAAAGAGAAAGATATTTAGAGATAAGATCATAACGGTATTTGTT
Source organism: Euprymna scolopes (assembly GCF_053919585.1). Classification (NCBI taxonomy): domain Eukaryota; kingdom Metazoa; phylum Mollusca; class Cephalopoda; order Sepiida; family Sepiolidae; genus Euprymna; species Euprymna scolopes. The sequence continues at coordinate 125,994,295 of NC_136483.1, read as the reverse complement.
TTTTAGATTCATTAGATGAAATTAGTGAATCAGATTATATGTTGTACAAGAAACAGGTGGATAAGTATACTGCTTCGGTGGATTTGTTAGACGAACAAATGACCAAGGCCTATCTGGTTGATGGAAGAGAGGATGAGGAAATTAGGACTGTGCTCTTTTCCAGATAAGAATCTTGGAAAAGTTATTCAAATTTCAGCCTTCTTCAAAGGTGAGTGATTCTGCTAATTATGAGGAGTCACCAGTTGAGAAAAATGTCTTGGGCTGATCCCTAAAATTGAGTGTCCTAAATTATGTGAGAAGGACCTAGAAAAAGATAAATTAGCCTTTTTAAATTTCTGAAAGTAATTTGAGAATTGTGTGGTTAATGTGGAAAATGATGCTTTGAGGTTAGTTGTATCAAAAGCCACTTGTTGGGCTTTACCTTCCAGCTAATAAAACATCTCTCAGTATCTGACAAGAATTATCACACAGCTTCTGATATTGTCGCATCAGAATTTTTAAATCAGACAAATATAGTGGATTGTTTTCTCTTCTATATTCGGTATTGATAAGTTAGGTGGTACCTTAGCCGCTAGAAATTTTTTAAATGCTATTAAGGCTCAAATATATGAATTGAAAAATTCCTTGTAGCTGAATTTTTTAGAGATGAATTCTCATGGAAACAAGTAACTAAGTCATACAGTTTGTAGTTAATTACCCCCGCTTTAGGTCTGAACTGGTTCACAAGGTAGGGAATAACTATTCTACCCTTAAAGATATTTTGAAGAATTGTTTGTCTTGAATTGAAAGCCATGTTTAATTTCAGAAGAGTTTTTGACGTACTAATCATGGAGATGACGAATCTTCAGTGGGTAACTGTTCTGTACAGGTCCTGGACTTTATAATTTTGCAGGCAAAGAGCAAAAGATCCTTCCTGTGTTGACAAGAAAAAATTATGTGCTGAAATGCTCAAAGATAATAAAATAAAATTATTGATACTTTTATGGTGTAATTCTGGTTTCTGATTGGTTGCTAGCAGAACGTGGCTTAATTTGATTTGTCGGTTCCTATCAACAGCGTTTATAAATAGAATCACCCAACTTTCAGTGATCATACTCTTATATATCAAAAATATTGCAACAGCCCCTATTTTTTATATAATGAGAAAGTCCTTTTAGTTCAGGTTTAATCCTGTTTATATATATATATATATTTATTTTCAAATGTGTAAAATAAAATAAGTTACAACATGTAAATTAAAACAGAACAGTCATTTATTTCATTTAGATCTTAAAATTTGAGCATGTAAAAAAGGAAACCAATCGATTTGTTTTATTTCTCTTTTTTTTTTTTTTTTTTTTTTTACACACATATTTTTCTCTGACATTTGAACAAGATTTTAATCTTGTTCAAATGTCAGAGAAAAATATGTGTAAAAAGAGAAATAAAAGAAATCGATTTTCATTTTTACCTTGAAAAAATGAGCATGTGAAAATAAAGCCATTTTTAATTTTAATTATGCATTTCCATTCTAAAACACACACACACACACACACACACACACACAATATGCATCCGTAAAAAAAGATTTATCTTTTGTTCTTAAGTAAAATTAAAGCAAAAGGAGAAAATAGAAAAGACTGGTCTAATTTTTTATATATTAGAGAGTTTTGTGCACAAATAAAAGTACAACAAATGTCGATTTTAATTTATGTGCGCTTTAAAATAAACATGTAAAAAGTATTTGTAAAAAATACAAAGAAAATGTTTTCAAAAAGTGATTTGTTTTTCATTCATTTATTTTATTTTAGTAAAAGTTTAAACATTTGTTATGCATTTAGTATGTTAAAAATATTAATACAAACAAAATCGATGGACAATTTTTCTATTTTTTTAAATATATATCTAGGCTTGTAAAAAGTTATTTAAAGTCAAATTCGACAAGTTTTCAGGCAAAACGTTTTCATTTTATTTTTGCCGCCAATTTTTATCGGATATATTTTGTTCTGATGCTATATAATGGATTCTTTTTTTACTTCATTTCTTATGAAGTGATATTTAATATCTCTATTCTTAGATCTTTGGTGAATTACTGTTTTGTGCTAAGACTATGCTAGCTTGATTATCACAATTAATTATTACCAGAGTTTCAGTTAATTCTGGTTCTAAAACAGTCTTCAAAATAGCTTTTAGATATAGCGCTTCTTGCGCAGAAAGTGAAAGTGCTATAAATTCCACCTCACAAGTAGAGAGAGACACAATCTGCTGCTTTTTAGATTTCCATGAAATAATAAGCCCATCTTTTGATGGTCTAAAACAATTTCCTGTTATACTTTTTTGATCTTCATAATTTCCCAAATCTGAATCTGAAAGCCACTTTAATTTTAGGGGACTTGTTGATTTTATAAATACTAAATGCTTAGTTCCTTTTAAATAATGAAGGACTTTTTCAGCTTTGTTTAAATTCTTCAATGTCGGTTTTGATAATTTTTGTGAATTTTGTTTTGTTACTGCATGTCAGGTTTCCTAGAAGTCATTAAGTATAAAAGGCTTCCTATTATCTCTTAGTATAATTTATCGTCAATTATTTCAGATTCTGTGTCTGTATTCGTATTGATATCTTTGATATTTTTGACTGGTGTAGAGCATTTCTTGCATTCCAAACTTTAATAGGATTTTATCAATGTACCTCGATTGATTCATTTTAATAATTCTTTTCTCATGAGTAAATTGTATGCCCAGAAACCATGATGTCTGGTCAAGGTCGGTCATTTTCAATTTTTATTGAATCTGTTCTCAACATGTCACAATTTGATGCGATTAAAATGTCATCTATATATATAAAAGCGAAAATGTGTGTGCGTATGTAATTCTAAATAGTTAAATAAATTCAAACGTGTTTCTGTTAGTATTTCGCGGTGGCCCAATGGTTAACGTCACATGTTTTTTTTTCACACTTAAATTTCCAACTTTACCTCAAGGGATCAGGTTCAATCCTCATACTTACCTACCAAAACTTTTTTTTTTTTTAATTTTAACCCCCCCCCCCCCCGAAGTTTTGATTTACCCAAAACCACACACACCTCAAAACTCCGGGTACTCCCAGCTAGTCTTCTATATATATAAAAGGCAAATGCGGCGCGCGCATTTTTGTATGTCTCGAAAAAACTTTTTTTGCCGATGGTCCCAGAGGAGGGGGGGTGTTACTATCGCTTAGAAGTGTTTATACCCCCTAGATAATATCTACGATTTGGAAATGCAGGTCGCATCTAGATTTATTTACGTAGATTTTTACAAAATTCTTGCTATTTCAGCCCGTCTTGTGTTCGTTCAGCTTTTTTGTATAAAACCGAAACTAATTCAAAGCTAAGAATTTTTTCCGGCAATCATACCGGGGGAACGTCCAGCAGCAATCAGCTTTGATTAATGTGGAGTCAAACTCCTTATATCAGACAATTGCTATTCAATCTGGATAATCCCCTTTTTATGGGGAAACAACCAGCCAAAGTTGGGTAAACAAACCCAAAAGCTGCCCTGCAATAAAAGTTAACTCCACTACTTCTATTTGACCTCATTAATAAGGTCAAATAGAAGTAGCAGAGTTAACTTTTATTGCGAGCACATGTCAATTCTGTTTTTAATACTTAAATAAATAAATTCAAACGTGTTTCAGTTACTCTTTGTTGACCGAGCGGATAACGTGTCAGGTTTTTTGCACACTTTCTTTTCCACCTTCGCCTCAAGGCTTCAGGTTCGATCCTAACTACTTACCAAAACTGTTTTTTTTTTAAGCCCCCCCCCCTCAACACAAACACCTGGGCAACGATATTTTTTAAAGAAGTTTTAAGATTGTTTTATATATATATATATATATATATATATATATATATATATAATATTTAAGCAGGGTTCTTACTTCGATATTCTTTTGTTTTGACCCCCCCCCCCCAACACTGCCCAACATGCACACCTTAAAATACCCGGGCAACGCCAGGTAACCCCGCTAGTCAACTCGTAAAACTAAAATCAGTAATTTATTGTCTTTGTTTTGAGTATACAAACAGGTCAACTGGGCACTGTTTGAATTGTTGTTCAATCATATAATCATGAAATACTTTCTTCCAAATTCGTCCGCTTTGTCTCAGATCATACAGTGATTTATTAAGTCTTCACACGCAATTCTTATTTTTTATTATGAATCCCTCTGTAGGGGTAATATAACTTTCACAGTCTAAACATTTTTTTACATTCATTTGATGTTAAAGTTAGAACCTTAACGATGTGATTTGCAATAAAATTCTGATTGTGGTTAGGTTTGTTGTTGGTGAAAACAGAAAAATATTCTATACCTTAAATCTGAGAGTATCCTTTAACAACAAATCTCGCCTTGTAGTGTTCAATGTCTGATGTTGTAGTTTTTTTATAAAGGCCAATCGAGAAAAAATGACATGTTTATCATTTAAACTGTCTGATCGACATTGGCAGTGAATGGTTTTATTTGTCTGGTGAAATGCTAGATAGATTTTCAAATCTTAATGTACCTTTTTGAGGAAAGAAATAAAGCACTTGTGGGAAGTAAACCTTGGGGTGAGATTTTCAGATTCATATCATTCTGTGCCATTTTTGGTGGATGATAACATGGGCTTTTCATTTCAGGTTGACGGATTGAATTAATTGCCAATTTAACATTTTGTCAAATTGGCAACTAATTTCTCTGAATTGAGAAATGAGACTTTGCCAGTGTATGGTCTACTAGGCATAAAAGTGTTCAGATATTTGGAACATCTAAGTAGTTTTAGAGGAAGACTATGTGTAGGGATTTCCCCAAGGAATTGTACTATTTAGTAAGATATCAGATTTTATGTCCCCTCAAACCGTATGCAAAATGGAAAAGTTGGAGTTAAATTATGCCCAAGTTATTGATGAACATTCCACGTGTGACCTCACTTTGTACTGGATTCTAAGTCAGTGTACACAGATTCACCGAGTTGTTTTTCTGTAGAAAAACTGTAGTTTGGAAACTATTAGTATTATTGGGGAAGAATTCAGTGATTTTGATAAATGTTAGATAGAATCTTTCTGTTCCTGAATTCGCTTTGTTATATTAGTTTGCTTTGCAATGATAGACTGTTTTCTTACAACTTGTCCTAATCTATGTTTATCCTCCGGAATCTTTCGACCACTTGGTTGTTTCAGTCAAGATAAGCAAAATGTAATAAATCCTTGGATGTACCTCTCCATCATACAGTATATCAATACTCTATGGCTGAGTGGGATAGCTTCTATACATTTATATCAGATATACCTCTATGTTCCATGTTTAAAAAGAACATATCAGACCTGACGGAATGGTTAATTGTTGGTATTCACTGCTTCATACCCTCAAAAAAAATTCCAGAAAAAATCTAACAGCCAGCCGTGGTTCTATCCAGAATGTACTGCTACCATAAAATCACTTTTTCTATTGCTTTCAATGAAATAGATGTACTGAGACTAAAGCCATCTTCAGGACTGTCAGCAACCACTGTATAAAGAATCCAAGAGAGTTGTATGCTCAGTTCGTCAAGCCAAAATAGCTGAGTAGCAACTTGATTTTCACCAGTTTTAGCAAATAAACGGTTTGAACAGAAGCGTGTGCTCTATCCTAAGCATCATCAATGGACCTTAAGATCATTCGTAGACATTTATGCTGATGACACTACTGTCTACGGCAACACTTCAAAGGTCATAAATAACTAAGATTTCTGATTCACTCTCCTCTGATCTTAAACATATGGTACAATGGGGAAAGAGGTGACTGGTTAATTTTAATGCATCTAAAATCAAGCTTCTATCTTTCCATCGTCAATGCTCTGGCCCCCTGGCATCAATTGAAATGAATGGCTTTCGTCTTGAGGAGGCTTCATGTTTTGATAAGCTTCTTGATCTGACCTCTGAAATGGAACACGTACATCAAATCAGTGGCCAAGCTTGCTGGAAAAATAGATGGATCATTCTACTGCTCCAGTAGATATCTCACTGCTGATGCGATTCTCTACCTGTATAAGAGCCAAGTACATCCTAGGATGGAGTACTGTTGTCACATCTAGGCAGGAGCTGCAAGAAGCATCTTATCCTACCTTGACAGAGTTCGATAGACTTTGTAACCTAGTAGCGGATGCCCTTTTCTCTTCCCTGCAACCTCTTTCCCACAAAAGAAATGTTGCAAACCTGTCTCTGCTCTATCATTATTTTCATGGCAAGTGCTCGTCTTAGCTCCAATCTATGGTCCTCCCTTGCCAAACTTTCATGAAAAGCGCTCGTCTAGCTGAAACCACTATCAATAATTTCCCCCACTCTTTATCTGTGCCTAAACCTAAATGTGGATTCCATATTATCTTCAAGTTCAATGAAAATAAATTCTTGAGCCATCCCCTTAAGTAATCCAATTTACCAAGTTTCCATTACTAATGATTAATATGATATTGTCCCATTGACAACCTTACACTCATTAATTCTTATCTTCGAGTGGCCTCTGAACCTTGATGTGGTGAATCCTTTGTAAAAAAATAAACAAAAAAAAAAAAAAAGGGTTTATACAATGATTATTTTTGGGTCTTCTTAGACCAGAAAAGGGAAGGAATAATTGAAAGAATTCTCATTAGTCCTTGTGATTTGGCAACTACATATGGATTCCTCATTGACCTGTTCTCAAACAAGATTTACAATGTACCCCCAAGATCAAACCGGTGTTCAATTGCTTTTTGAGAATTAGTGAAAAACCTTCATTAAATGATTGCGCATATTCAGGTGTTAATCTGTATGCCGATATGCTGGAAATACTCTTTCTGTTCTACTGGCCGATATCCTGAAAGCCATTCTGATGATTCGATTTAACAATGAATGTGATAAAAATTGATTTCACTTCTTTTAAGGGTGGATGTTGATATGTTTTAGATACAATACTCTGATATTTGGGTTTGTGTCAAGTCTTTTCATACTGAGTTACAGAATTCGGTATTATGTGGAAAAATATCCTCCTACTTCAAGGAGATGCTGCTTGGTAACTTTTACATGGACAAATTTATAAAAACACAAATCTACCAACTTTCTGTTGCAGTTGTATTTGGATGTTGTTTCTCTGATGGGGGAGAATAGATTTTTGTTGAAGAATTGCTGTAGAAACCATGATAGGCTTACTGAGTGAATGTTGCAAGATGACCACCTTTCTTCTCATGGTTCAGACACTGAGAAAGTGCTAGGCTATTTATGGATTACCCCACAAAAAAAACAAACTTTATTGTTTACAAGTATAAATGAAGAAGTAGGCTCCAAAATGGTGCATATTCTCTCCTGATTACCAGACATTATCTGGAGATCGAAATGAAATACCTCACAAGCATCTGATAAACTTGATTATATAAATGTCTGCAAATTAAGCTGTTTCTTCCAAATAACAATATCGTCTGTTGGTCACTCGCTTCTTTGCGAGTTTCTGCTGTTATTGTTCCGGTAGCAAATGTTATTTTTCTAACCCCTCTACAGACAAAATGAAAGTAAGTTTTTGCATGGAGAGAAGATTTGTATCTTCTAAAAGAGATATTTTGTCTCTGAATCTGTGTTTGATCCCCTTGGATTGACTCTACCTGTTACTATTAAAAAGGTAGAATCTTTCTCAGTAAATTGTAGAAGTTAAAAGTATGATGGGACCAACCGGTTCCCCCTGATATTTTGGTTGACTTGAATAAGTTGTATAAGGATCTAATCAATGTTAGTAATCTTGAGTTTAACCGACTCTCAGTGGATTCTTCAGCCACTTTGATAGTTTTTTTGTGATGCCTCGAACCTGACCTGGCTTAGTTATGATTTGAATTATTTTAATTCTGCTAGTCAGATGTTGATTAACCTATTGTTCAAGGCAACAGAGATTCTTTTTATTGAATAAGCTTGTTGGACTTTTAACTGTAGTTTTCCGATTTATATCGAAGTCGAGGTGTTGATTTCGACTCTGATCTCAAGGCAAGATTGTATCTGCTCAGAATGACACAAGATCTGTCTCTTTCTGAGTAAAGAGATAATTTGTTAGGGTTTAACACTAATGAGACCCCCGCCTTTGGTTTCTAAATTTCATTTGTTTTTGGACAAAGAGGGATTGATTCGTCCAAGAGGTCGAATTGATAAATGTACTTATTTTTCTGAGGATGTCTTTCATCCTGTTCTGCTTGCTAAGTCTTGTCATGTTACCAGATTAATGATAATGGATTCTCATGTCAAGTGTAAACACCTATGAATTGCTACTTCCCTTAGCAAACTCAGAATTTTGGGATTTTGGATACTCAAGGCCAGACAAACTATTAAAACAGAAATACCTAATTGTGTCATTCGCAAAAAATGCAACTCGCTTTCCTGTAAATATCCCAAGATTATAAATTTAACTATACATTGTGTTAATCTCACTAAACCCTTCTTGCATACCAGAATTGACTTTACTGTGAGTGGATGAGGGTGACGAAGTAAAAAAAAAAAATTGTATATTTTAATCGTCACTTGGTTTAGTGAGAGACTTATACACTTGAAACTGTTCTCTGATATGACCACTCAGTCTGTGGCGTTAGCATTTATGAGATTTTTCAATGTCTATGGAGTTATGGAGTTCTCACATTTATTTTGATAATGCACTGTCTTTTGTCGTGGGTTGCAATATTGTTAAATTTTATTTGTCTGATGAATTCTATCTATGAAATCATTTAATTAAACACCAAACAATACCTTTGTATTCGGCTTGGTATGGTGCTGTGTGGGAAAGGTTAATATGGGTTGTCAAAAATTGCCTTTCCAAGGTTATAGGATGAAAGAAGTTGAATTATTTTCAACTCTTAATAGTTGCCAGATATATAGGAATCTGTTAACGATCGGCCTTTGACTTATCGTTGTTCTGATTATTTTGGTTTAGAGGATTACCCCAAACACATTTGTGTGTCCTTTCTATAAGAACTCTGTTTTTGAATTTGGAAAATGATTGTTTCCAGGATGATCCCCCCTAACAGGGAGGATATTATTGAGAGTTTGGAATGTAGTGATCAATTCCTGAAATGTTTCAAAAGGCTGTGGTATGAACATTATCTTTTGAGTTTAAGAGAATTGTCTCAGGATCTTTATCAGTCTGACTTTGAAAATACTATAAGGTTAGGAGATATTATTTTAATAAAAAATCCGATACAACCATGTCCTTATTGCTTGCTGGGAAGAGTGGTCTGCCTTTATCTGAAAGAATGATGGCAGCACTCCTATGGAACTTGATACCCACTCACATCAGACTTCTTCTGAGGATGATGATGATGATGAGGTAGGTAATTCTTGCTGCTTGAAAGTTAATCCGGATAGGGAAAATGTCTGTTAAATCATTAAATGAAAGAAATCCGAAATTTGTATGTGGTATTAAATTGTTTGTTGTTTAAAGATTTTCTTTTTTAGAGAGTGTGGAAAATTATTTCCATTATTTTATCCCTTTCTTTCTCTCTTTTTTTCTTCCTTCCTCCCTCTATGTTTCGTTCTTCCTCCTTCCTATTCTACGTCACGTAATTCCGTTCTGCTTGCTGATTGGGCGAACCTCTCTTTGCACACCCAAATCTCCTCCTGAGGCATTTTAAAAAAGAAAAATCTCAGTAGCTGTCAGATCATCTTACTGACAAGTTACCCAACATATTTTGCTGAGGTCTCGGACAAGGAAAAGAGACCAAAAGACTTCCTGAACAGCTTCTCTGTCTTATCAAAATAGTTGAAAGGAAATGAATTGTTGATTTCTTCTGGAAGATAAAAGGATCTCTAAGTTACCTGACATGTTGGAACGACTCTCAGGCAAATTTTACTGAGACCAGGGAACTTTGTGAGGGAATCAGCTTCTGTTTTAACTAAACGTTAAAATAGTTGGAATATGTGACATATTTGAAGATATTAATTATCCAAGGATAAAAAGGAAAACACCGGATTCGTTGCAGATATAGTGCCTTGCCTCTATAAGGGAATCATTACAAAAAGATTTATGTGTCTTGTGGTCGCACGCATGAAAATACCACTTTGACAAAAGAAGTAAACACAATCTAATGGAAAAATGGACACCACTTAAAACGAGGAGATGGCGACGATTGTTTCTAAAAAAGGACTCCGACTAAAATTAACAAAAAGAAGGAACTAATACACCTTCTAAAAAGGATTTTTTACAAACTTTGAATTGCCTTCCCTTTCTTTCTCTTTCTTCCTGCTGTACCCTTTCAAAAATGTTATGATGCAAGGATTTTGCTTGTGAGCCAGGTGGACAACTTTTGGCAGACAGCAGATTACAGAAATTTTCTATCAGGACTTTCACTTTAATAAAAATAATTTCTTTCAAGTCAAGTTTTTTTCCTATTCCTTTCTTCCATCAATGATTTTCTAGTAATAATTCTTCTCATGCACTCACCTCTAAAAGACAGAAGGTCTGCTCTGTCTGCTGTCAATATGTGGGGGCTGGGAGAGGAATAAGAAGAAGAAGCAGTAGGTGTGGTTAGTTTTACTGGGAAAAAGGCGAGACTAACCACAAGAATTCCGAGACTTCAAAGGATAAAACTTAGAAAAGGTGCCATGCTTTTGCTCAAAACAGAAAATTTGTGACATATGACGAGTTTGTCTCCTGTCGTTTGCACCCGGAGAAAACTGTCAACTCTAATCGATGGCTCAGTTGCGCTTTCACGTCAGAACTCCACAGTTCCATGAGGCAACAGTTGCAGGGATCCTCCAGAATGCAGATTCTTGCGAGGGCCTGGATTCTCATGACAGAGGAGGCAGGAGTGGAGGAATCTGTTGCTGCAGCAGTCGGGAGATGCAGAATTCTTCCTCATATGCCTGTGGACCAACCTTCAACCTCTGACCAGCAGGATGCAGTCGCAGCGCGGTGCCACAAGTGTGGAGATCCCAATCACTTTGCCAGAGACTGCCAACAGCCCGAGGACAAAGCAGGCAGAGGGCTTCTGAGATACACTGTTATCAATGCAAGAAGCAAGAACATGGAATCAAGGTGTCAAGGAAACAAAGCAAGGGGCAAGAGGCCAGCACTATTCTCTCCCCACATAAACTAGAAGAGGTGCTCCCCGTGATAAAGGTAAGGATCGATGGGTTAGATCAGATAGAGTTGGTGGATTCTGGCTGCTCATCATTTGTTGTAAGTGGGTTGTTATGTCAACCAAAAGTACGGAAAAATACTGCAATTTTGATGGCAGGACAGAAATGCCTGTTAAGCCATGGTGTTGGCATAATAACATTAACATTAGCCAACAGGAATCTCCTGAAGACTGATGTACTGGTAGTAAACAGCAAACCACTGGGATTTGATTACCTTCTGGGGATGAACATCATCAAGAAATTTGGTAGCATGTATATCAATAAGAGAGGCAAGGTACATTTTGCTGAGATGGCTTTTGCTTTGTGTGTGACAATAGAGCTGGAACAGTCTGACTTTCGCGCAGAGTTCAACCAACGCACCAGGACGTGTTGTGGAAGTGGTCCGGTGATCAGCCGCCACAAAAAATATGCAATCGAGTACCAGATTATAACATTCCTGCAAAAGCCCATGCACACTGATAGCGAGCTACAAGCCTGGATTGACAATGAGTGGTTGGTTCCATACTCAGAAGGAATTGGGGCCCTCAAAGGGCCTGATCCCACTAATGGCAGGCATTCAGTAGAATCGACAAAAGGTGAGCTCGGTGCTCGACTATCAGGAATTAAATGAGCATTTGAACATACAAATAGACATATGCACCGAAAAGTTAAGAGAATGGAGGTGAGCGGGATCGAATGTATCGGTGTTAGACCTTTGCAAGGCATACCTTCAAGTAAGTGTGCACAGATCACTGTGGCCCTATCAAACTGTACTAATCAAGGGACAAAGGTATTGCCTGACCCGCATGGTGTTTGGACTCAATGTGGCACCCTCATCATGAAAACAATTGTTGATGCTATCTTGAAGAGCGCATACAGTGGGTAACATCCGCTATTATTGATGATGTGTATGAAGACGAGTGTTGTGCCTGCAGCACACGTGAAGGAGCATCTCTCCAATCTCGCACTTCTCAGCAAAGAATCAGAGAGACTGCAGGATGGTGCGCAAGTGCTTGGTTTGCAGGTCTGGGGATAAAGCTCTGCATTGGAGAAGAGGGAACAAGATCCCAGACATACCTCATGTCATCACTAGACAGAATATACAGAATATATTTTCATTATGTACCAAGTTGGTTGGACACCTTCCCGTGAGCAGTTGGCTTTGTGTTGCCGTGGCATTCATCAAGAGGAGAGTACCTGACATCACTACAGTGTGGGATGACAAAGTAAATGATGCCCCTCTCAACACCATGATCAAGGAGGTCCTCACTAGTGTCTACAAAGACTCGGCGCAAGGTACATGGTGCGTAAAAGGCAAAGATCTTAACGTCTGTGTCAACACAAGCTCTCTTACTACCGGCGTGTCGTTGATAAATAATGGGACTGTGATAGAGGATCCATGTTGGTAACATCCAGAAAAGGACTCCCAACATATAAATCTAGCAGAACTCAATGCCATCATTAAAGAAATGAATTTGGTCATTTTCTGGAAGATGACCACCTTGCACTTATTCACAGATTCTGCATGTGACTATAAATGGGTCTTAAATACCCTTACCAACAGAACCAGGGTATGGAACAAAACTACATCTGACAACATCTTGACACAATAATGAAATTGGTGATAGATGCACTGTTGATAGATGTATTGTTGGTCAAATCTAGCCAAAACAAGTGGGTCAATTGACAGGAACACTGAGCCTGTGCAACCTGCCCGAACTACATCTGTGAGCTTGGTCGGGTTGGACCAGATCAAAATTGTTCACCAACAAAGCGGTCATCCTGGTGTGAAACAGACGCTGCTTTGCAAAACAAATTAACTTTGGAGTTACCAAAGTTGCCGTGAGAACCATTATCAAAGAATACGAATAGTGTCAGTTGATCGATCCGTCACTCACACAGTGGTCAAAGGATGCCCACCAATGGCCTGTTCTGATACACCTTTGGGGAATAGAAGCGAGAGATTTGTGACTATCAATGAGCCCCTGGGTGAGCGGACACTCAGTGTGGATGTAGATGATGGCTCATCCGATGACATTCCGGATGAAGACACAGTGAGTGTTGGTACTATTCCTAATAAAGACATGATGATTGTGTCGACGCGAAGAAGCATACAGCACAAAAGACTACTAGAGTATTCCATGTGCGATCATAGTATCAGGGAGGAGTGTAGTAGTAATTCTCTAATTCACTCACCTCTTTTTAGAAGGTCTGCTTTGTCTGTTGTCAATATGTGGGGGGCTGGCATAGAAAGAAGAAGAAGCGGTATGTGTGGTAATATTATTGAGAAAACGGCAAGACTAACCGCGATAATTTCCGAAACTTAAAGGTATCAAGCTAAAATAAATTACCTTCTGCAGGACACAGTGGATAAAATTTTCTTCAAAGTTTTGTCACTTGACATTTACAAAGATAAACTGCCCTTGGATTGTAGATATTGAGTGACACAATTTGAAGAATGCGGATTCAAAAATAAAATAATAATCGTCTTGACAACATCTACAATCTAAGGCACTGAATGTGTGCTAGAGTACAACTAAAGACTTACCTAAAATGTTGATTTTAGGAGTATTCAGGTCTGTATTCCATATTTTTGTGACTAGTCGCCATGTTTGTGCAGATGTAAAAACAAACATAGCAACCAGTGAAAACAATATGGAATACAGACCTGAATACCCCTACAATCAACTTTTTTAAAGGTAAGTCTTTTTTACATTTACAGCATCTCCAGCAAAGTTTATTAATTTTGCTTTTGAACATTTCTGAATGGACATGGTATGCCCATTTAAACACAACTTGTTCTGTGAAATTAATCTTTTTGACTGAGCACATCGTAAAGCTGTATGATGCAAACTTGAAGCAAAATTCCAAAAAAGGCCAAAAAGAATTTTTTTTAAAAAGGCTAAATTCAAAATTTGGCCTAAAAACATCAAGTGGTTCTAAAATGGGTGATTGATTTACTAGAACATTACATAAGAAACTGAGCACCCCTACAAATATTTAGATATTAACTGAAAAAAAATTTGTTTTTGATAATCTAGTAGACTAGTACGCATTTGATAATAATCCACTGAAAAAAATTGAAAAAAGACGAAAATTAAAAAAAAATACAGAAGGGGTATCGCCTCCATACATGCACCAATAAGTGTCCATTTGATAATACTTCGCTGAAAAGACTGAAAAAAAAAAAAAGACGAAAATATATAGATAGGATGGGGTACCGCTGGTACACATGAACCAAAAAGTATTTGTAAAGAACAAGAAAAAAAATTAAATCCGCGGTTTACGAAATGTGCTGAAATAATAACATTATTATTAGGAAGACATTCTTAATATGTGGAAGGAGGCTTTGTTGACTATTCTGAGTTTTCATCTAACAATTTAATAAACAAAACATATCATAAAATTGAATTTAAGGTACTTTTACACTATTAGGGTGGAATTTCAGAAATCATAATACTGAATTTCACATGAAAACAATGGTATCTACATATTCCTCATATCTTTAAGTTGATTATATTAAAAAAATATGAAAATCGATAAGGTAGAAAATTATTTATTAAAGAAAATAAAAAATAGAATTTGATGCAAACAATCATGAGACAGTTCAAAAGGGAGGTAATTTTCTGTTTCAATTTAAACAAGATGGTTGCAATTTTTCACCTGCTAACATGATTAAAGTTTTTTTTTAATAATTCAGTAATATTCAGATAATTTCAACAGCATAATTTAGAAGCTACTATTGTAATTTATTAGAACTGACAAAAAAAAAAAAAAATCAGTTGAAACCATTGTTTTTTATCTGAAAACTCCATTTATCGACTCCAAAATTTTGTCCTAATAGTGTAGATGTGCAGAATTTAACTTAAAATTCCTATCTAATAAACTAGCACGATCCGTAAACTGTATTGGCAAACATCAATGTCGGAATACTCTGGCCAAATCACTGCTAAAAAAAATCGCCTCCACCTATAAAACTTAAAATTCAACTTGGAAACTCGAAAACAAAATGGAGACATACTTTACTTCTATTATTACCAGAAAAGATGTAATTCCCCTGTTATTATTTTAGTAAGAACTATTTCATTATTTTTTGTTGGAATTTTATATTTTAAGCTTTCCTCCATTGACAATGCTGGGCGCAAGGGTGGGGTGAGGTCAACAGCTTGTCTTTATTTGTATATTTTTTCTTTAAGTTTTTTTTTGGGGGGAGGGGCCTTTTCAGCAAGTCTGGTGCTATATACTCGTTGACACTGTGGACGGACCCCCTTCATCCTGTTGAATTGTAGAGATTTCCTTTTTCCGGCTTACCTCTGCTTCTGGATTTTGACCATTTTAACGTCAGTAACCAGACATCTTTTGAACCTGGTGGTCTGTTGATTTGTATTTTTGTGTATTTCTTCTCCTTTATTTTATGGTAGAGAACCCTTTTAAAAAGGTAAGAAATTGAAGTGTTTCTCAGAAACTTTCTTTAAATTGAACACTTCAATTTAAAAAAAGTTTTTCTTAAACCCCAAGAAAAACTCTAGGGCAAGAAAATCCCAGAATATTCCAAAGAAGAAGAGGGAGAAGAAAGTTGAAGATTTATGGAGAAGGCCGCTTTTAAAAAAAAAAACAGAAAGAAAGAAAAAGGAAAATTCATCACTGAAGTTCCAAGAAGAGGTCGTCAGCTGGTCTAAAAGAATTTTTTTTTGGTCAAGGCTACCACCTTTCGACCCGGTTTACTGAAGAGATTCCACTAATTTGTTTAAGGACAAAATAAAGAAAAAGAAAGAAAACTTTTTATTATCGTGGTGTCCTATGAAGTTTTTGACAAGTAAGAACTTGCCTTTTTTCCATTGTGTCCTAGAAGGAACGAGAACGCTCCCTTGTAATTTTACCTTTTTTGGGGGAGATGTCTCTTCATTCGAGATTTCATGATATCACTGTATTTGTCCTGCTCCTTCTGTAATATTTTTAATTGTAATTGAAATTTCCCTTGATTTTTACATATACATGCATATTTTTTTCTTTATTGTTTTGTTAAAGTGGTAAATTCTTACCATTGCTTTGGGAAATAAAAGCAACTAGTCACCTAATTCCTTAAATAAATCTTTAGACTTTTAAATTTAATCTCAGGGTCTTACATTTGTTCTTTCTTCCTTTTTACTCGAGTTGTTGATTTACCTTTCCTTTTACTTTTTTTTAAATAGTATGTTTCCCATAAAGACGAATTTTAGAGATAACCCCAAAATTTCGACATTTTGCTTTTTATTGTCCCTGGTCTTACAAATTCATAAGATATTTTTCCTTTTAAATTAAATTCTCAACACTTTGATTTTTATTTTTCCAAGTCTTAGACATTTACTAGCTGTGTAAGACATTTCTCATTTAAATTAATTCCTTGTGTTATCACTTACAATAGTCTATATTTTTTTCTCTCTATTGCTAGAATTTTCTATTTAAATTTTGAACAGACCCATTTAGTCCAAAGTGGCAGGTTGCTTTTTTTTCCACTAATTTTGTACTTCATCGAATGTCTCATTTAAAAATTTTATTTGTATTTTGTGAGTTGACTTTCCCGGGTTTTTTTTTGACATGGCACTGATAGGCATTTTCAACATTTTTCCCGCTTTCCCTTGAAGTGATATGCTTCCATACCATTTTTGGACATCATTATGAATTTTATAGGAAATTTTATAGGAAATGCATTTTGCATTAAATCTTTCCAATTATTGACATTAGTTGCTGTTAAACAAGTTTCATATTTTAAATAAGAGTAATTTTATGTGAGATAAATTTATCCTTTTTTTGTAAACTAAATTAGATAAATCTTTTCTGCAATACTTGTTATATCTACAAGGAACTTATAGGTCAATTTATTCTAAAGATTATTTTGCACATTTGAATTTTTTCTTCTACGAATTTGCCTTTCATTTTTAATAAGTTTATTATTTTCTAACTATCGTAGTTTTTGTTAGAATATAATTTTATTGGCTAAATTTAGCATATTCTTTTAGTTGTTGTGTTCATTGAATGTACACAACATTTCCATATTTTAGTGAAACCTGTATGTCAGATTTTTACGAGATTTAAAACATTTATTTACCTTCAGTTAGTTTAGTTTTAAACTGTACGTTTCTTGAGACACATTATCTCATAATTTTATATATATTAAATTCACGATGAATTTATTTCTTTACAGAGAATTTATTTTCCCATAGTCTTAGGAAATTAGGTTTAAAAAAAAAAAATTGGTCTCATAAAAGATCATTTTTTTCTCCAGTACAATTTTGTATCTGGAAATATTTTCTTCTGGGAAAATTTGTACTGGGAGATTAACGAGGAATTTATTTCACCCTCACTGATTTAATTCCAGTATCGTTTTGTGTTTTGAGGATTTGTTTCTCTTTTAATTCTTAAATCATAGTGTTTTCTTTCAAGAAAAGTTTAAAAGAAATATTTCTTTTCTTTTGTTAACGAGCATCCCCCCCCCCTCTCTGGCTTTCTTACTCTTTCTATTTTCTCTCTCTGTGTCTCTATAAGAGAATGGAGAGAGAGAGAGAGAGAGAGAGGTGAGTAACCGTGGAGGTAGACACGTTTACCAGAACCAAAGGTCAGCTGACCAAATTACGTATGTGTGACGTGGTTGGCTAGATCTGTGAGATTTGATTTGAGCTTTGAAGAAGACGGACGTTGTCCGTGGTCTCCCCCTCTTAACTGGGGAGGGGGGAGACGAACGCTGACGTGTGTGAAGAAGAACCACACAAGCAGATTTCACTTTACACCTGCTGCAGGACCTCTGGAGAAAGTGAAATAAAATCTATAAAAAACATTCATCGTCTTGGAGTGATAAATCTTCGTCAAACAGGTATCAAGTCTCCCTCCAGGATGAGAAATTTCCAGATTGTTCGACAGCGAGAACAGAGGTAGGTTCAGAAATTACATGTCACACACACGATTCCCTTTATGATAATCAAACACACAACCATTTATATTAGAGACAATCACACGGAATCTTTCTTATGTTATATAGAAAACGTAAAATGTGCCCCTAAATGAAGAAGTCTATATAACACATTCAAATGTAACGAAAGCTCAATTTGGTACCCCCCAAGGATAACCTCGATGATAACGAATATATAACATATTCAATTTGGTGCTCGTCGACCAGTCGCATCACCGATGCGATAATCGAACCTGTGTTTAAGAAAATACAACGTGGAAGCATGGAGATTTAGTGTCAAGGAAAAAGAAATAGACTAAAAAAAAAGAAAAAAAAAAGGACAAGAAAAACAATAAAATGTATGGAAAAAAAAAGAAAAAGAAAGAACAGTAAAAAAAAAATACAAATCAACACACACACAACGTAGGGTCCATTACAACACTAGGCGAATTAGAAAAATAATTAAGAAAAAAAAAAAGAAAAAAAAAAGAAAAGCAATACACACATACAACCTTTTCACGAAGAAACAAAAGGAAGACATACAGACACACAGATGTAAAACTTTATATATAGAAAATAGTTAAAAAAAAAATGTTTATCGTATTGGGAATTAGCTCGTTATGAACGAAGAAAAATATCACTTAATGTCAAAATTAGAAGGGAAAAACGAAAAATGGCCTTATTTTGTAAATTTTTAACAACAGCCAGTGAGAAAACCACAAAGATAAACAAGTCAATCATAAATATGTGTTATGAATATATTATGTCATTTTTAAACTGTGAACTAAGCGTAACTTTTAAGGAAAAACAATATGTACTTTTGATGAAAAACAATGGATAGGTTCTGAAATGTGATTTTTTTTTCCTTTTTTCACTAATTGTACGATTTTATTTCGTAGGAATTTTTTTTTTTTTTTGCTGACGTGGACAAAATTTTGTTGTTTGGATTTTTGTTATTGCTAAGATGGGACTTTGTGATTGCTTATAGGATATTTTTGTATTTTTTTAATTTATTATTTTTATGTAATTGACGTGTTGTCAAACGGTATTGGCAGAATTTTCTTGTTCTTTGACATGTATTTTTTTTCGCAGAATGGTGAGGTGAAATCTTTGCTTGTGGGGTCTATTGAAAGAATGATTAATAAAAGAAAGAACGTGTTGTTAATTAATAATCATAATAGTAATAATAAAATAGGGAAAAAGAGAAAGAAATAAGATTTAAACAGTGTAATAAATGATTAAAAAAAAAAAAAGTTTCGGAAGAGTCAAAGGTTCAGTCGGTATTAATTTCAATTTTCGAAAAGTAGAATAAATGTTCTATTCGACATGAGTGACGTTTTGACCACATAAGTAAGGTAGAAAAAAAAGGATAAATATAGGGTTAAATAAACTATATGAAGAAATGAAAGAAAAAGTGGGGCGTGAATGGAATTTAATTTCTGTGGCAAGCATGTTAGAATTTTGGAGAGGTGTTGAATTACATGGGTAGTTATTAATTTCATTATTCTCGGGAAATGATTTGAATTTTATTTTTTTTATCGTGATTTCTGTTGATTTCGAGTAGAATCAACATGGAGCAAGTTTGAGTACTTCATGTGTGGAAATCCGATGTTTTCCGTGAAGCTATGTGTCTTCAAGGCAGGTTGCGCTTACCGACTTTGGAAAAAAAAAAAAAGTTTTTTTCTGACATAGCAGTAAACGGAATGTATTCTGTCCAGCGTGAGCGGATCTAGTTGTAATCAACTTCAGAGAGCAAATGAAATGCCCTCTGACATGGCGTAAGGGGCAGAGGGGGTGCAATGGCTGACGTGGCCATTATGTAACGAATCGCTCAAGAGAAGATGAATGAAAAATGTATGCAAGTACTTAGGAAAATAGAAGGCTACCCACCATATGGAATGTTAAGAGGTTTTTTGTTTCCCACAAAATACTAGTAATAAGAGTAGGCTTATGATGAATAGGATAAGGCTTGGGATGGAAAAATGTTTTAAAGTGTAAAAAAAACAAAAAAACAAAAAAAAAACTATGCTGGGTGAATTTAATTGGTATTATTAAATTAAATTATTTTGGAATAGATTTGGTTGGTTTAGTTATATTTTAGGGACGTTTAGCGCGTAGTTGCATTTTTTTCATGAGAATTACAAGGCGATTAGGCTGTAGAAAGCAGTTTTTTCTATTGTTTTATTTTTTTTTATAAGCCACGGTATTGTCACAAATTAGAAAATTTGGCAGGGGAAATACTATTTTAGAGTAATGAGTACCCTGTTAAAACAATACTAGTGGTTCCAGTGAGTTGGAAAATGCCACGTAGGCCCAAGCAACGGCAATAAGTCTTGTCCAACAAAAGTCTGGCGTGCGAGGTCGCGATAATTCCTCAGGGTACGGAGCGACTGGACAGTCGGTACCAAGCCTAATCACGGGGAGAAAGAGAAAGATGCAGATTACGTAAGGGACAAGATAGAGCCTTATTATTTTTTTATTTTTTTAGAGGAATGTGTGAGGGATATCTGGGTTGGAATCTTGGGACTTGCTGGGAATGCGGAAAAATCACAAAGGGAAAGCTACTGAGTTAGAAATCGATGCGCAAGTAAGCTTTGGCGCATTAGTTAGGGAGTGATGATTCCGTATCTTGGCGGGTTCCAGGAACTCAAACAGGCTCCGAGTGAATCAGTGTGAAGGCGTATCTTGGCTTAGACCAACCAAGGGAGTTAGTAGAAGAGCTTTGTGAAGTCCCGAAGTAGTAGATAGAATAGAACAAAGCTCCAGTAATAGGACCACTCAGAGAAAGACGTCAGGGCATTACAGTAAAGGAAAAAAAACTGGGACTTAGGCCTATGCTGAAAGTCGAGAACGCGAGTGGGATGGTTGGGTCGGTAGAGCATCAGACTTTTAATCTGAGGGTCTGGGGTTCGAGTCCCCATGCGATAAAGCTACCACCAACATGGAGCATCCGACGTTCTGGTCGTAATTGCGATATGCTGGCCCCATTTCGAAAAAGTGATCGAAAATGGAGTCTCCATTTGTTTGGCCAATTGGTCCAAATAAAGAGCAGAGTCAGTGGAAAATATCCAACAATGCGACCGCCTAGACAAGATGTATATCTGCAAAGCTGTATCTTTGTCTAACTTGGAAGCAAGTTAATGTCGAGGAGGGACTTTCGAGAAGCAGCAGAAGGGTTGATAGTGTTGTAGAAGAGTACTGGTGCCTGATCTTTCTTGGAAAAGGGGTGAGTCCGGAAAGTGAAAGAATAAAGATGTACTTCGGACATAATTATTTTTTTTAGTTAGTTAGTTATTAAAAATGTATGGCTTGCCATACATTTTGATAAAAAAGTGGTGGAGGAATGTTAACGAGCATCTCTCCCCCCCCCTCTCTGGCTTTCTTACTCTTTCTATTTTCTCTCTCTGTGTCTCTATAAGAGAATGGAGAGAGAGAGAGAGAGAGAGAGGTGAGTAAACGTGGAGGTAGACACGTTTACCAGAACCAAAGGTCAGCTGACCAAATTACGTATGTGTGACGTGGTTGGCTAGATCTGTGAGATTTGATTTGAGCTTTGAAGAAGACGGACGTTGTCCGTGGTCTCCCCCTCTTAACTGGGGAGGGGGGAGACGAACGCTGACGTGTGTGAAGAAGAACCACACAAGCAGATTTCACTTTACACCTGCTGCAGGACCTCTGAGGAAAGTGAAATAAAATCTATAAAAAACATTCATCGTCTTGGAGTGATAAATCTTCGTCAAACAGGTATCAAGTCTCCCTCCAGGATGAGAAATTTCCAGATTGTTCGACAGCGAGAACAGAGGTAGGTTCAGAAATTACATGTCACACACACGATTCCCTTTATGATAATCAAACACACAACCATTTATATTAGAGACAATCACACGGAATCTTTCTTATGTTATATAGAAAACGTAAAATGTGCCCCTAAATGAAGAAGTCTATATAACACATTCAAATATAACGAAAGCTCAATTTGGTACCCCTCAAGGATAACCTCGATGATAACGAATATATAACACTTTGTTTACTGCCGTATTTGCAGTTAAATGTTTAGTTAGTTGTGAGATCTTCCATGTGGGACTGCTGTGCCCCCAGACTGGAGGTTAGTTTTCTTTTAAGTTTTAATTCTGGCCATATTCTTAGATAGAAAATTCTTCCATATTATTTTGATTGAAAAAAAAAAAAAAAGTTCTTCTGTATTTTAAGATTAAATTCTTCTATAGATTTAGAGTTAGAAGAAAAATAAAGTTCTTCTGCAGATAATCAAAGAAGAAGGAGAAAATTCTTCCATATTTTTTCTGATAGGATAAAAAAATTATTTTTTTAAGAAGAAATTTATATTATTTCCTGCAAGTAAAAAAATTATTCTGTGCTTCCTTAGTTTAGGAAGAATCCTTCTGTCCTCCTTTATAGAATGAAAATTTATTAATAGTTTTTTTTTGGTGAGAGGAAAAGTAAAATTCTTCTACACCTTTTCCAGTTAGAAATTAAAACTTTATATTTCTGTCCTCAGTTAGTGAAAAATAAAATTCCTTCTTAAGTTATTTTATTTTTCTCAAACGACGAAATTACAGTTAATTTAATTATTTAAAGTTCCCCTTGTGACATCTAAGTCCCCTTGGGGTTAACATTAGACTTAGTTTTCTTTGACATTGGTTCTGTCCATAGTCAGAAGAAAAAAAAATTATGCAGCATTTTTCTGTGAAAAATATTTTTCCTCAGTTTTGAAGGATAAATTTTTTTCTCTGAGATAAGTTTCATTTGTCCCAATCCAGAGTGCTTCTTTAGGAACTGGATTCTCTCCCACATTAATACAGCCTAGTGTGTCTTATGGGTGGACAAGTAGATAATTTTTAATTTGTAGATTAATTTAAAAATTTTTGTCAAGTGCAAACATTAGTTTTAATGTTCACTTATGTAGTTTGCTGTGTAGCCTGGTTAGTTAACAATTTTGGCAAGCACCGTTCTTTACTATTCATTGCCTTTAGTTCAATTATTTCTTTTTAGCTAAAATTTTAAGAAGCTTCATCATGTCAGGTGCATCACTATTCAGTAAGCTTGTGACTTTCAGACAGCTTGCTATTGACAATATTGTCCTGGTGCTGAATGCGTTGAAATCTGAGACAGATGCGTCTAGACCTATTTTCTGTGACATGAAACCAAAGATTAATGCATGGCTTTCTTCCATTTTGGTTCTGATGAAATTTATGATTGCTTCTCTGCCAAGAATGCAGACCCTTCTTTTATGAATGAGGACTCTGCTAATGTAAGTGTATTCTTCGCAGGAATTTTGGGATGTTTAGCCTTTTTAAAAAATGGTAAGCTGGGCAATTGTTACAACATCCCTGTAGCTTTAAGACCTCTAGGGTTATGCAAGATTTCTATTCCTAAATCAGAAGGTCAGGTTACCGAGACCTATCCACTAAATACTGGAAAGTTCGGCTTAGTGAAGGTCCCACCTATTGTTGCGAAGTTTGATTCTCCTAAATAGCAGCTTGCTGTCAATATTGTTAAGAAAAATTTGCATTTGTTAGCAGGAGTCTTTAGGAGGTTTTAGCTGGAGTCGGAGTCATATTTCTAAAAGTACTAGAAGTCGGAGTTGGAGTCTGTTATGGGGTTAAATGGTAATAAACAAAAGGAACACAGGATTTTTAGGAACGAACCATGCATTCACATATATTACAGTGAGTGGAGTAATACCATTTCTCAACTGCTTGGTCGCGTGCCAATCTTAGACTGCCACGCACCGGTACTTGATACCAGAAGTGACATCACTAGAGGAAGTGACGTCACTTCCGGTATCAGTCAGCTGTCAGTACCTTTTCTTTTTAGGGTTTACTATCAATGGCTCTGTAACCTTTTTCTTACGGAATGACCGCCGTAGTTCAGGTTTTGGTTGAGGAGGTTCAAAATCAAAAGTTTCAAAGACAGTGTCTATCGGCTCATCTTCCAATGGTGGACTGTCGCTGGTTTCAACTGATCAACATCTTAGTTGGTTCTGGTAACGTTTGTGGGTATATGTTGGTCCTTGGATGATATATACCATGTCACCAATTCTCTTAGTAATTGTACCCACCTTCCAGAATGATGTGTTGTTTTTATAATTTTTCAAAAACACTTTTTCATCTGGTATGAAACGTTCACTGGGTACGTAGGTGGTCACTACTGGCCTTGACTGTTTGGGTAAGAGCTTCTTGAAAACGAGCAGAGTATTTTCTTTTAGTTCGAATCTTGCTATAGCCTTTGTGCATTTTCCTAGTCCTGGTGAGAATACTTCTGGAAATTCCACTTTTAACTCGTCCTTTAGTTCTTGCGCTTCCATAGACGAGTCTTCTACCCTATGACAGAATTTATTCACAATTTGAATCGCTCCATCCAGTCAATAACGAACAGGTTTTCGGATGTCCTATGTACATACACTTTCACTTTTTTAGTAACACCATTTAATGTCACCGGGAGTGTGAGCTCTTCCTCAAATTCCACTTTATTGCCTGTTACAGCTCGAGCTGATTTGTTCATCTTCCGCATGGTTGGTTTCCTTAGCCTTTTCCATGTCTTAAGGTTAATAATGGACAGGTCTGATCCAGAATCCAATTGTAGGTGCACAGTTTTATTTGCGATATTAACTGTGACATATTTGCGCCGGTTCTTATCCGAATCCAAGTCGAATCTAGTCTGTAAGACACTGTTCTTGACCTTGTTCTTTCTGCACTGGATAGCTTTGTAGCCCTTCCTGCTACATTCGTTGCAGTGCTTATATTTGTGAAAACATTGACTCGACCAATGTTTCCTGCCACAGTGATAGCACGGGCTTGTAGAGGATCCGGGTCTTGTGACTGGGTGGTACTTATTAAGTGTAGCCTGAGTTTTCTTTCTTCCAGCTTTGCTTTATTGAGGTGAGTATTTTTTTGGTCTGAAGATCGTCCTTCTAATGAATGTTGTGCCTGACTCCTCGACCCATTTCGAGTTGTTCCTTACGCAGACTACCCGTTGACATTCGTTGGCCAACTTCTGGAAGGCCCTGTTTGCTCTCAAGTCTAGAGAGAACACATCATATAATCTCAGCGTTTTTGGATGAGACTAGACCCTGCACAAAAATTAAACACTTGAAGTCATCTGCCGATAAGTCAGATAGACGGAAATCATTGCAATGTTTATTTACCATGGATGCGAAGGTTAGGTAATCGTCGTCACTTTTTTGCAAGTTAAAGCACTTCCATCTTCTATGAAAGAGTGTAGAATTCGGGCTAAACAATTCGGATAAAAGTTTGACCGCTTCAGAGAATTCCAATTCACTCATCTTCCTGAGGAGAATACAATCCACAAAATTGCTATGTTCTGGGGTCCCTAATTTCCTCAAAAGTAGGCAAACTTTCTTAGCGTTGCTCCACTTTTGACAATCCACGGTGAATAGGTCCTCATATCTCCGATAGAAAGCGTCAAACGTTTCTATAGCATTCCATATTGTACTTTGGGAAAAAGCAAAACTTGTCCCTGTGTTCCGTTTTATCAAATATTTTTAACAATAGTTCTTCTTGTCTCTGTTGTTGAAGTAACATTCTCCTCCAATGCTTGTTGCCTTCTTGAAAATGTAACTGGAGCTGTTTATCACATTCTTTTAAATTTTTCTAAGCCTTCTGCTGTTGGTTAATCTGGGCCTTGATTAGCTGTATTAATACTGTTTTAACCTCTTCCATCTTGTAATGGCTTTTCCAAACGCATAAAAAAAAAAGAATTATTTCCGTTTTTGACTGGAGAAGAGAGATAAAATAATAAAAAAACAAAAAATGTCCTTTCTTTGAGTGTGTGCATATGAGGAGGGAGCAATATATCTTACTTCTGGGAAAAACCTTAGAGATAACTCAATATGAGGGTGAACAAAAAAGATTTTTTTACTTGCTAATCAAAAAACAAAAGAAAAAAAAATGTACTGTGATACAATACAGTTGCCAAAGAATAAAAAGTTAACCAAAATGGCTGGGGTTTTTTTTCTTTTTTTTTTGTTTTTTTTTATACGTGTGTGGGGGGAGTTGTCCCACGTGGAAGAAAAAAAGTTTTTCACTTTAGAACTGACAGTTAAAAATAGAATATTTCAGAAAATTCCACTTAATGAAAAAGTATCTTTCTTTTAGTCCAAGTAAAACGAATAGGGGGGGATAAAAAACATTTCTCTCCCGTTAAAATATTGCATAAAGTTAGCAGCACAAAACAAAGGCAAAAAAAACTTGACTTCATTTAAAAAAAAAAATGTTCAAATTTGCATACGAACAGTTCACAATAGAATCAAATCAAATTTGCAGATGAACAGTTCACAATAGAATTGTTCTCGTGGTGAAAATTGGGTCAACATTTTTCTCTTTTTTTCTTTCAATAGGCAACCAAATTAATTTTTAAATATTACAAAAATGCGTTTCGTACAGTTCTTTTAAATTTAAATACAGAGACAAAAAGATTACTTACAATTGCGTAAATAACTTTGCCTTGTGTTCATTTGTTTTTGTTTTTAGGCTTTTGTTTTTAGAACGTAATTGCCAGCCGACTTCTTAGCTTGTAAATCCGAAGTTCTTTTGACGTCAATTAGAACTTTGTGTTTTTTTGTGGAGTTAACCCGTGTGAAAGTTGAATCCGTCATCGCCAGTTGTTATGGGGTTAAATGGTAATAAACAAAAGGAACACAGGATTTTTAGGAACGAAACATGTATTCACATATATTACAGCCAAAGTGAGTGGAGTAATACCATTCCTCAACAGTTGGGTGTTTGCACCTGACTTGCTTGGTCGCATGCCAATCTCAGACTGCTGGGCACCAGTACTTGATACTGGAAGTAACGTCATCAGATAGTCCATTAATACCATGGAGGGGTGTGTCCAACAGAGTCAGAATTTTTTCTCCGACTCCAAAACCTTAAGTCCAATAAATTTATGTTTTTTACATGGTTTTCCAGTTTGGTTTTACCAGTTTTTTCTTTTTGTTTTATTACATGTTTAAACCAAACAAGGCATGTTGCCACTTTGATGTACTGGACCTAAGTTGCAGGGGTACTATGTAGAGAGTTTAGCAGTAAGGTGTCTGTTCATATTACATTTGAACTTCTTCATGTCAGTACAGTTGGGGAAGCAGGAACCCGGAAGAGAATTCCAAAGTCCTACAGTTCTGGAGAAGAAACTATAAGAATAGACGGCTTTCTAACATCTAGGGATGTCTGTGTAGGGGTGGGACTTGGCTGCTTGTTGAGTTTGTCGAGGGTGTTTTCATCGAGGAGGTACAAGTGCTTGTAGTTCGTCAGAGCATCTACCATTAAAATACTTGTAAAACAGGCAAAGGGATTCAACATTTCATCGATGTGACAGGGGCTGAAGCTAAGATAAAAATTCCGGACCTATCAGGTTGGCGACTCTCTTTCGAAACTTGTCGAGGAGCGAGAGACTAGTAGCAGATGCACCAGCCCAAATGTATCAGCAGTACTCCATACATGAGCGAATGGTGGCTTTGTAGAGGTACAGGATACAGAGGTACAATACCAGGGACTCACCAGAGTAACCTTGTGCTTGATCTTGTTTTCTGACTAGAACATTGAACGCTGATCCCCTATTCCTTATTTTAAATTTCACTCTTTCTCTCAGAAACTGATAAAATTGGGTTTGCTTGCATGCCACTTGTGCTCACACGACTTATTTGGGCCGATCTTGTCTGAAAGGTTGAGAGTAACTGATTGACGGTTTGTCTGGCTGCTGTTTCCAACTGACAGCACAGGAGCCTCTTTGCTAATGCTTAGAAGCGCCATGTCACGCATAGAAAGGAACCCTGCTGCTATATCTAGTGGGCTTTTATGAGACCACAACTTCTTGAAAGGACTCGGCTAATGAGCCACTGTGTATATACTTGGTGTCAAAACCAGCCCACTTCACTCAACACTCTTCCCCTAACCTGACATTAAACAAAAACGTAATGAAATGACAACCCAAACAAATATCATGATAAAACCAGACAACCACCCAAACAAAACGAATTAACTTCCACCCTTGAGGCTCACTTTCACAAATATCTGGGCTTGGAGCTAATATAGATGATGTAGAGTCTTACTTCTTAGTAAACACCCCAGATATTGCTTTACTGACAGGATACCTCCCTCTTTGCTGTAAGGACTTGGATAGATATACACACGGGCTGGCAGTCTATATTCATAGCACCCTGCCTTAAACTATAGAGAAAAATCTTGAATCGGATGACCAGGTTTTTATGTGGTTTCGACTAACCTTTCATCAAACGTTAGTTACTTATATTTTCTCTACTGTTTTTACTCAAGTCAGGATTGTACCATAATCAGCCATATCTCTCATAGTATAGATGCAGCACTCTCCTAGGATAGTAACGCTCAAATACATGTGTTTGGTGATTTTAATGTCCATTATAAAAATTGGTTTAGTTTCTCAGGTTACACAGATGCAGCTTGAAGCTCTACTAATAGCTTCTCTATAGCCCATTCCCATTTTTAATTTTCCAATACATCGGTAAACACTGTATGTTTTTCGAGCTGAATAAACATGTTACATTAAATAAAAACACTAAAAAAATATCCAGTTAGATAAAAAAGTAACTTATCTTGCCTTTGATAACATTTATTTGTTATATATTTGGTTTTGACAACTTTTTCGAATCTGTGTATATAGCAATACAAACGAGATTTTGATACTTATTTTGATTTTGAAAAAACATTTGTGGCTATTCGCAGTAAAAAATTGTTTTAATTTGCTGTTCAAAACTAATGAAATGAATAAAAGTGCATGCAAGCTATATATCTACAAAAGTTTACTTTGTTTTTTTTAACCATGTTTTTAAATTTGACCAGAAATGTGAGAAATTATAATGGATTCATAATGCCGAATTGGTTGGGATTGTTATTATACATTCTGAAAACCAAATAGTTCTAAACTAATGTTATTCTGATAACAAAATAGCTCTAATTAAACATATCAGAACATTTATATTCATATTTTCATGTTTTTCTTGATTCATTCTTGAATAAAAATTAAAGAACGCGTGTTGTTACACTGTGCTATTGCTACAGCTGCTACTACTCCGAATACTTCACTTGTCCACTCGAGAAATAGAAACGTTTTTTTTTTGTTTTTGGGTAGGTCCTTTTAAATTATTATCAATTACCGCGGACATACTCAACATACAATAATACTTTTAATTGATAAAGATAGTAAAAAGATTGATTTACTTACTAGTGGGTGTCCGAAAAAAAATTTTTTTTTAAATGTTCGATACTCATAATATTAAAGTCTATTTTTAACATGACAAAAAAGAAATGGTCAAAAATATTTTGGGCCCTTGTCAGTATTAAGATTAACACCTCTTCTGATTACTTCCCAAATTTCATGACGCAATTTTTCATACAATCACGGTATGGGCCTTTAGAAGTCAGTGGGGGTCTTTACAAAACCTTACCGAAAACGCCATTTTATGACGTTCACATTTTTATCACTTTATTTGCTTAAAAATCTTAAAATATATAATCTGCATTAACATTTATTAATTCATTTGAAAGTATATTCATTTCTGAACAAAACAGTAGTGAAGTGCTTTGGTTTAAAAAATATGGCTATTTTAGTAGAACTAACTTGAAATCTGTGATTATCCAAAGCGTTTTTTTCATCCGTGTGCATTACTACTTTGTGCAATGGCAGCTACACAATCTGTAGTAAACCATGGGGGTGAGTGGGGCTTATTATATTACTTCTGTGTGGGAATATGTGCTTCAATGCCCATGTTACACCATTCAGTTTTCTCATTGGCACACTGTTCAGCAGGAAGCAAGAAGATATCAGTCCATGAGGCATCTCGGATGTGTTCTCTAATGCTCCCAGTCAGCCTTGTTGTAGTACCTTGTCGTTTTGAGCAATGGTTTTTCACCTTGAGGTTGGGATTTAAATGTGATGTCAACTGATACTACTAGGTGATCTGCGTTCCCAAGTGGACTATGGGCATTAGTCACATAATCCTCAGGTACTATAGTGAGGAATATGTCTAGAAGTGAAACCTCTGAGGTTCACGATCTGGTAGGCGAGTTAGAAACATTACTGTCTGTGTGAGGGAATGGGCTATAGAGAAGCTATTAGTAGAGCTTCAAGCTGCATCTGTGTAACCTGAGAAACTAAACCAATTTTTATAATGGACATTAAAATCACCAAACACATGTATTTGAGCGTTACTATCCTAGGAGAGTGCTGCATCTATACTATGAGAGATATGGCTGATTATGGTACAATCCTGACTTGAGTAAAAACAGTAGAGAAAATATAAGTAACTAGCATTTGATGACAGGTTAGTCGAAACCACATAAAAACCTGGTCATCCGATTCAAGATTTTTTTTATCTCTTTGACACGGTAAGTTTGAGAAAAGGAGTTAAAAATAAAAACTATACAAAATGCTGTTAAAAACCCACCGAATATATGTCAGCCTATGTAACGGTAACATATATTGAACGAGTTTCTAACAGTATTTTGTCTAGTTTTTTTATTTTTAACTCTTTTCCCCAAACTTACCGTTTCAAGAGGGAGTTGGGCGCCATTTTAAATTTTCCAATACATCGGTAAACACTGTTTTTCGAGCTTAATACACATGTTACATCAAATAAAAACACTAAAAAATTATCCATTTAGGTAGAAAAGTAACTTGCTTTCGATAACATTTATTTGTTATATATTTGTTTTTTTGACAACTTTTTCGAATCTATGTGTATAGTAATAAAAACCTTCAAAATCTATATCAATATTCTTGAAATTTTAAAAGCAGTTAGAAAACACATCAAACTACAATTAGGAAGCTTTTTATTTCGTTATTGTTTTCTACTTAATAAGTGAAAGGTATTTTTACGACCTGCTCCAGCATAGTATAAATGGCCTATGGAATAAACACCTTCAACCTCGAAAACAGAAATCAACAAATTTATGGAATTTTCTTCAAAATTTCGTAACACAGCTTCTTATTAAATTAAAGATTAATATAACATTTGCTGACTTATTTACCTGCCGAATACACACATTATATATCTCTATATAAATAAAATGAACTCATTTTTTCCAGTCGGATTTTGATCTTAATAGGATTAAAAATCAAGATATTTCATGCAAATATAATATGCACAAACGGCAGAACAATATCTGAGGTGTGTTATAGGCTTATTATTTCTCAAATTCCTCGATAATCTTAGATTTCTATACTTTTTCTGCTGAGAAGTCACGGCCAAAATCGGTTAAGGTCAATGGAAGTGGTAAAATATTTTCTCTCTAATAAATTCCTCCTCCCCCTGCCACCACTTAACACTGTTTGGGGATCGTTCACAAGGAACAGTTGAGAAGAGAACACCGGTTTGGCTTCGTAGTTCTTTCATGTGAAGTTATTTAAAATCACTAAACTAAGCTGCAGTGCTCTGTGGCGTAGTGGTTAGCGTGCTGGACAATTCACATTATGTTTTCACGTTCGCGCCGACCTACCGTAGTCGTTTTTTTTTTTTTTTTTTTTTCCTAAACAACTGGAATGGACTTTTCTTGGTGGCCGAACTGTTAACGTTGCAGATGTTTTTTTTTCACACTTTATTTTCCTACTTTTACTCATGACTCCGGGTTTGATCCTTCCTACTTACCTACCATAACATTTTTTAAAACTCTCCCCCCGTCCCGGAAACAAACACTCGGGCAACGCCGGGTACCCCCGCTAGTATATATATATATATATATATATATATATATATAAAGAAATTTATTACTGTGAGTCTAGAATGAGTTTACATATTGTTTCAACTAGAGGAAGATCCTCAAAGAGAGGAAATATCCAACTAGCATCGTCAGAATTCATAGATGGACTAAGTTATAAAATCAAATATCATGGAAAAATCGTAGATGAAGGGGAGTTAGAAAAGAAGGGGGGAGTGGAGGGGAAAGGACGTTGGAATTTGAAGTAGTAGGAGTGTATACGATAAGAGAGGGGTTTATAATTAAATATTAATTATGTGTTCTTATAAACGTTTTTTTTAGTTTATAACGGTTTAAAATTAAAAGACGCTATTCATATTTATAACGGCATGAGTAACAGTTAATTTAAAGGATCACCATGGCAACAGGTTGGAGAGTTAATGTTAGTGGGTATGGTGTGGTGGGAGGAGGAAGGAACGGGTTGAAAATGGGGTTTAAAGTGATTTAGCCAGGCGGGGAGAGATTGAAAGATATTTATTGTTTATAAAAAAGGAAAAGAAAAAGAAACGGAAAAATAGAAGGATAAATTAATGAATTATACGTTACAGGTTTATTTTGATAGTATAATGATAGGTAAGAATATCAGTAAGTAAATAAAATTAATTAAAAATTAAAATATTAATAAATAATTGTTTATGATAAGTAAATAAAACACACACACACAAACACACATAAATACACATACACGCGTACACCTGTACAACGTACGGAAGCACATCAGTGGGGGGGGGAGAACACATGCCTAAGTATATATAAAAAAATAGATACGTAAACATAAAAATATACATATATAAATACATATACATGTATACATATATATATATAAAAATACATATACATACACGCACATACATACATATATATATATATATATATATATATATAAATAAATCAATTAGCCGGGCAGGTAGAAATTATACGTTACAGGTTCATTTTAATAAAATAAAATTGGTGAAAATTTCAGTAAGTAACTTAAATAATAGATTAATAAAATTAAGGAAAAATTATGATAATAAATAACACACATACACAGATACAAACACACACATACAAATGTACAGCATATGCACATACGTCAATGGGGGAAGAGCACATGTCTGAATATATATAAATATATATACACAAATACGTAAATATACACACATGTAAACATATATATAAATACAAATACACATACATACAGATACATATATATATATTATATATATAAATATAAATTAGCTGGGAGGGGAGGGATTGAAAAATATTTTATAAATTATTTATTATTAATTTTTTAATTTTCAGGCGTTGTTGTTGAAAGAAAGAGAGAAGGAAAATATGAGGATAAATTAATGAATTATAAGTTACAGGTTTATTTTAATAATATAGAGATCGGTAAGAAAATCAGTAAGTTAATCATATAATAAATTAATAAAATTATTAGGGAGATGTTTGTGATAAGTGAATAAAACACATACACACAAAAATACAAACATACATAAAAACACATGTGGAAGATACACACAAGTACAAATACATATATATATATATACACACACACACACATACATACACATATACACACATACACATATATATATATACATACATACACATATATATATGATGATTGTAACGTCTTGTCAGACGAGAGCCACTCCCTCAGTCACTAAAAGTCCATGTGCCCGAATATGACTTTTTAGCCCTGCCAGTGACTTGCACACCCTCAAGCAGACATGACACTGAAAACGCTCACTGATTTGTATGAGACTAACAGCAGCGGAACCTGTATTATCGTGGGCTTTCATGTGATTAACAAAACCTGCCTTCGACAACAGAGCCCGATCACACACCTTACAGATCCAGAGATCTCCATGGTTGGGCGGCAACGTTTGGCATTTCCTACATGCTCTCTTAAGCATCTCTCGGTCTATTTGGCTGCTTCAGAGTGTTCTGCACCCCTGTATATCAGTGTCCTCCACTGCTTGCGATCATACGCTAGGGACTCCCAACTGTCAACAGGAATATGAAAGCTCACCAGACTCTCCTTGATGCTATCACGAAAACGTTTTTTGGGCTTGTGCTGGGGTCTTTTTCCAAGAAAGAGCTCACCATAGAACAATTGTTTTGGGAGACGATAGTCTTCAAACCGGATGAGATGACCCGCCCAACGCAACTGGTTCTTAATAACAATGGTAGCAATACTGGTTGTTTTGGCCTTTTTTAAGACATATGTATCAGGGACAAAGCTATACCACTTTAAACCAAGAATGTGTCTAAGGCAGTGCTGATGGAACCTCTCGAGCAATTCTATATGTGTCCGGTACAAGGTCCAAGTTTCAGATGCGTAGAGTAGGGATGGTACTACACATGCTTGATATACTGAAATTTTAGTTGTCAGAGTCAGATCACCGTCAGACCAGACTATCTTGTAGCCTTCCAAAAGCATTAGATGCCTTGCTGATTCTCTGTCTTATTTCCGCATTAAGAGTGCCATCATTTGATAAGGCACTCCCAAGGTAGACAAAAATTTTTACGACTTCAAGGCGCTTTCCACAGACGAAGATATCAGGTTCCACATACAGATCATTGGGAGCGGGAGTGTACATGACTTTAGTTTTCTTAATGCTAACTGTCAGTCCGAAGCAGGTACAAGCATTTATAAAGAGATCCATCACTAGTTGCATATCTACTGGGGAGTGTGTTACCAGGTCAGCATCATCAGCATACAACAGTTCCCTAACAAGTCCATCACTAACAAGTGTTTTGGCTTGGAATCTTCTGAGGTTGAACACCTTTCCAGTCGTTCGGAATCTAATATAAACACCCATATCACAATCGTGGAAGCCATACCAGAGCACAGCAGTCAAATAGAGCGAAAACAATGTTGGTGCAGCTATATCACCCTGCTTCACACCATTATCAATGGGGAATTCTTCCGAAAGCTGACCAATGAAGTTGACGCGACCTTTCATACTATGATGAAGTTGCTTGAACTTGTCTGTAAAAGTAGGTGTACAGCCAAATTTTTCCAGCACTTTCCAGAGAGCCTCACGGTTGACTGTGTCAAATGCCTTGGTTAAGTCCACAAACACCTGGCAAAGAGGCATACGCTGTTCAATACATTTTTCCAAGAGCTGTCTAGCAGAAAACACCATATCCACAGTTCCTCGCCCACCTCTAAAACCAGACTGGGATTCCGGAAGGATATTAGGACATACATACTTTTCCAATCGGTTTAGCAAGAGCCGTGCAAATACCTTTCCAACCGCAGTCAGCAGCGAGATACCTCAATAATTTCCACAATCAGATCTTGTACCCTTTCCTTTATACAACATAACCAAGATGGCATCTACCCAATCTTGGGCAACCGGGTCACCCTGCCATACTGACAGTATCAAAGAGTGGACCACACAATGTACATTGACACCACCATGTATCAGCAGCTCAACAGGGATGCCATCCAGCCCAGGGGCTTTGTTCGAGTTTATCTGTTTTATGCAGTCAACTGTTTCCACAAGAGTCGGTTTAACATCAAGTTCCGGACAAAAGGAACATTGAGGGATACTTTCTATTGCAGCAACATCAACATTGGATGGGTTATGAAAAAGATCATGAAAGTGTTCATGCCATCGATGCTTAATTTCATCTGAGGTTTTCAGCAAGGTTTTCCCGTCCTTCACCAGGAGTGGTGTAGTTGAAAAGGATTTCGGACCATAAGCCTGATGAAGCAAAGTGTAGAATGTCTTGACATCTCTATGATCGTAGGCAGTCTGTATCTCCCTGGAGAGGTTAGACCACCATTTGTTTTTTATTTGGCGCACACAACACTGAACCTCACTCCTAACAGAAGAAAAGTGGGCAGCGAGCACTGGCTCGTTCAGAGGTGAAGAGTTGAGAAGTTTCAAATAAGCTTTCCGCTTTCTATCAATTTGAGGCTTAATTTGATCGAAATTATCAGCAAACCAATCTCTATGTCTGGGAACCTTCAATCCAAGAACTTCAACACCTTTTTGGTATATTGTATCTCTTACTGTCTCCCACTCACAATCTGAGAAATCTACCTGGTTGAAAGCAGATTTCAAGGAACTTCGTACGACTGGATCCTTCAATTTGGAAACATCAATACGTTTAGGCACTTTGACACCATTGAAACGGCTTTTTTTGCGAACTGTAATTCTCAGTTTAGCTCTGACCATTAAATGATCAGTACCACAGTCAGCACCACGCATTACTCTAACTTTGCAAAAATTTCCAAAATCACCACGTCTACACAGTATGTAATCAAGCAAATGGTCATGTTTAGATTGGAGATGGAACCAGGTCTCCTTGTGTTTCTGGTGGGAAAAAGTGTTGGTGATTACAAGATTTAGTTCACTGCAGAGATGGAGAAGCAGCATACCATTTGAATTGACTCTACCAATGCCATATGGACCCAATGGAGACCAAGTCTCATTGTCTGATCCAACCCGTGCATTGAAGTCACCAAGAACCACCAAACTCTCAGCACTTGGCAAACCGGTGATAACAAATCTAAGCATATGATAAAAGGACGTAATATCGTCTTCAGGCGAAGTAAGAGTCGGCGCATAGACAGAAAGAACACTCATATAACGACCAGCAGCAAGGGGCATTCTCAATGTCATTGAACGATCATTTATGGCTACTGGCTGTTCGATCTTGTCAATTAAGTTCTTAACTGCAAAACCAACACCAGCCTCACGCCTCTCCTTTTCAGCTCTACCAGACCAGAAGATCATGTAGCCTGACTCGCGCTCAACCAGTTGATCCTCACCTGCGAAACGTGTCTCAGAGAGTGCAGCAATGTCTATATTGTATCTTTGCAATTCCTTAGTCAAAATTGCAGTCTCCCGTTCTAGTCTTTTACCATTGTCAATAAGTGTTCTCACATTCCAGCAACAGAGCTGGAGTGGGTGTCGTTTAGCATATCTTCTGTTCCTGTTTATATGGACAGCCATCGCCAATAGGACTTTTCTTTCTTTTTTTTTCTTTTCTTTTTTTTTTTTTTTTTGACAAATGTCTGAGGAAGTATCTGTACAAAGATGTTATTCCAGAGATTTAGCTTTGTACGACAGCTAGTCTCTCTCTCGGTTCAAAATGTTGATATCCAGCAACAAGCAGGAGCAAGATAGCCAGCAACAAATCAAACTGCAGACCAGCTTAATGCGGGTACTGGTCTTCCACTTTGTGTTTTAGATCAGAGATTTGCTTCTCCTAGAGAGGCTTCCTTCACCATGGCTTTCTGGAGCCCTCTCCACTCCAGATAAAACAAAAACCCACGCATGCAACATGTTTGTTTTATTTTTTTTGTTTTGTTTTTTTGTTATTTCTTTTATTTTTATCTTTTATTTTTAAAAATCGAGGGAAGCGTTTAAAAAAACAAAACAAAAAAAAACGGTATAATTCCTCAATGGTTATGACGATAGTGATGATGTTACAATTCAATAAATACACACGATAATAAACACGAAAAGAAATCCACAGATGCAAAACGTAAAACAAACCAGTCATGAATCACATATACATACATATATACATATATATATATAAATTAGCCGGGCAGGGAGAGATTGAAAAAATTATTTTTTATTTATAATTTTTTGAATTGTCGGGCGTTAAGTTGAAAGAAAGAAGGGCAAAATAGGAGGGTAAATAGGTGAATTATTCGTTACTATGAGGCGAGAACTCTAAGTAATTGGCAGATAATAAGGATAGACATATTACCAGACGTTATGGGTTGTAACTGTGTGGTAGATATGACTGCAGCATCGTATATGGGTGTATAGTATTCATGCTATGGGGCTGTTACTTAAGGGGCTTAGCCCCTTAGCATGAATACTATACACCCATATATGATGCCGCAGTCATATCTACCACACATTTACAACCCATAACGTCTGGTAATATGTCTATCCTTATTATCTGCTAATTACTTAGAGTTCTCGCCTCATAGTTTCTTATTGGCTATTTCCATGGTTAGGTCTTGATTTCTAATGTTTTAATTACGTTCTTATCACAATTGGTATCCTCTGACTTGCTTCTCGGTCTATTATCTACTTGTTAACAACTAATCATTTACTTACCTTCTACTTTAATTATTTAATTTACCATCTACATATAATACATATTATATATTTTTCTTTTATATTTACCTCTCACTAATTCTAATAATTATCATATTTTTTAACACGAAGCTTATTTACATATATTTACGTATTTGCGTATGTACAAGCACATGCCCCTCCCCCATTGATGTGTGTACATATTTTGTACATGTGTATTCATGTGTATGTATTTGTTTGTTTTTGTTATTTACTTATTAACATTTTCTTTATAATTATATTAATTCTTATTTATTATTTAATTAACTTACTTATATGCTTACTTATTTTTATTTTATCAAAATAAACCTATAAACGAATAATTCACCTATTTACCCTCCTATTTTCCCCTTCTTTCTTTCAACTTAACGCCCGACAATTACAAAAAATTATAAATAATAAATAAAAAACAAAAAATAATTTTTTCAATCTTACCCTGCCCGGCTAATTTTTATATATATATGTATGTATATGTGTTGTATATGTATGTATGTATATATATGTATATATGTGTATGTGTGTATGTATATATGTATATGTGTGTGTATATATATATGTATTTGTACTTGTGTGCATATCTTCCACATGTGTTTTTATGTGTGTGTGTATTTTTGTGTGTATGTGTTTTATTCACTTATCACAAACATCTCCCTAATAATTTTATTAATTTATTATATGATTAACTTACAGATTTTCTTACCGATCTCTATATTATTAAAATAAACCTGTAACTTATAATTCATTAATTTATCCTCATATTTTCCTTCTCTCTTTCTTTCAACAACAACGCCCGAAAATTAAAAAATTAATAATAAATAATTTATAAAATATTTTTCAATCCCTCCCCTCCCAGCTAATTTATATTTATATATATATATATATACATATATATGTGTGTGTGTATCTGTATGTATGTGTATTTGTATTTAGATATATATGTTTATACATGTATATATGTGTGTATATTTACGTATTTGTGTATATATATTTATATATACTCAGACATGTGCTCTTCCCCCATTGACGTATGTGCATATGCTGTACATTTGTATGTGTGTGTTTGTATCTGTGTATGTGTGTTATTTATTATCATAATTTTTCCTTAATTTTATTAATCTATTATTAAAGTTACTTACTGAAATTTTCACCTATTTTATTTCATTAAAATAAACCTGTAACGTATAATTTCTACCTGCCCGGCTAATTTATTTATTTTATATATATATATATATATATATATATATATATATATATATATATATATATATTTTTATGTTTACGTATCTGTTTTTTTATATATACTTAGGCATTGATGTGCCTCCGTACGTTGTACAGGTCTATGCGTGTATGTGTATTTATGTGTGTGTGTGTGTGTTTTATTTACTTATCATAAACAATTATTTATTAATATTTTAATTAATTTTATTTACTTACTGATATTCTTACCTATCATTATACTATCAAAATAAACCTGTAACGTATAATTCATTAATTTATCCTTCTATTTTCCGTTTCTTTTTCTTTTCCTTTTTTATAAACAATAAATATCTTTCAATCTCTCCCCGCCCGGCTAAATAACTTTAAACCCCATTTTCAACCCGTTCCTTCCTCCCCCTCCCCACCACACCATGCCCACTAACATTAACTCTCCAACCTGTTGCCATGGTGATCCTTTAAATTAACTGTTACTCATGCCGTTATAAATATGAATAGCGTCTTTTAATTTTAAACCGTTATAAACTAAAACAAACGTTTATAAGAATTAACACATAATTAATATTTAATTATAAACCCCTCTCTTATCGCATACACTCCTACTACTTCAAATTCCAACATTCTCTCCCCTCCACTCCCCCTTCTTTTCTAACTCCCCTTCATCTACGATTTTTCCATTCTTATTTGATTTTATAACTTAGTCCATCTATGAATTCTGACGATGCTAGTTGGATATTTCCTCTCTTTGAGGATTTTCCTCTAGTTGAAACAATATGTAAACTCATTCTGGACTCACGGTAATAAATTTCTTATATACTGGTCTGGCTACACATTGAGCACTCTAGTCCGGTTTTTTCACCACTGGTAAATATATATATATATATATATATATATATAAAACTTTCTGTAAGATATTTATTTGAAATGGAAACGGCATTTTGCAGTTAAGACAACAAAACAAAAATGAAGTAACGGTTCATAGAGGTACGAAAAAGTTGTCAAAAATAAATTTTATCAAAGGCAAGATAAGTTACTTTTCTACCTAACTGGATACTTTTTTTTTTTTTTTTTTTTAAATGTAAAATGTTTATTCGGTTCGAAAAAAAAGTAGTGTTGAGCGAGTGCTACCAAAGAACAAGAAAAGTGGCCGTAAACATTTTTGAAGTCTCAAAGATTTCAAAATAAGAAATGAAACAAAATGGTGAATGAAACCCACCCAATAAATGTTACCGTGACATTTATTGGGTGGATTTCACTCACCATTTTGCTTTATTTCTTATTTTGAAGTGATTATCAAGCCTTGAAAAATCTAAATAGAAATTGCGGCCATATTTTCTTTTCGGGTAGCATTGAATATTACCTACTTTTCGAACCAAATAAATGTTTTACATTAAATAAAAACAGTAAAAACTTATTCAGTTAGGTAGAAAAGTAACTTATCTTGCTTTGCATAACATTTGTTTGTATAGGTATCTTTTTTTTTTTGGGACATAAGTTTACATATTTAATAGTAATGTGATATTCCAAATTTAATCCATAACATTTTCAAAAGCCAATAATTATGAACCACTAACAGTAAATATGAGTGACGAACGCTCTCTTTGAAAAAAAGCTCTCTTAACCTCACCTCTAACCCCAGTTATGAGTGGCAAGTCTCCTCCTAAAACACTCTTTAACCCTAACAATAACACTAAGTTCGAGTGGCAAGCCTCCAAACAAAATAACTCTGTGAGCCACATACAAGCGTCTAAAACAAACAAAGAAAAAATAGATCCTTCCTTAAAGAAAAATGTAAAACAAACCAGTCATGAATCTCGATGTTTTTGTTGCTGTTATTTTTTTTTTAAATTGAGAGAAGCGTTTTAAAAGAAACGGTATGATTCAGTACGAGGCAGAGCTCCAGGTTTGGAGGGACAATGGTTGGCTGGCTGGTCCCGTACCTGGAAGACGAACTTGGGCCCCCAAAGGGGTTGATTCCCCTGATGGCTATCAGGCAGGAGGACAAACAAAAAGTCCGACCCGTCATGGACTACCGGGAACTCAACGAGCACGTTGACCCACACACGGCGGGTGCAGACGTCTGTGCACACAAACTGAGAGAGGTGCGGCAACAAGGGGCGGACGCAGCAATATTGGATTTGCGAAGAGCTTACTTGCAGATACGTGTCGAAAAATCGCTGTGGCCGTACCAAACAGTCAAGATTAAAGGGACACGTTATTGCTTGACGAGGATAGGGTTCGGCCTGAACGTGGCCCCAAACATCATGACGGCAATCATGCAGGCGATCCGCCATCAGGACGAAGCCGTGCAACAAGCGACATCGTCATATATTGATGACATCTACGTG
Organism: Euprymna scolopes; assembly: GCF_053919585.1. Lineage (NCBI taxonomy): Eukaryota > Metazoa > Mollusca > Cephalopoda > Sepiida > Sepiolidae > Euprymna > Euprymna scolopes. Next base: position 125,952,846 of record NC_136483.1, on the reverse strand, counting down.
AATGAGAGCCTCATGCCTGCACAGAAGGTTAAAGAACACTTCGAAAACTTCGGGCTAATGTGCAAGGAGCCGGAGCGACTGCGAGATGGAACGAAAGTGCTTGGCCTGCGTGTGAGCGGCACCGCAGACGGACTCCGCTGGGGAAGAGGTGGTGACGCCCCGGAAGTCCCAACTAGCGTCATGCGTCAGTGCGTCTTCTCCATCTGTGGGAAACTGGTGGGCCACTTCCCGTGTGTGGGTGGCTCCGCGTGGCGGTGGCAGCGACAAGTGACTTCCATGTCAACCGGGTGGGACGATGAGCTGCGCGACCCCGCCCTGCGGAAAATGCTAGAGGAGACTTTGGCCAGAGTCTCCGAGGACGATCCGGTGGGAGGGAAATGGTGCGTTGACGGGAGGGAGTTTACGGTTTGGGTGGACGCCAGCTCGCTCGCCCTCAGTGTTGCTCTGGCGGTCAACGGATCTATCGTGGAAGATGCCTGCTGGCTTCGTCCAGAAAATGACGCCAGGCACATCAACCTGGCTGAACTCAATGCCACAGTGAAGGGGGTCAACCTGGCGCTACAGTGGCAGGCCAGAGTCCTGCACATCGTTACAGACTCCACATGTGTGTATCGGTGGACGACCGATGCCTTGAGTGGAAAGGCACGATTGGCGACGAAGGCATCAGGCGAAATGCTCATACGGAGGCGGCTTGCTACCCTAACCGAAACCATCGAGGAATACAACCTGGTCGTGGATGTGACGCTAGTACACTCCTGTCAGAATCGCGCGGATCGGCTGACCAGAGTGCCGCGCCGTTGGTTGGACTTGCCGAAAGAAATGGAAGAACCGGCACCTGTGAACTGCGCCACGGTGGGGCGTCGATTCAAACCAGACCATGTTGCTGACGTCCATTGCCAGAGTGGGCACCCCAGTGTAAACCGAACTTTCTACTTCGCTAGACTGGTCGACCCCTGTGTGTTCAGGTGAAGGAGGTAGAATCAGTGGTGAGGAGTTGTGAAACCTGCAAGTCAATCGATCCATTGCCTGCCCGGTGGAAGAAGAGAAAACTGAGTGTAAAGAACAATTGGGAGAGGTTTGCGGTGTACGTGACCCACCACAACGGCGGGGATTTTTTGACGATGATTGATTGTGGACCGTCTAGGTTTGCGTTGTGGCGGCCACTTCGCCGACAGGACGCGGCTGCCGTTGTCCGGGAACTGGAAAGTGTTTTCCTCGAGCGTGGCCCTCCTTCCGAAATACTGACCGACAACGGCACCGCTTTTGCTAGCGGGCAGTTCAAGCAGTTCACAGACGGCTGGGGTGTACGACTACGATTTCGGTGTGCCCATGTGCCTAGCGGGAACGGGATCGTGGAACAGAACCACCGGTCCATCAAGACCATTGCAGCTAGGAAGGGGTGTACAGTGCCTGAAGCGCTATACTGGTACAACGTCACCCCTAAGGACGATGTTTCACCCTCTACCGCGCCGGCTGAGATGCTGCACTGGTACCATGTCAGGGTGAAAGGGTTAGGGGCCAGCCTTCTACCCGAGCCAGAGGCGACACAAGATGGTATCAAAGTGGGAGACGTCGTCTGGGTTAAGAACCCCCGTGGCAAATGCACCACGTGCTATGGAACCGGGCATGTTACCGAGGTGATCAGCCCGCAAGCCGTGCGGATTGATGGGGTGCCCCGACACGTCAGGGACCTGCGATCGGCATCACAGGCACAGCCGCCGCTCGGTGACGAAAGTGAAACGAGTTCCACAACCAGTGAACCATCATTCTGGTATACGCCGGCTTCATTGGATGACGACAGCACTGAAATTGGCAGCCTCCGATTCACTGATCCTCAGACCGCGGACGGGAGTTCAACTGAAGACGAGGCTCCTTGTCTGCCCCTCTGTAGAAGCACCCGAAGAAGGAGGTTGCCGCCTCCCTGCCCCCTCTGTGATAATGATATCAGGGGGGAGTGTGGCAAAAGCTGTGAAAATGAGGGCTTACCGTTCAAATGACCAAGGTGTGCGCGTGTGCTTTGTCATTGCTGCGAAGCTAGGATAAGAAAAGAATTCCAAGATGGCGCCGACGGCGTTTTGTAATGGTATGATCTTGGAAACTCTCGCAAAATCTCGTGCATATATGCAAATCAGTTGGTCTTCGACAACTATAAATTCAGGTTGTTTTGGAAGGTAAGGGGGGGGAGGAAAGAACAGCCGGTTGGTAATTATGTACGCTGGATCGTGTTGGTGGCGTATCACCGTGTCTGTGTGTGTACTGATCAAACCGCTTTCCTGTCCCTTGCACATTGGACTTTGAATTGGTTTACATTGAACTTCAACTTCAGTTTAAAAAAAAAACAAAACAAAAAGCATACAGGATTTATCTCCCATAGAAAAAAAAACAGTTAACTACCCTAAAACGCTAGAATGGGGAATTATTTTACATTAAATTCTAAAATAATTTGTTTATCTTTCATTAAATTTTTCATGGCATTTCATAAATATTGCCTAAAAAGGTAGAATCACATTTTGGAGGGGTGGTCAGAAGGGGTTAATCTACAATAATACCAAAGAAATATTGAAATATATTCATTTTTAAATGGTCCTATGTTTAGATTTAAGTTTTTTGTACATAAAGCACATTACAATTCAACTTTGAGTTCTCCAACTTCTTTTCTGTTTATGGATACATGGCATTTTTAAGGAATTGCAGCATATTTATGTGCATTTACTGCAGATTATTTGGAAACCATAAACTTTTGGAGATTTTCAGTTGCATATTCTAATTCCTTGTACAAAAATACACATGGTAAATTTCATTGCTTAATGTTGTATTTTAACAAAAATATGACAGTTTTACTGAAAAAGTAGTGAAAAAAATGTGACGAAACGCATATGGTCTTAAAGAAGGAAAAATATCCAAACGAGTGATGCACAAAAATAGTCATAACTTGATTTTAATCAGATTTAAAAAATTGAAAAAGATTCTTTCTTGGCTCATCAAGCTCTTTCTATATATACCAATATTGAAATATTTTAGGCTATTTCAATTTTTTTCATGTGTATTGCTACACAAAGACAGCATGCATTCTGCCGGTTTGTATGCCGTAAGTCAACTAGGCAAAATTCGTAGTTGCTAGAAATCATTGTAAGTGAGAAATAGTGACAGTCAAAAGAAAGCATGCTGAAATAATTGGGAACGCATAGAATTGCAAAAGATAAGAACTTGTGATTTCTGAAAAATTTATACTAGTGTAGTGAATAAAGGGCAATCAGTAATTCCTCCACTGAGCAACAACCAGAAGGTTGCATGCATGGCAATGGAGAAAGTGGAACTGCTTGCCTGGCAATTCGTTTCCAACTCCACCTTAGAGTAGGTATCCCAAACCAACCTAGTTTAGGATACGAAAACTGATAAAGTTAAATTTCCCTTAGCTTCAACTTGCGATATCTCATTTATTTTTTGGTTATTTTGATAAAATTTTGATTTAAATAAAATTTTATCTTTTTGCTTTATAGATATATAATTTTTTTTCTTGTGTCTTTAATAGTTTTTTTTTTCAGGTTACTTCAAGTTATGTCACTAATTTTGGTGAACGCTACTTTATTTTTTACACAAAAAAAATGTTGGTGTTTTTCAAATTTGGTGCGCACAATATTGTGAGTCTCTACGTATTAAAAAATAGTACCATTTTAAAGAAAAAAGTTCGCTTATCAATATGGTGAGCTTAAAAAAGGGTTTTAAGTTGTTTTTCACAAAAAAAATCCAACTTGAAAACTTCAGTGAAAGAAATATGAAAGAAATTCAATTGAAAAATTTTCGAAAATGGCACCGTTTTGTAGAGAAATATCTCCTCTTTAATAATCTGTTAGTGTCATATTACTACGCTCATAAATTAAGGAGCACCACTAATAAAAGCGACTGTACCTACACATCGAGATTTACAACTTAATGCCAAGTGACCAAAGTAAGAAGTATCATCACTAAAATCAACTGTCAGCACGAATGAGCCACACGAGCGTAAACGTAAACAACTTGTTTCACTATATACATATATCAAAGTTCTTAGATGAGTTTGTTTTTGTTTATTTAGAAGTTATAGAAAGTTATTATTTAAAATATTTTTAGTATGTCAATAAAAGAAATGAAAATTTACAATTATAAAAATAATGTCAGTTGTTTATTTTCCATATCTTCTTTCAAACTTTCATATGTTCTTTGCTTTATCTTCTTTCAATTGGATAATTGTTAAATTATCTTTCAAAAATCAAACTGGGTACATTTTAAACCAAAAAAACGTTGTGACTGTGACAGAAAATTTTTTTCATTTTAAAAAATGTTCTTTATTTTTTGTTTACTTATTCAATTCTCTTATGTTCTGTCGGGCGTTTTTCATCTATCTTATATTTTGTTAAATTATTTTTTTGTTAGACTGTACATTACTTAAAAAAAAAAAAAAGAATAACAAAATATAGCTAAGTTTTAGGGTACATGCAACAAGTCATGTGTAATAATAAAAAAATTAATTTCATGTAAAAATGTGAATTTTTTTTGTTTATGTTCTATCTTATGTTTTTGATAAATTTGAAGATTTTGTTAAATTATTTTTTAATTACAGTGTACATTACTTAAAAAATAAGAACTGAAAATATAATTAAGTTATGTGCATGTGGCGCGTAAATGAAAAAAATTTTTCACTGTAAAAATCATTTTTTTGCTTAATTAATAATTCCTGAGACGGTACTTCACAAGTTTATTGCCGAAAATGGAGACGCCATTTTTTTTCGCGCACCTGCTATTAAAATCCAAGGGAGAAATCAGTATTTTTAAACTATGACCAAAGTTAGAAATAAATAACAAAAAAATTAAACTAGATATTAATTACTTCCGGAAAGAAGTATGAAAAAAGTAAATAAAGAAAGTGAAAGAGAACATATATCCATAATTATTTAATTGAAATGTTTGAATTTAATTAATGACAACGGGAAAGTTTTTCATGAAACATATATTTTAATTTTTATTAAAAACAGAAAATGAAAAAATTATTAAACAGAAAATGAAAATGACATATTCTTAATTGTCTAAACTGGGCGAGCACCATTTGAAAACCAAAACATTTACTGTATAAAAATTTATCAAAATATAATTGTAAAAACATTTATTGAAAAGTTTGCGTAAGAAAATATAATTTTAATAAAACAATTTTGTAATGAAACCAACATTGGATTTTTATAAAATAGTTTTTTTTTGTTTTTGTTTCAGACAAATAAATAATTTTAATGAATATTATATTATGAATAGCATAGTTTAAAATACTGATTTCTCCCTCGGATTATAACGACAGGTGTGTGAAAAAAAAATAGCGTCTCCATTTTCGGCAATAAACTGTAGAAGTACCCCCAAGACCTATATGTTCTATCAGGTGTTTTTGATAAACTTGAACGGAGATATCTCAAGGTTGTGTTCGGTGTCAAAATCAACACCAGTGGAAATAAAGTTCAACTGGAAGCTGCTTTCTCTGACTACTTGAGAAGAAATCCAGTTGATTCATTTCCACCTCCAAAGCAACAAAAAAAAAGTCCCTTAGTGAATCTGATGAACATTCAGATAACTCCTGCAGTTGTGATGAAGAACCATCTTAGGATATTTTCAATTATGAGCATCAAGGACAATGGGTTGCTGTCTACTATGACACCAACTTTTACATTGGCCAAGTCATTGAGGTTATATCTGCATCCAGCACTGTAAGAATTTTTATCGCAAACCAAAGATAAAAGATTTTTTGGATGGCCTTTGTCAGATGACATTGCACAAGTAGAGTCAGCATTTGTTTACAGATGGGGTTTTGAGGTAATGCCAGTTTCAAGTGATGGTAGGATTTGGAGTGTTCTTGATATATCTACCTAGCAGAAGCCTATGAAAGAATTCTGAGAAAAAATCTGTAAGGAAAGGAATTCTAGTAAGACCTCTGCCTATAAAATATCTTACTTGTTTACTTGTCTTTTAAGTTAAAAGTTTTTCAATGCTTGCAAAAAAAAAAAAAAAAAAGACTTCTGACTTTTTGTATAACAAATTTCTAAATCTTATTGTTGCCAGTCCTTTTTTGGCAAGTTTAAATTCCCCAAAGTAAAAATATTTCTGTGGCAAAAAGTTTTGTCAGTAGAAACAAGACAAACATTTTTTGGAATTCCTCATCCAAAAATTAGTAAAGTTGCAAAGTTTTAAACTTCTACCTCCAATGGCTACATTTTTAAAGCAATTTCAGTAATGTATACTTTTGACTCATTTTTTAGCCCCTTTCTTGCCCTTTTTACCAAATTGTCTGTTCGACTGCTTTTACATGGTCCACAATTGAGTGGTTTTATCAATTTATAAATTGATAAAACCACTCAATTGTGGACCATGTAAAATTTTTAAAAAAATTATCTTGATCTCTAATGATTCAATACATAAGCTATTGAAATGAAATTGATATGAACAGTCAAAATTGCACTTCCATGTCATATTTGCAATTTTCCCATTGGTAGTGGGATTTTGCCTAATGTTTACCTTGGTTTCATCTAATAATTATTGCTTTCATTAGTATTAATTTTTATTTACCACAAGATGACATTACATTTATAAGGATTTTTCACTTGTTAGTAGCTTATATTTTTAGTTATATACTATGAAATTTGGCTTCTGGACCATGATAGCAAATTTTCAACTTTCCGACAAACTTCGAACGATCATAACTTGATGGCTAATTGAGCTACCAAAATAAATTTGAGTGTTTTGTTTATGGTTTACAAAAATCTATATAACCACATCAATTTTCTTTTAGATATAATGAAAATAAAATTTTGGTTTGGGATACCTACTTAGAGCCAACAAACAACTCCCTCCCAAATTTCCCTATGCTGACTGAAGCAACATTAGATGATGTAAAAATCACCCCTTCTCATGTCCACAATATCATATATAACTTAGCCGCCTCAAAGGCCTGATCTCATCCCTGCTATACTAATTAAGAAATGTTTAGCTGAGCTAGCCCCTATACTTTCCAAGCTCTACAATAAATGCCTTGCTAAATCTATTTTCCACAATAGCTGGAAGATGGCCTCTGTGGTGCCAGTGTACAGGAATTCTGGTGAAAGAACAGACCCTCTCAATTATTGCCCCATTAGTCTCTTCCCTCTCTTCACTAAAATCTTTGAGACCTTAATTAATCAAGCAATAGTTAACCACCTCGCAAAAGTATGGATTCAGGCAATGTTGTTCTACTGCAGATTAGTGTTGGAACGATTCCTAATTTTTATACGATTCTGATTCCAGGAAAATATTGATTAACGATTCCGATACCAAGTATGATTCCGATTCCTAGGGAATTATTGTTTTGAAATATACCAGGTAGTTTTATACTTATGGTCGGGTAGTTCCCAAATATGTTCCCTAACTTTGGAAGAGATATTTTATGTCTACACCGTCGTGTTTTGGTTTAAATAAAATTATTATATAGTAAACTAAACGGAAAAATTAGCAAAATTTATTTTAGAGAAAATTTATTTTACTTAATTGGAATACAGAAAAAAAAAACAAAGAAAATAGAATTTATCCTTCAGAGCAAAAACAAATAAAATAGAATTTATATAACAGAACAAAAACAAGAAAATTAGAGAATAAATTAACACGATTCATTATTTTGGTCCTCATAATTAACAGATTTAATAAATTAAATAAAAAAAAATATATAGTGGGAGAGAAAGAAAATATATACTAATTAAATATAAAAAAAGATAAATATTTAATTTAACAATTTATAAATGAACATGCGTAATGAAAAAAACAATATACCACGTGACATGGCGCTGTAGATACAAAATAACCCTTCCAAAGTTAACGACCATATTTGAGAAATACCATTAATCGAAAGTTTTTGTGTTTTATATCAAAAGGTAGGTATAGCGAAAAGTTACAATTAAAGGAATTTCAAAAACGATTTTTTGTTTGGCTATTGATAGTTGTATTTGTGACGGCAGTTCTTCAGACCTCCATAATTCACAAAGAGTAGTTAACACCTATTGTTTTTTCTTACTTTTTCATTGCTTTTACACGTTGTTTCTAACGTGAAGAATAAGTTTAGCCAAACTAATTTTGAAATAGGGTATATCAAAGGAACACATATAAAAATGATACCACTATAAAAAACAAATGAAATACGAGATAAAATTGTGCAAAAATAATTACCAAAATTACAGAACAATATTAAAAAAAAAAAAAATGGTGAAGTTTGTTGAGTGAAATGAATTATTGAAAGAAAATTAATTGAACTAATAGAAATGTTAAATAAAAAAATGTCATATTTCAATATTTTTTTAATAATTAAATTCTCAGGGTTGTCGAAATTAAAAATTAAGTGATTCTTTTTTTTAATTAGACTTCTTTCGAAGCTTGTTACCTTGAAAAATACATTTTAAACCCTGCTTTTTTGTTTTTTTAATAAATTGAAAAAAAAAACGCAATTAAAAAAATTTAATTGATAATTGAAACTTTAAAAATATATTAAACATTGAAAAATTACTTATCTCACAAATTAACGTCCAATAAAGTAGATTCAGTCTTCATACAGGAATTCGGTTATAATATATATATCTTTCCCAAATTTAAAAATTAAATCTTTTTGGAGAGAAAGTGCTTTAAAATCGCCGGGGAATGCCGCCTAAAATTTTACAGAAGTAAATTTTAGGAGTTTAGTGCCTTTCAAAGATGGTTATCATAATTTATTATCATCATTTAATTTCCTTTTTTCCTCCCCCCCCACACCTTTCCACGTGGTTCAGTAGTTAACCAGTGCTCCTGTTGCTGTCAGTCAGCTATCTTTACCTAAGTTTTAATTTCTAGTTAAAAGAATTTTTCATGAATAGAATCATTTTTTAAAATTATTTTTTTAGTTGTATATATTGTATTTACTCTTTGAAGTTAAGGAGGGTTAAAAAAATTGGTGACACCTAGATGGTGACTTGGGCAAAAAAAAAAAAAAAAAAAAAAAAAGACACTGCGATTTCGACCCTCACTAATAAAACTGCTCTGAGTGACTAGTTGGTAATTTTGCTAAGTCGTGGACTAAAGAGTTAAAAAAAGATTTCAAGAAATTCAACGAATTTTCATTTGGTCCAAATTTAAAAAAAATATATGGAAGTATAAAATATGTTATAATATTTATTTAAAAAATATTTAGAAAAGAATGAAAAACTAACTCTTCTATTATTTTTTTTTAAATCTTTAATAGTATATTTTGGAAGAATGTTCAATAAAGGAAAAAAGTTATGAGTTTTGAATTACTCTCTGGGTTTTGTGTTCGGGAGTGGGAGTAAAAAATGATCTAAAAATACTGAGACTGCATCAGGAATGCCATCCCATCCATACTGCCATGCAGATCCTTCGAATCCTGTCTCTTAATTTTTTTTCTTGGTTGACTTTCTTTATATATATATATATTTAATATATCAAGATAAGCAGTATTCTTCATGATTTTTTTTTTGTATGATTGCAGACAACTTATGAATAATTGAATCCTGTCATCAATAAATTGTGATGTAGAAACATCAATATTTCTCCTGTGTCAGCCTTCATTCGGTTTCGTTTTGGTGAATAAATAGTTCCTCCCATACTGAATGATCTTTCACTTTCAACTGAAGATGGTGGGACACACAAGTATTTTTTTGACACAGCGGACAAAGATGGAAAATTATTTTGGTTGCTGCTCCACCAACAAGAGGATCTTCCCACTGTCCAATCATTTTAACTTCCTCATATTTGGACATTTCAAACATTATTTCTTTTTCCAATGCTCTTTCTTTTTTATCTTGTTCATTTATGGAAGTAGACTCTTGATGTTTTTCCTGACTCTTTTTAAATTCCAGTAAGCACTGATTGAAACTAAAGTTGAAATTGTTTTCATCCTCCTCGGTATTTCCTTTTTCATCTGCAGAAAAATCTGAATGTGATGAATCTATAGTAGTTAAAATGGTTTTATTTATTGAATTTATATCTTCAACCAATGCTGTATATTCTCATGCTGGTTGTCTTGGTCATCATTCAAAAAAATTTATACCGTGGATCAAGATACGTTGCCATTATCAAGTTCTTATTGTTGAAATAGGTTGGAAATCTTGAGCTGACAGAAGATTTCCAAGCAGATAAGGTGGAACCTAATCCACTAAATAAACCTTTTTCTTCTGCCTTTTCAAAAAATTTACAAATCACTTTTGTGGCAGGGATAATTGATGATGCCAAAGCCTCCTTTACACTTAAGTTTGTAGAATCAACGCCTCCTTTACACTTAAGTTTGTAGAATCAACAAAGCCTCCTTTACACTTAAGTTTGTAGAATCAACAAAGTTTTTAAAGATTTTTATCAATTTTTCTAGAATTCTCCATTGATTCGCATCCAAGCAGGGTAGTTTTGCCTGTTGTGAACAGTAGGCTATCAAAGCACTTTTTTGCTCAAATACTCTTTCCATAGTATAGTATTGGCTATTCCAGCGGGTGGTGATATCCTGTATGAATTTATGATTCGGTACATTAAATTTTTTTTGATATTCCTCTTGAAACTTATTAAAGGCTGCAGGGGAATGATTAAAATGGCCAATAATTTTTTTTATCACTGCCATCATGTCTTTTACATAGCGTTGCTCAAAAATGGCATCATTTAAAACCAATTGTAAAGTATGCAGGAAACATGGCAATGAATCATATCCCGCTTGTGCAACTCCTGCAGCCATATTTGCAGCATTGTCTCTAACTATAATGTGCACTTTATAGTTAGGAATATTGTATTCTTTAATCGTATCTTGCAGACAATTGGAAATGTTTTCAGCCGTGTGAGTGGTTGTAAATGGGACAACACGAAGTACTGCTGTCCTTTGTTTATATTCTTTTGTAATCTAATGTCCAGTGACGCTTAAAAAAGATACATTGGATGTTGTGGCAGTCCAACCATCTACTGTAAAAGAAATAAATTGAACATCGTTCAATTCATTTAGGATATTATTCCTAACTTTGGAATAAATATTATATATAATAGATTCCTTAATATATTTCCTGGAAGGAATGTTGTAATTAGGACATATTTCTTTTATAAGTCTTTGAAACCCAATATCTTCCACAATTGAAAAGGGCTGCAAATCAACTGCAATCATTTCCCCAATTAATTTATGTAAAGTTTGTGACTTTGCATCATTGATGTCCCAAATCTTTTTCTTTTCTAATATTTCCGTAATGCTAAGTTGTTTTCATGTTGCTCTTATGGATGTAGACGTCTCACCTTGATCAAACTTTCTTTTCTTTGTCCGGCTAATAAATAAATCAAGCTTGCGTTTCTTCTTTTCTTCTTCAATTTTTTGTTCCTTTTCTTTTTTATTTTGCTCCTCCAATTCATTTGGATGCTTCATAGTTAAATGTTTTAACATGTTGGTTGTGGTCATGTTAGATGGTTTTGTTCCTCGCGATATTTTAATTTGACAGACTTTGCAAATGACTTTCAACTCATCATCTTCATCAACTTCAAAAAGTTTCCATGCAAGACTTTTTTGGGACCTTGAGGCCATATTAGAAAATTCAGTTTATCTGTAAACAAATAATTTACTATTAAATTTTGTTTTAAAGCTAGTCACTTATTTGGATAATTAATTGATAATAATCCGCTAAAACAGACAAAAAGAAAAAAATATAAAGGGATGGGGCGGTAAATTGTACCAACCAGTAGTTAACAAAAAAAACTTATAGAATTTAATTTTTGAAACCAATGTATAAAAGTTACATAATGAAATGCAAATATGCATTTTCTTTTGAAATTTTTTTTGGTTGACTGTTGCAACTTACCTGCATCAAATCGTTTGTATTTTCAAGTAGTTTTAAATGTTTGTTTTTTATTTCATCTCAAATATTAAATCTTTATAAGACATTTTACACTTCGCCAATACAAGATGGCGTCATTCCGTAAGGATAGCGTACATCAGCCTTGTTTTGGTTTGGGAAAAATGGAGGAGATGGTAGCGAATTTTAAACCGCTATAACATTTGAGATGAAATAAAACGCATTTAAAACTACTTAAAAATACCAACGAATTATGCAGATAAGTTGCAAAGTAACTTTTATTGACAATGTTAACATTTATTTGTTGTATATTTGCTTTTAACTACTTTTTTTTCGAGGGTCTGTGTATTGTAAAATGTACCGTTTTTTTTTTCCTGTTTCTTAATCATGATTAAAATGTAAATGTCTCGTGTAAAATAGCCGACGAAAAATTCACTACCGTCTCCTCCATTTTCCCCAAACTCAAACGAGGCTGATATGTGCTTTCATTACAGACTGTCGACATTTTATCATGGCAAAGTTTAAAATGCCATAGAAAGAGTTAATACTTGAAATGTAATAAAAAGCATTTAAAACTACGTAAAATACCAACTTTCTTCAAAGAAAACCAATTAAAAAATATTGCATTTTTATTTTCAATTTAAAAATCTATCGAAATTTTTCTGAAAAAAAAAATGAAGAATGGAACTGCGGGAATTCAACATCCACCGTAGTTTTAAATGCGTGTATTGTAAAACTGTTTTTTTTTTTTTTCCTGTTTCTTAATCTAGTTGTTTTTATTGAAAATTGGTGACTGGCTATTAAGTTGAACGTTTCTCTATAGAGAGAAAAAAAAGGGCAACTTCCGCATGGATTTTTAAGGCGGGTCCAGTAAAAAGGCCGACTTCCGCATAGATTTTTAATGCGGGTCGGGTTTACTACTACGTTGTAATAGAAAACTGAACAAGGCGTGAAAAGTCATAAGAAATGTTTAAAAAATTTTTTTTTAATTATCTGATACACAAGTCTCTATTGGATGATATTAACAAGAAAAAAGTTCCAAAAAGTGAAAATTATGGAATTTATAAGGGCAGGCGGTGAAAGCCAACGTCCGCCTAAAAAAGTTTAAAAAAAACAAAAAAAAAACAACTTTATTTTATTTTACAAAACCTAAAATGAGATTAGAATTTGGGACCCCATCGCTTAAGTATGACGTTTTGGTGCCATTTTTACCTACTTATTCACTTGTGCCATTTTTACCGAGCACCACATTTTTGATACTGCGAGAAATACGAACCATGCTGAAATAATGTTATTATTGAAAAAGCTATTCTTTAACTGTTCTGCACTTTCACCTAACAATTTAATGAAAAAACATACCATAAAAATTTAATTCAACTTGGAAATCCCATCTAAAATATAACACGGTATGTACACTGCACAAGCACCAAAGTAAAATCCCAATTCTCGTCGAGTGGTTCCAATATGGGATCGGTTTGCTATAACGTTGTAACTAAAAACTAGCACCCCTTTAAAATGTCAAAATACTTTTGCTTGTTTTTTGTGAGATAATCTGGTAAGTGTCCAATCAATAATAATCCACTGTTCTGTTCGGTTTCTTACAGTTTTTCAAAATTGCAAAAAAACAAACAGAAAAAAAATATAGATTCTCGTTCGGGTATACTCCAAAAATGTATCTAATTGGGTAAAAAAGTAACTTAGTTTGTCTTTAATAACATTTGCTTTTTTGTTTATTTATTGTTTCACCCATTTTTTTGGCATTATTATTCTCAAAGATTATTCAAAAGAAACGTTAAGGTATTGTTCAATTATTATAAGAAACTATCTTATTTATTCAATAAATATATTTTTATATTTGAAAATTAAAAAGTTATTAGAACTAGAATATAGTTGAAACCACAAAAACAATTTCTTAGTTATTTCATTTCATAATCAGCATATTCATTACAAGCACAGACTAGTTAAAATCAAATTAATTTTCAATTCATGAAACACATTTTGACTGTCTTTAAAATAGTTTAAAAGTATACACTTATATTTTTATCTTGGAAAATTTACACTGTCTTTTGTGTGTCTTGTCAGTAGCTGAGAAACATGAAAACTAAATTGTCAAACGATATGAAAGATACCAATTAGCAGAAATAATTTCTATCTGTAGTTTGGGATTTATGGCTTTATATTTACAGACACATGAGCCAATACGTGTTTTTGCATAAAGGTGTGAAAACTTTTGAATTCACTAATCCCTTTAATGTCTGCTTTACTTGTGGCTAACACTTTGAAATTGTTAGATTTTTACACACTTTGTTACCATTGGCTTGCCAATGTTGGCTAGGTGATCCCGGATATATATATATATATATCATTTCTTTCTCATTTTTCCACAGTTAAAAAAATGAAATATCATCAAATGATTTCAAAAGTACAAAACTTTTCAATTGCAATGACTAATTTTTTTAAGAGTTTATAATATTCTAAAAAAAGATTTTAAATTAAAACTTAAAAATTCCATAATATATAATAAATAAATTCTATTTCCGACTATTTTCGCACCTAAGCTTGGCTGAAAAATTTTTTTTTTTTGGGGGGGGGGGATTGTCACCCCCTCTATGGCTGTCACCCGGGGCTGACCACTCCCCCCAAGCTACGCTAGCTGAACCCTCAGACTATTTTCGGCTATTTTACAGCTTTCGTTAAAGTACGCTAGAGTGCACACTAAGGCTATTCGTGTGCCATATGTGCACCCACACTCGTATTAAAGTGCCATAAGCGTAGTAATCTTTCGCAGACAATTTAAAATTAGATGGAAATTAATGTTCAAAAATTGCGGATAATTTTGGAAAGGCAATTGTTTTGTTTTGTGTAAATGTCGATAATACACTACCACAGGACTTGCCTTTAAAATCTTAATTTTCATATAATTTCGGGTGTGTTATAAACAAATATTGCATTCAAAATTGGGGCCGGCAAATAGTTTTTAAAATATGGAAGGAAGCATCTAACACATGTTTTTGTTTGTTTATAAAGTTCATGGTGTTTTTTTTTGGGGGGGGGTACAAAAAACATAGGCCCCATGTCTTTTTTAGAATAAGTTTTTTTTATTTTTTCGGGATAAAAAGAAAATTCGAAATAGGTATTTTATAAAGAGTTACTCAAGAATGGGGTGGCGTTTTCAGCACACTTCAATCTACTTTAAAAAATATATTTTTCTATACGAACGTGAGACGAGCCGTAAAGTAAAATAATACCAAAAATGTTATCTAATCTAAATTAAAACCAATATTTTTTTTTTGGGGGGGGGGGGATCTGCAAAGAAGTTCCAAAAAATATATCTAATTGCTTCATGAGCTGAATATTTTAATAGAATGTAAATTAAAAAAAAAAAAAAATATTTGAAAATTGACTTACCCAGTAGTAGCTTAAATTAAATATAAAGCTGTATTTAAGAGATAGCAAAATAATTGTTTTTGTTTTTTCATTTTCTGAAGACCTTAACCGCAAACCACCACTTAGCATGTGTAGTTCTAATGTTATTCCAATGATATTCTTTTTGAAACTTCAAAAGAAACCGACTACTGTCAAAATTTTGCGAAATAATATGTGATCAATTTCATTTTAGAGATATTTCTTTCAAAAGCCTTCTTTTAAAAAAAGAAAAAAGTATATTGTTCTATTAAACCGTTTACTGTTTAAATAATTTGACTTTGCTCGTTTTATTTTAAGAAAATATAAGTTGAAAAAGCATTTTCATTCACTATTAGAAGATTTGTCAGTAAAAAAAAGTTGCCAAAAAGATAAGCGTTTTTTATTTTTTATTTTTACTCGGAATGTAGAGCCCTGCATACTTCTTTTCAAGTTAACTATTTTGTAGTTGCTGTATTTTGTCATTTGATAAATTCTGTGACCTATTTATAGTATCACACACTTCCCATGCCCAATTTGTCATTACATAAATTACAAAAACAAAAATCAAATTACATAAAAACTATATAACACTGAGACATGACAGTCCATTAAAAAAAAAAAAAAAAACATCAAGTACAGCAAATCAAAACTCAAGCAGATGATTTCCAAACCAGAATCAAATGTGAACTTTGTCTCCCACTGGCCCAAGAGTACTTGGCTACTCTGGAGAAAAAAAACAAAGCAATTTCTTTTTGAATAGGCTCCTATTCGCTGTTACATGCTTCTCATATGGAGAGGGTGAATCAACCTCGCCCCTCCATTAAGGTAGAAGAAAAAAACAAAATGGGAGGAATTTTAACCACTTCCTATAGGACTTTTAAACACCTTCAAAATATGTTTCTGAATTTTTGAGATGAGGATTATTATTCATCAGACTATTGTTCTCATCTTGAGTGCGATTTTTCACGTTTCGGTCTATCTTGTCAAACTCTGGAATGTTTCTGTCGAACTACCATTATGCGACGAAGTAAAAATTATAGACAGAGAGGAACGGTGGAGAGTAAGACGACTGCCTGAGCAACACATATGCTGGGGAATAACCAACTGCGAAGTAAACCCAGTATAGAATTTAATACAATATGGGAACCAGTAATTATAAACAATAGATCATATATACAAATAAGTAAAAAAAAAACATTAATATAATGAGTATAGAAATAGATGTACATTAATATATGGTAATAGTGATATTTACAACTAGAAATAAAACTAGGGTTATTAGAATTGTCTGCAAGGACCTGTGGCGTAGTGGTTAGAGTACTGGGAAAAATCAATTGTAAAGGTGATATTCACCTGAAGGTTCAATCCTCAGTGTAGGCGATTAAAAAATACATTTGCAAAATACTTAGGACCTTTCTCCGGGCATGGCTGACGGAACAAGAATACGTTATCCCCATGAAGAGTTCCGCTCAAAATTCTATCCAAATTCCCGAGTTCGACAAGTTATACCTGAAGAAAGTTGTAGGTTACATCCACCGAAACGTGAAAATCAGAACTGTAGTCCGATGAATAATAATACGGACCTTCTATATAAACAGACATTCAGCCCTTTCACTACCCCCAAGAATATTAGGAGGAATTTTAACCAACTCCCATAAAAGGGCTTTTTAAACATCTTCCAAATAAACAGACCTTTCGCCATTTTCCTCTCTCCCATTCCCCTAAAAAAGATTCAGGATTTTTTCTCACTCTGGAGACCCTATGCACACCACTCGAACCTGTCAGGTATCCTGCCATTTTTTTCTTTTACATACAAAGACAAAACATGACATCCTCAAAAAAACGCAATCACATTTTCACACAAAAAAAATATCTCCACCATCATATAAATCAAGCAAACAAAACCCTAACACCCTGAATAAAAACAAAACCTAATTGCAATATATAATACATATGACTTTTTTCCTTTTTCTGTGACAAATGATAAAAAGTCAATGTTCTTTTACAATTTACACACAAGAACAATGAAGCAGTTTTCACAGCAGCAGATATATAGAAACAGTTTTTTTTCATAGATAATTTTTCTTAAAAATGAGTCTTTTTTCTTTTTGATTGTCTTAAGTTTTTTTTTGACAAATAATAAAAAAGTTCCTTGTGCTATTTTACACACAAAGAAAACCATAATCAGCAACAAGTACATAAAAAATACAATATTTAAGCAGCACCCCCCCCTGTTTTTTTTTTTTGCAATAACAAAAAAGTTTGCCAACTCAAGTTGTTTCTTTTTATTACATTGGCATATATATATATATATATATATATAATATATATATATATATATATTTTTTAGACAAGTCCTTTTTCTCTTTTTGCTTATTAGATCCAACATCTCTGCACAGACACACCTTCTCCTATTTGTTGTTGGGTCTCACTTGTACCGGATGAATTTCAGTAGCTACTCAGACTGTGCAATGGTCTTCACTTGGTCAGTACTTTGGCTCTTCTCTCTACAGTTTTGTTCACCATTATACGTGCTGACTAACAATTCACCCTTGTCGACTTTGACGTCTCTTTCTGGTATAGTTTCCTAAAACATTTATCCCAACCGAAACCCAAATTAGGCTACTTATTGAACCCCTGCTACCATTGGACCCCCTATCCTCCACAAGACACCACCAAGAAGAAAACTCGCCATCCTGAAATACAATGAGGAACCCAATTATTGGTGGACATGTATACATTCAATGAATCTCCATTGCTATAATTCCTACATGATATTCCCACCCAATAACTGTCTACTTATGTGGCTTCAATCAGAGGCAGGTTGAACAAGGTTAGTTCTTGTTGCTGCTCATATGCTTGCCACTGAATCTATCGGCGTCTATTCCTTGAGTTTAGCCCACCTCAGATCGTTTGTATGTGGCCTTCTTGCCTTTCCAGTCAACTGATTCCATACGACAAACATAACGGGACTTGTTTTTTTCACTATCCTAAAATAGGGTTTCGACTTATGGTCTAATTTCTCATGCCCTACATGGGCATGGTAATACACCGGGTCTCCTACACCCAAGTCTTTGTCCTGTCTGTCCTTATTGATGACCCTATTTCTCTTCTTCTGGACTTACTTCATCCGCTGCCGTGCCTTTACAAATATCTTATGCTGCTGCTCTATCACAAGACGATGGTGATCCTTGCCTATATATTTCCTGCGAGGCCTTAAGAGGTTATCCATAGGCAAGACCTCATCACGCCCAAACAGAATGTAATATGGCAAGAACTCTGCGG
Organism: Euprymna scolopes; assembly: GCF_053919585.1. Taxonomy (NCBI): domain Eukaryota; kingdom Metazoa; phylum Mollusca; class Cephalopoda; order Sepiida; family Sepiolidae; genus Euprymna; species Euprymna scolopes. The sequence goes on along the minus strand of NC_136483.1, from coordinate 125,934,319 downwards.
TTTCGTTTAACGAGAACATTACACTGACCAATGCCTGCGTAAGGTACAGGTCCCAATTATCTCTATCTCCATTCGTTAACTTGGACAATATATCACCCAAAAAACGATTAACGATTCCGATTAATCGTCCCACCACTACTGCAGATATTTTAACATTCATCTCTAAACATATTTACCATGTACTGGATAAGGTGGGTGAAGCCATAGCTGTAGCCCTTGATATATCCAAAACCTTTGACAAAGTCTGGCACAAAAGGCTGCTAATGAAAATTAAATCGTAAATTATAACTGGACGTATACTAAATATAATTAGATCAATCTTAGACAATAGAAGAATACGGGTTGTCATTGATTGGTTGTTTTTTTTTTTTATGGCATATCAACCTTTTTCAGGTTATTTAATGCCGTATCTAGTTATTTTGAGGAATGATTTTTAATGGAGTATATTTGTTTTTTAGGTCGGATTCTATTTAACCCATAGTTGGGACCCTAACAGGTACTACCACTCCAGGTCAGAGTGGACTTGGGAGCAATGCCAATTAAAGGGTGGCTCCACACTCCCCAAGGCCCGCAAGCTGGGGCCTCACCATCGGATATAGTTTTAGGTCATATCCAGGACCGTTGTATAAAGGGTTCTTTTTAAAAAATTTTATAAAGGCCAATTTTTTTAAGATATGAGAGTATGGTGTGGGGATTGTTTAATATTGTTTTCTTTGTAGAATCGATTTCTTACTGTTACAAAATCAGTACATTCAATTAATATGTGTTTGATTGTGAGTGGTGTTTGACAAGGTATACAGATGGGTTGGCTTTCTTTTTTTAGGAGATATGAGTGGGTTAAGTGAGTATGGCCTATTTCTATTCTTGTTAGTTTGACTTCTTCTAGTCTTGTCATCACTGTTTCTTCTCCTCTTGTCTTCTCCCAGCTAGAGGTCCCGTCCTCCGTTCTTTTCCCCGAGGTTGAGCTTCACCTGCTGGAGCTTGTTATTCTTGCAGGCATTCCATGACTCCTGCCACTTGGAAGTGATGTATTTGTTGATTAGGGGTTTGTAATCAGTGTGAGGTACTTTTGTATTGCTGATATTCATTTTTAAAGATTTTTTTTTTTTTGCTGCTGTATCAGCTTTTTCGTTGCCTTTGAGTCCTATGTGGCTGGGAATCCAGCAGAATACGATGTAAGTGTTTTTGGAAAAGGAGGTGATTCTTTCCAGGAGGTTTATGATTAAGGGGTTGTTCAGGTTTTGTTATATAATGACGTTAAGACTGAAAGTGAATCAGATAATATTAAATATTTGTTTGACTTGTTTTTTTGGATGATGTCTAAAGCTAGGTCTATGGCTGTTGATTCAGCACTAAAAATTGAGCAGTTGTCTGGGAGACGTTTTTGTAGTATAATGTTGTTAGATATGGCTGCACTTCCAACTTTGTTTAGTTCTTTGGAGCCATCTGTGTAGATGTGTGTCCAGTTTTGATATTGTTCTAATATATTATTGAAGTTATTTGTATAAGTTAGGGGACGTGTGTTGGATTTAGAAGATTTTGTTACATTCTTGAGTTTTAAATTTACCGATGGCTGTTTAATTAGCCAAGGTGGAGATTTTGGTTTAAGGGAAACCTGAATTTCTGTGGTATCTATTTGGGCTTCTGTAAGAAGGTCTTTTACATGTAGGCTGTATGGTTTGATAATATTTTCTCTCCCATTGAAGAAGTTTGTGTGTTGTGGTTGGAAAACACAATTGTTTGCAGGGTTTGATGGGCATGATGAGACTTTTAAGCAGTATTGAAGGGCTAGTTTTTTCCGTCTAAGTGTCAGTGGAGGTTCGTTAGATTCAGTGTATAGGCTTTCCACTGGTGAAGTGGTGAAGGCTCCAAGAGCCAATCTTAAGCCTTGGTGGTGTATTGTGTTTAGTTCTTTTATATATGATTCTCTGATTGCCCCATATATGAAGCATCCATAATCCAGCTTGGATCTTATTAAGGAACGGTATAGTTTAAGTAGTGTGGTTCTGTCAGCACCCCAGTCAGTGTGGGCTAGGACTGATCAGTTTAATGGCCTTGTGACATTTTGTTTTTAGATTTTTTATGTGAGGTATGAAGGTCAGTTTCCTGTCATATATTAAACCCAGGTACTTGTGTTGTTCAATGACAGGGATGATATTGTTATCCAGTTTTAGGATGGGATCATGAGGAGTTCTTTGGAGTTTACAGAAATGGACGTTTTTTTTGGTTTTGTTTTTTTTGAGAAGTTAAAACCATTTTCTGTGGCCCATTCGTTTATTTTATTTCGACAAAGTTGCAGTTTTCGTTCAGCTATGGTTATGTATTTTGATCGGTAGCAGATAAGTCGTCCACGTATAGGGCACAGTTAGTACCAGGGTTTATGTTTTCAATGATTTTATTTATTTTATGTTGAAAAGGGTGACGGATAAGATGCTACCCTGAGGTACCCCCATTTCTTGTTCTTTTTGGGCTGAGAGTGTGTTGCCTAGTCTTACTTGGAAGTGTCTATTATTTAAGAGATTGCAAATGAATTCTGGCATTCTGCTCCTAAATCCAAGTTCATACACGTCTTTTTTAATGCCATATTTCCAAGTAGTGTCATATTCTTTTTCTAGGTTGAAAAACATGGTTATTAGGTGTTCTTTTCTGGCAAAAGCTTCTCTGATGAATGTTTCTAATCTGATTAGGTGGTCGATGGGGCTTCTATTTTTTCTGAAGCCTGATTGATATTCTGTTATGAGGTTTTTGCTTTCAAGATACCATGTTAGTCTTTCATTGATCATCCTTTCGAAGGTCTTGCATACGCAGCTAGTGAGGGCAATGGGTCGGTAATTTGTTGGATCTGAATGGTCTCTTTTTGGTTTAGGTATTGGAATTACTATGGCTTCTTTCCAGTTTTTGGGGATGTTATTGTTCATCCATATGTCGTTGTATATTTGTAAAAGGTAGTTGAGAGATGGTTCTGGTAGGTTTTTTAGAAATTGATAGTGAATTTCGTCAGGGGCTACTGCTGTATCATGAGATTTTTGGATTGCCTCTTTTAGTTCTGTTCTGTTGAATGGTTGGTTGTAATGTTCTTCGTTTTTTTGATTTGAAGTTAATTCTTTTCTTTTCTTCGTTTATTTTTAGGGTTTGGAATTTCTTTGATTGGTTTTTTGATGAGGAGTTTATGGAGAATTGTTCAGCTAGTTTGTTTGCAATATTTTCTTTGTTAGTAATTTTTATGTTATTGCAATATAGTAAGGTGTTCGATTGGATCTTTATTGTTTTTCCCAGATATTTTCCTTACCATCTCCCATACTTTTTTGATTTTGGTGTTCTCATTTATTTTTGATACAAAGTTTTTCCAGGTGTTCCTTTTTGCTTCTTTGATAATTTTTCTTGCTTTTGCTCTGCTGTTTTTAAATTGATTTAGGTTTTCCTTAGTTGGATTCTTTTTAAATTTTTTTAGTTTGGCACGGCGCATTCTCACTGCTTCCTGGCATTCTTTGTTATACCATGGTTTGTTGACTTTTGTAGGAGAACTTTTTGGTATGTTTTCTTTTGCGATGGAAAGGAGTGTATTGTTGAAATATATTATGTGATCCTCAGTCTGGATGTTTGCTTCTGGTATCAGTCTAGATTTGCAGGAGTTTGGGAATTTTTCCCAGTTTGCCTTTTTTAAATTCCAATGGGAGGGTTTGTCGTCTGGTTCTGGGTTTTTGTTTTCTAGTATAATTGGGTAGTGGTCGCTTCCGCATGTCTCATCATGTGTTTTCCAGTTGTAGTCCATAAATAGAGTTGGGTCGCAAATTGCTAAACCAATAGCTGAGAGAGTGCCTCTTGCTGTGTGTAGATATGTATTTTCTTTGGTGTTGAGTAAGCATAATTGATTTTGGTTAAGTAGCGTTTCGATTATTTTACCACGTTTGTCATTTCTTGTACTACCCCATAGTTCGTCGTGGCCGTTTAGGTCCCCCATTAGTATGAATGGTTTTGGTAGTTGTTGGATTAGGGCATTTAGTTCAGTTTCTTTTATTCTTTCACTTGGTGGGATGTATAGTGAAAAGAATGTTATTGTTTTATGGAATGTTGCGGTCATTGCAACAGCTTGCATGTTTGTTTTTAGGTTTATTTTACTGTGTGGGATGTTTTTGTTTATAAGTAGTGATGATCCTCCTGTAGCTATGTTTGAATTCTTGTTTATGTAGTTATATGAGCAGTAGTGTTTTATATTAATTGTATTATCTTCTTTTAGGTGGGTTTCTTGTAGAGCAATTATAGCAGGGCAGAAAGTTTTTATAAGGAGTAATATTTCTTCAAAGTTGGGTTTTGTTCCTCTTATGTTCCATTGAATTATTTTATGAGCCATGGTTTATTTTTTTTTTTTTACAAAGGCATCACCACATTATCAAGGCCAAGAGGCCACTCAAGGATAAGGGTTAAAGAGTGTACAGTAGAAATTGGACAATATAGTAATCATTAGTAATGAAAATTTGGTAAATTTGATAACTTATATGGAACGGCTCATCAAGAACTTATTTACTTTAGACTTGAAGACAACTATATTGTAGTCAGCCAGAAAGCAGGAAAACGGAAGACAATTCCACAGGCGTGCAGTTCTAAGAAAGAAGCTTTGTTCATGGAATATACGTTTAGGTTTAGGCACAGATAAAGAGTGGGGGGAATCATTGATAGTGTTTACAGCTAGACGAGTGTTTCTTGTGAAAGTTTGGCGAGGGGGGACTATAGATTGAAGCTCAGTCAAACACTTATTTGTCTTTTTCTGGTTTTGGACTGTTGGTGTTTATGTCTACGTCCATAGTTTTGATGTTTGCTTAGGTGTTTCGGGTTCCAGATCGCAAATGGGGTTGCGGTGGGTGATGGGGTCCTGATCTAGAGGTTGAGAGGGATCTGTTTATTTTGCTTTTATTGGTATCTATCTTGTGGGGTTCTTTTGGGGTCTGTTTATTTTTTATTTTTTCTGTCGTAGGGGTTGTTTCTTTGGATGCTGTTGTTTGGAGTTTAATAGGTTTTTGTGGTAGAGTTTTAGTTTGGGGACTTTGTTTTATTTCGGTTATATTCTTTAAAAAATCTTTACTTTCTGTGATGGTTTGTTTCATGTTTTTTTTTTTAAGTCTTCTATTTGTTCTCTCATTTCGTTGACTAATTTCATGAATACTTCAATTTGGGTGTTTGAGGGATTTGGTTTTGTTGTATTATTTGGTTCAAGGTTAGGCTGTGTATTTCTTTTTCTTATCTCAGAGTATTTTGTGTTTTCTGTTAGTTTACGGGCTTCTTGGAAACTTATGTTTTTGGTGTATTTTATTCTGACAGTTTCTTTTTCTTTTTTCCATTTTTTGCATTCCTCTGAGTTTGCGCTATGATTTTGATGGCAATTGACGCATTTTGGCAATCAGTATGTGTTTCTTTGTCTCCGCATCTCATGCAAGTTGGTGGTCGTGTACATCGATCTTTATGGTGCCCGTATCGATGACAATTGTGACACCTGAATGGGCTTGGTATGTAAATTTCAGTGTTTATTTTTTCATATCCTATTTTTACGTTGTTAGGTATTTGAGGAGTATCAAATGTTAATATGTAAGTGTTTGTGTCTATGATTTCGCCAGATCTTGTTTTTGTCTGAATTCTTTTGATATCAATGACGTTTTGATTTTTAAGATTATTTTTTGTTTCTTCTAAGAGACACAGGGCTAGTTCGGGGCACCTGATTACACCTTTGCTAGTGTTCAATGTTCTGTGAGGGTAGGTTTTTATTTTTCGATCATCGAAAAGTTTTCATTTGTAAATTTCAGTTGCTTGTTTCTGGTTTGTTATTTCGATTAACAGTGTGCCATTTTTTTTTTTGTTTTTTTACAGTTTTTGGTTTGATTCCTTTTGATTGTATTCTTTCTATTTTGAAAGGAGACATTTTTGTTATTTGTTCTCCTTCAATTGTTTCTATTACAAAAAATCTTGGGAAGGTTTGTTTGTTTATTTCAGTTTCTGAGCTAGTCAGATCAGAAACTTCTGAATGACTTCTTTTTTGAGGCTTATAGTGGGCCATTTTTGTAGTTCGTAATTTTTCTTCTCTCATGCTCCCCACCCACCTCATAGTCCTATATAGGAGATGTTGGGGGGGGGGGCATTCGCCCCCAACAGCAACAGAGATACACGGGAGGTATACTCGCCTGATTGGTGGACCTAAGCACCTGTATTTCATCCATTTTTACTAAAAAATTTTTCAAAAACCTCTTTTTAGTAAGAATATTTGTTTTTCAACTGTGATAAGTCCATTTGTCCAGTGAGTTGATTGACCCATGAGCCACCGCTTTCTAAATCTGTCTATTGTAAAAAGGTGGGGAGTGCGAGTGGATTTTCTTGTTATGTTAGTCAGGTTTAGAGCTTGACATGACCAGCCGATTGATTGTATCGGGCCCGTCCAACTGCCCGTCTAGCCCAGTACAAGGCCAAAGTGGAGTGTTGCAACCGATACCTTTGTTTTCCCTAGGTATCAGTTACTCAGCCACCAGGATCCCTTTCCTAGGCATTACGGGTTGCCACCCACAGCCAACAGGTGGCCACATTGAGAGGTTTTTACTCTCTGCAGGGGGGCAGTCGGTGTATTCTTATGCCCCACCGATGGGGTGGTTGTCATTGACGAGTGTACATCCAAGCAGCATAACATTAATGCGGGAGTATCTTAGGGGTCGATCTTTGGACCATTATTATTCCTGATATTTATAAACGACCTCCCTCATAATATTGTGTCTGAGATGGGTATATTTGCTGATGATACAACGCTCTATAATATGCATGAAGGGAAAAACAGATGTACATAAATCTAAGACAATGGTAGAATCGTTAGAAAATGACCTCCAGACCATTATGGAATGGGGCCGCAAATGGATGGTAACATTTAATACTAATAAAAATAAGCTGCTCTCCTTTAACAATTACAAAATGCCTCTCCAACCGCCTATATCGATGACAAATAACACCATACCTGAGAATTCTACCTTCAAACTCCTCAGCCTAATATTTGCAGGCAATATGAACTGGAACAAATACATAGAAGACATTGTAAAGACTGCTGCAAAGAAGGTGGGTTCCCTCTATCGAGCGAGAAGACTATTCACACCTGAGAGTATTCTGTACCTCTACAAGGCCACCATTCGCTCATGCATGGAGTATTGTTGCCACATCTGGGCTGGTGCATCTATCACTAGCCTCTCCCTCTTGGATAGGGTCCAAAAAAAGAATTGTCCATCTAATCGGCCCCACTTTATCAACTAAGCTCCAGTCCTTGTCCCATCGCCACAATGTTGCATCTCTGTGCCTGTTTTACAAATATTTTAATGGAATGTGTTCTGATGAACTCGTTAACAAACCCGCTTAGCAATAAGATCTCACCCCTTTACTATTGAGGTCCTTAGATGCCAGAAAGTTTTCTATTCTAATAGTTTGTTCCCTTGACCAGTTAGACTTTGGAATTCCCTTCTTGCTACCTGCTTCCCTGGTCGTACTGATATGTAGAAGTTAAAATGTTACATAAACCAACATCATCAGGGAGACTGTTTGAATTTATGCAGTAGCCAAGATTGCAAGGCCCTGTTATCTTGCATTGATGCGCATGTTATTTGGAAGAGGAACTGGAGTTTAGCTTGTCGCAACTCTTTCCCAGGATGGATGACGCTAGCACTTTTAAAGTACTTACTGCAAGTATTGCATTCGGTGCAAGTATGCACCTCCGGAACAAATGTCACTCCAAAAGTTTTAGGACTTCAGGTTCTATATCTTCTTGTCTATATATGGGGTCAAGGGGAGACTATTTTGCCAAGAGTTTAGCAAAGTCAAGCTTGACTGAATGTTTTCACTAGAGTGTTGGCTGTCTGATTCTGAGGTATTTCTTGGCTACCTGTGTAACTCAGCCCCTAGAAAATCTGTAAGAATGCAGATTATGTTATGCAGAGGTCTTCTGTTGAATTATTTCAACATGAGACTGAAACTTCTTTTTCGGCTAACTTTTCTGACATAAGAGTCAATTTCGGTAATTAAGGCCCTTTCATGCCTTAATTATTTGAAGGTGTGCCTCAATATTGTTAGCCCAAATCATTACACTTTCGGATTCTTAAACGGGAGCAAAATTTCTATTTCTCAATAGATTTAGAGTGATGGAGAAGAGGTCCCCAATCTGGAACCTAAAAATTGGGATCTCTCGTTAGAGATGAACAGTGGGCTTTTGAGTTTCAGAAGCTCGGATACCTTTGAAAAATTTGCCCAGCCTGGTTTGTCTAGTTTGATGTGTGGAACTTTTGAAATGGCTTTTTCTCTGCTCGGTTTATGCAGGAAATATGCTTTGATTTTATGTGGTTTAAGAGCCTGGGGTAGTTTCCTTAATCAAAAGGAAAGCTATGTTGGTCCCACGCCTATTTACGGAGTAGATATGACTGGCCTATTGCGGATCTGGGAAATCCATCTCGTGTTTGTTCATGATATTCCTGAGTTTAGGACATTCCCTAAGTAATTAGGTAGTTTTAAATTTTTTTTTTTTTAAAAAGTGTAATTGTTTTAAGTTCAATACTAACTAGCTTAATACTCCATTTCCATGACAAACTAATATTGGAAAAAACTTTCTGTTACAAGAATTTTTTTTTTCTTTTCTCATCAGGAAGAGCATTTATGCAGAAATTTGTGAATAAATAAAATGTACAATAAAAAAAAATGGATAAAAAACAATATAAGACTTACCTTTTATAAAACAAATAGATTTTTTAATAACAAACTACACAGACGATAAAATTAATTTTAACCTGTTCTATTGATACATGTATCTAAAGATACTGCTGCTTATAGGCCTCCATACTTTTTTTCAAAAAAGGTACAAAATTTGATTATCACTCTTAGTCATTTTAAATAATCAAATTCAGACAAGTTTTTTTTTAGTTGATTTTGCTTTTGCAATTTTTATTATCTCAAGAGTCATACGAATATATTTTTTATTCTTGGAAACCTGTTATATAAAAAAAAAAGTTTAAACTTCATATCACGTAATATTTGAAACTAGCAGGGGTACCCGGCGTTGCCCGAGTGTTTGTTTCCGGAACGGGGGGGGGGGGAGGAGTTTTAAAAAATGTTATGGTAGGTAAGTAGGAAGGATCAAACCCGGAGTCATGAGTAAAAGTAGGAAAATAAAGTGTGAAAAAAAAAAACAAAAAAAACATCTGCAACGTTAACAGTTCGGCCACCAAGAAAAGTCCATTCCAGTTGTTTAGGAAAAAAAAAAAAAAAAAAAAAAAAACGACTACAGTAGGTCGGCGCGAACGTGAAAATATAATGTGAATTGTCCAGCACGCTAACCACTACGCCACAGAGCACTGCAGCTTAGTTTAGTGATTTTAAATAACTTCACATGAAAGAACTACGAAGCCAAACCGGTGTTCTCTTCTCAACTGTTCCTTGTGAACGATCCCCAAACGGTGTTAAGTGGTGGCAGGGGGAGGAGGAATTTATTAGAGAGAAAATATTTTACCACTTCCATTGATCTTAACCGATTTTGGCCGTGACTTCTCAGCAGAAAAAGTATAGAAATCTAAGATTATCGAGGAATTTGAGAAATAATAAGCCTATAACACACCTCAGATATTGTTCTGCCGTTTGTGCATATTATATTTGCATGAAATATCTTGATTTTTAATCCTATTAATGTCAAAATCAGACGGGGAAAAAATGAGTTCATTTTATTTATATAGAGATTAATATAATTTAAAGCTTAAAATAATAATTTTTTTAGAATTCTGTTTTTTTTTGTTTTAATTCAAATAATTATATTACTGAGAAAAAAATAATTATCAAAAAGTGTTTTTTAACATATTGATTTTATGTCCAATTTTATTTATAGTTGTAAGGTAAGTGAAAAAAATAACGGGATTATATATATATATATATATATAACTATTTTTTAATTATTTGATCTTTTCAGCTTTAAAAAATCTGAAATTTTTATCGACCTACATTTATTTTTAATTTTCGTAACATGAAATATGGGGGAGGAGATAGAACACCTAAAAAAAAAAAAAAAAAAAAATTCCGATAATATGTTTAACGAAACCTACTTTTCTTATGTAAGTTTATTTAATAACTAGCATTTCAGCCCGGCATTGCCCAGGTGTTTGGATTTGTATGTTGAGCAAAATAAAAAAAAAAGTGGTAGTAGGAAGGCAGGCTCGAACCCGTACCGCAAAGGAGGAAAAGAACGGGGTAAAATCTAACGTTTATGCTGTTATGACCACCGCCAAACCGGAAGCGACATTTTTTTAAATTAAGGTTAAACAATCTAAAGGAGAGGATAACTTTAAAAAATATCGGCAAAAAAAGTGACCCCCCACCACCCCCGGAGAAAAGTGCCTAGTTGAAGGGGAAGATATGTTTTTAGCCAATTTTTCGATATTTGTCATATGAAAAATCGAACTTTAAAACGATACTGATCTTGGTAAAATCCGTCGCCTCTATTGAAAGTTTAAGGCAGACATGCAAACAAACATACATACATTTATATATTGGTAACTAAAAATTTTCGACACAAACTGATGAAAAAGCTTGCCCTATCTCTGAATACCCTTTATGTAAAATTTCAAATATTTAGACCAGAAATTGTCTGAGTAATCTCTGCGGTCTCTTCCAAATTACTCAGACAGTTAAAACAAAATTGACCTCTGCGGCGCAGAGGTCAATTTTTTTTTAAAACTTTGACCCCTATTATGATCCCTTAAAATTTATTGTGTTTTGGGCTCAAATCAAGTTATTAAGTTAGATCCATGTCCAAGGAACCTATATCTAAAATTTCAAGTGCATAGACCCAAAATTGTCGGAGGAGTTTGGTAGAGTTCTCATTGAACTTTGACCCCTTAATTGCCAAATTTGTGGCCAAAAACCGATCACCTCGATTTGGGAAAATCGAGGTACCCTGTATATCAAATTTCGAGTCTGTAGACTAAAAATTGACAGAGTTATTGCGTAGGGAAATGTACACAGACACACACACGGACACTTTTATATATATATATATATATATAGATGAATAAATATTGAAAATTTCAGGAAAATATGACAATTATTTGATTTTTGCTAGATTTTTAAAACATGGGTGTGTCTACGGCTTAAAAAACGTCACTACATAGGAACGTTGTTTTAAAGCATCGATAATATAAACCCAATTTTTGTCTCGCATTTTCATTATTTTTGTATGCTGTAAAAAATTTAAAAACAATAGTAGCAGTTTATTTGAAGCTTCTTTTTTTAAATGGTAAAAATCTCAGGATGATAAATTACAGTTACATGGTGTTACATACTGGAGGGGGGTAAAGCTGTGGAGCGGGTTGGAGGTACCTATTGATTGGCCAAGAAGAAATTGGAGTTGGGGGGGGGGGTTATTTCATTATTTATTTATTTAATTTTCAGTGAAAAAGAATTAATAAAAGAATTAATAATTATATTTTATTTTACTAAGATAACGAAATAGTAATTCGTGCTTACTAAAATAATAACTGGGGAAATACATCTTTTCTGGTAATAAAGTTTATTTCATCTGGTTTTCAAGTTTTCGATTCGATTTTTAAGGTTTATAGGCGCGGGGGATTTTTTAAACGGTGATTTGACCAGGGTATTTCGGTATCGACGCTTACGAAATGTACCAATTAAGACTTACAAAATATTGTAATATATTTCAATTACATTTTTATCATTTGTTACACCATATTTGCAAAATAAATAAGCTGGTACTCATCAGTCATGCACTTATTGATCCGTGCTAAAATAATAACGTTATTGTTTAAAAATCCATTCTTAACATGGGGAGGGGGCTGTTTTGTACCTATTCTGTAGGTGTATCAGAATTTTTGTAGGAATTTTTGACACCCCTAACATGAAACTGCGAACAAAATATAAAAATCTCGTAATTTCTCTGTTAAAAGTGGGTTATTTATTTTATTTATGGATTATACTTCCAAAATAAACTATTAAAGTTGTTTTAAAAGTAATAGAAATTTTTTTTTTTTTTTTAAAAACAGTAATGAATTTTCCGAACTCAATATTTTTCAATTTTTAAACTTTAAAAATCTATCAAAATTTTTCTATTGATTCTATTTTTACGATATTTTCAGGGTCAATGTGAAATTTTATGTTCTTTCCAATAAACCGAATACAATATTTTAGACAAACGTTTTTTTTCATTCACGCCCCCCCCCCATTTTCAAGTTTCTATTAAAAAGTAAATAATTAATTTACTCACAAATTGAAGAGAAAAGGGTCAATAAATAATATATTCAAATTTAAAACATAAAACAAGTAGTGTTTTTAGAATTTTACCTGTAAAGTTTGAAGTTTAAAACCTTTTTTTTTTTAACTACGTTATTTGTTTTTTCTTTTTTTAATGGAACCTTGGTCCTTGCTCCTTTAATTGAAAAAAAAATTAGGGCTTGAATTACATTTTTCGAGGAGTTATAAGCTTGGAAAGACAGGGGGTCGAATAATTCACGCCTCCCATTTTGAAATGTCTATTAAAAAGTAATTAATTAATTTATGTACCAAAGTCTTATATATCACAAATTGAAAAGAAAAGGTCAATAAATAATATATTCAAATTTAAAACAAAAAAAAGAACTGTTTTTTTAGAAATTTACCTGTAAAGTCCGAAGTTTAAAACCTTAAAAAAAAAAAAAAAAAAAAAAAAAAGAAAACACGTTTTTTTTTTAATGAAACCTTGGTCCTTGCTCCTTTAATTGAAAAAAAAAAAATTAGGGCTTGAATTACATTTTTCGAGGAGTTATAAGCTTGGAAAGATGAGGTGGGGGTTTGTATTACTGTACACATAGATTCGAAATAGTTGTCAAAAAACAAATATATAACAAATAAATGTTATCAAAGGCAAGATAAGTTACTTTTCTACCAAACTGGATATATTTTTCGCGTTTTTATTCAATGTAACATGTTTATTCAGCTCGAAAACCATACAGTGTTTACCGATGTATTGGAACATTCAAGATGGCGTCTGATTCTCTCTTTAACACGGTAAGTGTGGGAAAAGATGTTATAAATAAAAAACCGGATAAAATACTGTTAAAAACTCGCTCAATATATGTTACCGTAGGTGTATCAGAATTTTTGTAGGAATTTTTGACACCTCTAACACGAAACTGCAAATAAAATATAAAAATCTCGTAATTTCTCTGTTAAAAGTGGGTTGTTTATTTTCTTTATGGATTATACTTCAAAATAAACTATTAAAGTTGTTTTAAAAGTAATAGAAATATTTTATTTATTTTTTTTAAAAACAGTAATGAATTTTCCGAACTCAATATTTTTCAATTTTTAAACTTTAAAAATCTATCAAAATTTTTCTATTGATTCTATTTTTACGATATTTTCAGGGTCAATGTGAAATTTTATGTTCTTTCCAATAAACCGAATATAATATTTTAGACAAACGTTTTTTTTAATTCACGCCCCCCCCCCTATTTTCAAGTGTCTATTAAAAAGTAAATTAATTTACTCACCGAAAAGTAAATAATTAATTTACTCACAAATTGAAGAGAAAAGGTCAATAAATAATATATTCAAATTTAAAACAAAAAAAGCGTAGTGTTTTGTAGAATTTTACTTGTAAAGTTTGAAGTTTAAAACCTTTTTTTTTTTTAACTACGTTATTTGTTTTTTCTTTTTTTTTTTAATGGAACCTTGGTCCTTGCTCCTTTAATTGAAAAAAAATTAGGGCTTGAATTACATTTTTCGAGGAGTGATAAGCTTGGAAAGACAGGGGGTCGAATAATTCACGCCTCCCATTTTGAAACGTCTATTAAAAAGTAAATAATTAATTTATGTACCAAAGTCTTATATATCACAAATTGAAGAGAAAAGGTCAATGAATAATATATTCAAATTTAAAACAAAAAAAAAAGTACTGTTTTTAAGAAATTTACCTGTAAAGTGCGAAGTTTACACATAGATTCGAAAAAATAAATGTTATCAAAGGCAAGATAAGTTACTTTTTTGCCAAACTGGATATATTTTTTGTGTTTTTATTCAATGTAACATTTATTCAGCTCGAAAAACATACAGTGTTTTCTGATGTATTCGAAAATTCAAGATGGCGTCTCACACCCTCTTTAACACCGTAAGTTTGGAAAAAGGTGTTATAAATAAAAAACTATACAAAATACTATTAAAAACCCGCCGAATATATGTCAACCTATGTCACGGTAACATATATTGAGCGAGTTTTTAACAGTAAGTGTGGGAAAAGATGTTATAAATAAAAAACAGGATAAAATACTGTTAAAAACTCGCTCAATATATGTTACCGTGACATAGGTTGACATATATTCGGCGGGTTTTTAATAGTATTTTGTATAGTTTTTTATTTATAACACTTTTTCCATACTTACGGTGTTAAAGAGGGTGTGAGACGCCATCTTGAATTTTCGAATACATCGGAAAACACTGTATGTTTTTCGAGCTGAATAAATATGTTACATTGAATAAAAACACAAAAATATATCCAGTTTGGCAGAAAAGTAACTTATCTTGCCTTTGATAACATTTATTTGTTATATATTTGTTTTTTGACAACTTTTTCGAATCTATGTGTACAGTAATACAAACCCCAAAAAACATAAACTTTAAGGTGCTAATGCACTTACTGATCCGCGTTATTTTTTAAATCGTATTTCCAAGTTTAATTTAAGTTTTATGATTTTTTTTAATTCAATTGTAAGGTACAGAATAGGTACAAAACACCCTCTCCATGTTAAGAATGGCTTTTTAAATAATAACGTTATTATTTCAGCACGAATCAATAAGTGCATGGAGTACCAACTTTAATTAAACTTGGAAATACGATTTAAAAACATAGCGCGGATCAGAAAGTGCATGAGCACCAATAAGCTTTTTAGTACTCTCCCCACTGTAGACACCAGGGTTGGGAAGTGTGATTGAGAAGTCACCACCCCAGAGGAGGGGCACTCTGATTTACAAAAAGTGCCTGAGCAGCCCCGTTATTATTTCTAGGCGAAGGCGCCTCAGGCGATTAGCAATAAACTACCTCCTTCTCAAAGAGAGAAGGCAAAGCCTGAGTGGGTGGACATCGCAAAATCAATAGGGATCAGAGGTCATTACAGGAATGGTCTCTCTGTGTATATTTTGACACCGATCAGAACAGGAATAACAGAATTGAAATTTAAGATAATTGGTAAATATTTGTAGTTTACATGGACAAGTCGAGGTTCAACCTCCTCAGAATCAATCCATCATTGGCTCTTTACTTGCCAAACCTAAGAAAACCTGGAAATCAAAACAAACGAATTAAAACGGCAGAATAAATTAAACTGTACAAATAAGCAATGATGATAAAATGTACTTAGCTGAACACCAATGTATATTTTTTCTAATATATTTTTACGAATTGATAGTTAAAAAATAATAATTATGATAAAAAATATTTTATTTTTAACCGATTTGTAAAATTAAAAAATAAAAATGAAACTAAAGTACTTTTTTTTTTACCCAGAAAATATTTGTTTTAAAGCATCACGCAATTCATTATTTAATAATCTCATTTATAACACGGAATAACACAATTTAAAGATTTAAAAAAAAAACGAATAAGAAAAAAGGGGTTGATTTACCTGGAAAAAAATGAAACTTATAAAAAAAAAAAAAAAAAAAAACAAGCCGCTGATTTGAGTTTTTAAAGAGGAGACGTCAATTAGGATGACGCGGCAACGCAAGACGACCAGAATTTCACACGGACTTCTACGGTTTTTATTTCCATGGGAAACGAAGATTTCATTTAGAGTGTTTGGAAACGAATTTTTTTATTTTTTTTTTATTTATATATATATATATATATATATATATATATATATATATATAATTACATTTTAAAAATAATATATATATGGATAATTACATTTTAAAAATAATATATATATATATATATATATATATATATATATATATATATATATATATTATTTTTAAAATGTAATTATCCACTGACACGTGTTTCGTTGTCTACGACTCATCAGAGTGGCTATATATATATATATATATATATATATATATATATATATATATATATATATATATATATATATATATGTATATCCTTTACGGAGATGGTCCCGACGTCCGCCTCGTTCTGAGTTCGGGGAGAGGCCGTCTAACGTAGGCGGTGTCGAGGCAGAAAATTACCCTAACCCTAAAACCCCTTCAGCATGGATTTGAACTGTTTATTTTTTTATATTCTAATTATTTGAACTGTTGAATTATCAAAAATTCTAATTATTTGAACTGTTTATATTGTAAAATTCTAATTATTTGAACTGTTTATTTTGTAACATTCCAATTATTTGAATTGTTGAATTATCCAAAATTTGAACTATTTTTGTAAAATTCTAATTATTTGAACTGTTTAAAATTAAAAAATAAAAATTCTAATTATTGGAACGGGTTTTTTTTTTCTTAAGTTAACAACTGGGCACTTTATTGAAGGGGTAATTTTCTGCCTCGACACCGCCTACGTCGGACGGCCTCTCCCCGAACTCAGAACGAGGCGGATGTTGGGACCATCTCCGTAAAGGTTTATATATATATATATATATATATATATATATATATATATATATATACACGCACACACACACCGAACTTATGTGGCTTAATAGGTGCTTTTGCAGTTTAGTTAAACGTTTTTCCGTAAGTAACGTACCGACATTTACCAATTAGAACACCATTTTACATTTTCGGATGTGATGTTGGGGCACGCGCGCCCCAACATCACATCCGCCCCCGGCTCGCGCCCCCAATGTACACAGTAAAATCTTCGGAAAATGTAAAATGGTGTTCTAATTGGTAAATATCGGTGCGTTACTTTTTGAAAATTTGAAAATACGGGTTTGTATTACTGTACACTACACATAGATTCGAAAAAGTTGTCAAAAAAACAAATATATAACAAATAAATGTTATCAAAGGCAAGATAAGTTACTTTTCTGCCAAACTGGATATATATCTTTTGTGTTTTTATTCAATGTAACATATTTATTCAGCTCGAAAAACATAGTGTTTACCGATGTATTCGAAAATTCAAGATGGCGTCTCACACCCTTACGGTGTTAAAGTAACACCGTAAGTATGGAAAAAGTGTTATAAATAAAAAAAACTATACAAAATACTATTAAAAATCCGCCGAATATATGTCACGGTAACATATATTGAGCGAGTTTTTAACAGTATTTTATCCTGTTTTTTATTTATAACATCTTTTCCCACACTTACCGTGTTAAAGAGAGAATAAGACGCCATCTTGAATGTTCCAATACATCGGTAAACACTGTATGTTTTTCGAGCTGAATAAACATGTTACATTGAATAAAAACACGAAAATTATATCCAGTTTGGTAGAAAAGTAACTTATCTTGCCTTTGATAACATTTATTTGTAATATATTTGTTTTTTGACAACTTTTTCGAATCTGTGTAACAGTAATACAAACCCGAAAATTCTATGTTCCAGGTAAAAACAAAAACAAAACAAAAACAGATAAATTACCCCCCCCCCACTACTCCAACTTGGAGTGCTTTCCTTTTCTTGTTTTATTTCTTTTTCAGCTAATTTTAAATTTTCCACCCAAAAAGTGCTATAATGTATTTTTGAAAATTAGAAAATTCTATGTACTGGAAAAAATAAAAATCCCCTCCCCCAACGTAGTTTGCTTGGTGAAGCCGTCGTTTATGCTACAGCGTGCATGCGCGTAGCATAAACGGAAGCTGCAAAATGATGGAAAGTAGTTCGTGGGTTCAGGGGTAAATACCATGCAAACGGTAAATTTGCCCCAAGTTTGACTATCAGATTCGTTGTCAGCGACCTCAATTACCTATTAAAAAAAACAAATTAGAGTGGTCGGTGTTCTGTAGTAGCGTATCTGGATATTTACCGTTGATAACAAAACAGTGATAAACAAAAAATTAGGCACAAGACCACTCAGCTAAAGTTCTCGCCACAATACCTCAAACAAATTTCGGAAAACTCGTCCCTTTTTGCTGGGTAAGAAAACTGGTCCCTTATTGAACAAATATCGATTGAAAACATTTTATGACCGTTCTTGAAGGAGGAATTGTTTTTAAACGAGACTATACTCCCCATAATATATATTTTTTTAAAAATATTTTTACTTGTTTACTGTTGTTGAAAAAAAAAATCGATTTTCTAAGTGCCCGTTTTCTACCTAACTGGCTAAGTTGTTAGTGGTTTTACTTATTTGGAAGCCTTTATTCTGTTAAAAAAACGAGACTACAGACCGCATAATATTGTTTAAAATATTTATACTTATTTACTGTTGTTTTTACAAGAGCAAAATCGAATTTTTTAGCTGGCTAAGTTGTTAGTGGTTTATTTTTTAAGCGTTTATTGAGTAAAAAAAAAAAAAAAAAAAAAGTAGCGTCGAGTGTTAAGTGAGAACGAGAAATAATGTCCAACATAAGGGGATCACACCTTAGGGTTCTTGATGATCGCTAAAAAATAGAAAATTAAAGAAAATGCTGAGGTAGATATAGTGGTGCTACTGGTGCTTCTACACTTTATTGCCAAAATTGGAGACGCCATTTTATTTCACGCACCTGCTGTCCAAATTTAAGGGAGAAATCATTATATTTAAACTATAGCCGAAGCATGAAATAAATAACAAAAAAATTAAACTTCCGGAAAGAACTATGAAAAAAAGTAAATAAAGAAAGACTGTAGTTTAGGTGGAAAAATAATTTCGCGAACCCTTTATTACATAAAAGGAACTACTTTCCCTAATCACCGGTACGTTACCATGTCAATAATATAGGTATTTCAGAAGTTGTTTTTGAAAAAAACTTAAAGAATCCCAACTTTTTACTTATTTATTTTAAAACGTTTCACGATATCTTTTTTCTCTCACTTTTTACTTCTTTATTTTAAACAACATTTTTTAATTTTAAACAGAACGTTTCACGATATTTTAAGCACCTTTTTTTAGCACGGTAACAAAAATACATAAGTACCGAACGTTTTATAATTAATAAATTTAAATTTTAAATAGAGAAATAATAAATTGCAAGAGATTACGCGTGTTTAATATTAATTTGCATCGTTTATAACTAGTCACGTAATTTAACAATAATCACATGATTCAATTTTTAATTTTTATTTAACAAAAAATATTGTTTAAACTTAATAAATTATCAGACTTTTTAAAGTTTATTTCCATATATTGTTTACCATTAAGGTACTAGTGCAGAGAGTGATCCGGACGTAAATAATAACGTTATTTAAAAAGCCATTCTTAACATGGGGAGGGGAGGATGTTTTGTACCTATTCTATACTTCAACCTTACAATTGACTAAAATAAATATCATAAAACTTTAATTAAACTTGGAAATACGATTTAAAAAATAGCGGCAGCGCAGCACAGCAGCCACAGCACTCTCTGCACTAGCACCTTCATTAAAAAAGGTATTCATTGTGTACAAAAAAAAAGCACGGAACATATAAGACATTTAAATATGAATAGAACTTTTCATAATTGTAACCTACGAAAACCTTTTTTACTTTAATTAAAAGCAATATAAATAGAATTTTTTTTTTTTTAAGTTGTTTTCAAAAACAACTTCTGAAATACCAATATTGTTTATATATTATTGACATAGTAACGTACCGGTGATTAGGGAAATAAGTTCCTTTTATGTGATAAAGGGTTCGAGATTATTTTTCCACCTAAACTACAGTCTTGCCGAAAGGGAAAGAGAACATATATCCGTAATTGTTTGATTGGAAATGTTTCGATTTAATTAATGAGAACGGGAAAGTTTTTTATGGAACATTTTTTTTTTTTTATTAAAAACAGAAAATGAAATGACATAACTCATAGTTGTTTAAACTGGGCGAGCGCCATTTAAAAACCAAAACATTTATTGTATAAAAATTTATCAAAATATAATTGGAAAAATATTTATTGAAAAGTTTGCGTAAAAAAATATAATTTTAATAAAAACAATTTTTTAATGAAAGCAACGTTGGATTTTTATAAAATAATTGTTTTGTTTGTTTATTCTTTTGTTTGTGTGTGTGTGTTTTTTTTTTTGTGTGTGTGTGTTTTTTTTTTTCGAACAAATAAATAATTTTATACATTTTTTTTTTTTTTTTAATTAAAGCAACTTTGAAGGGTCAACAACAAATTAATTTCAAAGATTGTTTTTTTCTTTTTTTAACCGGAAAGTGGGTTGTTTTTTATTGTTATTTTTTTAACTGGGAATCAAAATATAACTGTAAAAACATTTATTGAAAAGTTTTCGTAAGAAAATATAATTTTAATAAAACAATTTTGTAATGAAAGCAACATTGGATTTTTATAAAATAGTTTTTTGTTTTTAATTATTTTTTTTTTATTATTCTTTCCAGAAACAATACGTTTCCGGAAGTAAATGATAATTTTAGGCAAATTTATTCTTTTCCTTTCCGGAAGCAATCGTTCTCCAGTTTAATTTTTTTTTGTTATTTATTTCATGCTTCGGACATAGTTTATAATAATAATGATTTCTCCCCTGGATTTGGATAGCAGGTGCGTGAAATAAAATGGCGTCTCTAATTTTGGCAATAAAATGTAGAAGCACCGATATAGTTTTAAAACGGGCTTGAATTACATTTTTCGAGGAGTTATAAGCTTGGAAAGACAGGGGGTCGAATAATTCACGCCTCCCATTTTGTAAATGTCTAATAATAATTAATTAATTGTAATTAATTTTGTAAATGTCTAATAATAATTAATTTAGACCCGGATAAGTACATAATTATTTACTCACAAATTGAAGAGAAAAGGTCAATACATAATATATTCAAATTTAAAACAAAAAGAACATATTGTTCTCGTAGAATTTTACCTGTAAAGTCCGAAGTTTAAAACCTTTTTAAAAAAAAAAAACACGTTTTTTTTTGTTTTTTTTTTAATGAAATCTTGGTCCTTACTCCTTTAATTGAAAAAAAAAATTAGGGCTTGAATTGCATTTTTCGAGGAGTTATAAGCTTGGAAAGATGGGGTGGAATTATTCGCTATTTTCACAAAATTTCTGACACTGCTAGTGTAGCAATAGTATTGGAGAATTGATAAGGTGTCATTACTTAGGGGCGGTTCATCAGGAAGTTGTTTGTGTTGGACTTGAAGACATCCAGGTTGAAGTCGGGAGGGAAACAGGCAAGCGGAACAGAGTTCCACAGGCGTGCAGTTCTAAGAAAGAAGCTTTGTTCATGGAAACTACGTTTTGATTTAGGCACAGATAAGGAGTGGGGATAATTATTGATGGTGGTTTCAGCTAGTCGGGTGTTTTTTGAAAAAGATTGGCGAGGGGGGACCAGAGAATGGACCTCAGATGAGCACTTGCCATGGAAATAACGATAGAACAAAGACAGGCTCACTACGTCTCTTCTGTGGGAAAGAGGTTGCAGGGAAGAGAAAAGGGCATCCCCCACCAAGCCACAAAGTCTATTTTGTACTCTGTCAAGGCAGGATAGGCTGTTTTTAGCAACTCCTGCCCAGATGTGGCAGCAGTACTCCATCTTTGGACGTACTTGGCTTTTATATAGATAGAGAATTGCATTCTAGAAGTGTAAACCATTTTGAGTTTCAGAACAGTTTCAGATGGTTCGCTGTTACACACAAGTCCTGGGAGGTGACTTGTTTGTAGTAGACAGTTCGACAGAACAAAATATTCTTACCGTGTCGAAACCCGGGAAAAGAACATGTTAAATTGCTCCAGAAAAGGTTTAATATTTATGAAGCAATTTCACATGTTCTTTTCCCGGGTTTCGGCACGGGAAGAATATTTTGTTCTGTGGAACTGTCTACTACAAACAAGTCACCTCCCAGGACTTGTGTGTAACAGCGAACCATCTGAAACTGTTCTGAAACTCAAAATGGCTTACACTACTAGAGGTGTGCGTCTTTATTTCGATGGATCCGAATCAAAATTCGATTTGTGGCAAGGTCAATTTCTAGGATATCTACGAATCCAAAAGCTACACAAAGTACTACAAACACAACCTGAAAACAGAAATGACCCCGAATTCATTGAAAAGAACGCAACTGTCTTTGCGGAATTAATACAGTGTTTAGATGACTGAAGTCTATCACTGGTAATGAGAGAAGCCCTGGATGACGGCCGCAAAGCATTAAACATATTGAGAGCATTATTTATCGAAAGGAAAACCCAAAATTATTTCTTTATACACTGAACTGACCTCTCTAAAACGAATGGAAGCCGAAACTATTACTGATTATATTATAAGAGCCGAGACAACTGCAAATTCTTTAAAAATGTCTGGTGAAGTTATAAGTGACAGTCTGTTAATTTCCATGGTCCTTAAGGGATTACCAAGTGATTTCAAGCCATTTACCACCATGATAACCCAGAAAGAAAAATCCATGACTTTTAGCCAATTCAAGGTAGCACTCAGAAGTTACGAAGAAACTGAAAAAATGATCACAGAAAAAAACGAATCCACAAATATCATGAAATTTAAAAATACACACATAAAAACACCAAAATCGAATTATACCCATGCCAGGAATAAAAAACGCAACTTTGCCAAAAGCAAGTTTTTTCCTAAGAAAAGTACAAAAATTATTTGCTATAATTGTGGACGACCTAATCACAAGAGTTTCCAATGTAGATACAGGACTCAAAATGGCGACTACATTAAAAATGTAGAGAGCTCTGTTAGCGAACATACATTTTTATTTTCGTGTACATTTGATGCTTCAACAAACAATAATAATTTTCTTGTCGATTGTGGGGCCACGGCACATGTGATTACAAAGGAATCTGATTTTATCAATTTTGATCCCAACTTTAAGCCACAAAATCATTTTGTAGAACTAGCTGACGGGAGTCGAGTCAATGATATCGTTTTGAAAAGAGGCAATGCGAAAATCTCGCTAAAGAACAATAAAGGTGAACCGTGTTTCTGTATTCTAGAAAACGCTCTTCTAATCCCAAAATTTAAACAAAATATATTTTCTGTACAAGCTGCCACAAAACAAGGTGCAAATATAAACTTTAGCCCCAATAAATCAAAACTGGTATACCTGAATGGAACTGTATTCGACATTAAAGAAAATGGAAGACTATATTATTTAAATAGCGTAGTCCCATCAAAAAACGCCTGCCATGATCTCCAGACATGGCATAAAATTCTTGAACACTGCAATATTTCTGATATCAAAAAGTTGCCGACTGTAGTTGATGGAATGCAAATACAAACATCAAAAAACTTCAACTGCGACGTCTGTACGCAAGGGAAAATGACAAACTATCAAAACAAGATACCAGACAAAAAGGCCAAAAAAATCCTATCAATGGTGCATTGTGACTTGAACAGTCCTGTAGAACCGATGGCCAGAGAACATTATAGATATGTGTTGAATTTCGTAGATGACCATTCAGGTTTAATAATCGTTTACTTCTTAAAGAACAAATCTGATACCCTGCTAGCAACTAAGAAATATCTAGCCGACATGGCCCCCTACGGTAAAATCAAGTGTATTCGCTCTGACAACGGTACAGAATTCACCAATAAAGACTTTGAACTTTTACTAATCAACCATCATATCAGGCATGAAACATCAGCTCCTAGATTGCCACACCAAAACAGGACTGCTGAACGTGCGTGGCGGACACTTTTTGAAATGGCAAGATGCCTACTCATTGAATCAAAACTCCCTAAAAATCTCTGGACGTATGCACTTATGGCGGCAGCCTATATACGCAACAGGTGCTTTAACAAAACACTATCTAAAACTCAATATGAATCTTTCTGCGGTAAAAAAAAACAAATTTAAGCAGAATGCATATATTTGGTTCAACTTGCTTCGCATATATAGAGAAAAAGAGTAAATTGAATATTAAAGCCGACAGAGGTATATTTCTTGGATACGATAAAAACAGTCCAGCCAATTTAATATTTTTTCCCAAAAAAAATAAAATAAAAAGAATCCGGTGTGTAAAATTCACAGACACGTTTAATTTTACAGACAAAAACCCGTCATATGAAGAGGATGAAATTATATTACCTCAAATAATTAGAACAAACGAAAACAATAAAAATGACGGAGACGAGAGTGTCCATGATGATGATGATGATGATGATAAAGTCAAAAGATATCCCAAAAGAAATAGAAGACGACCCGATTTTTTTGTGGTCGACAATATAAAAGATTATCAAATCGACTATTGCTATTCAATAGAAAATGCGCCAAAAAGCTTCAATGAAGCAATTAATTCAGAACATTGTGATGAATGGAAAATTGCCATGAAAAAAGAAATAGATGCCTTAACCGAAAATGATACCTATACGGTAGTGCCTCTCCCAAGAGATAAACATGTTATTTCTACCAGATGGGTCTTTACAAAAAAGAGTGCAGCATCAGGCGTAGAACAGTACAAAGCAAGATTTGTTGCTAAGGGTACTCTCAGATTTATGGTAAAGAATACTTTTCTACGTTTTCACCGACTACAAACCTAACGACAATCAGAATTTTACTGTAAGTCGCATCACAATATGACCTAAACATCCATCAAATGGACGTAAAAAATGCTTATTTGAATGCCCCAATAGACTGAGGAATTTATATTACCCCTCCAGAGGGATTTATAATGAAAAATAAAAATAGCGTGTAGCAACTTAACGTCATTATATGGTCTAAAGCAGAGTGCTCAGTGTTGGAACACAGTATTTCATGATTATATTATTGAACAACAATTTAGACAATGCGCTGTAGACCCCTGTTTATATACCCAACACAAAGACGATAAACTACTGATTTTGGTTTTGTGGGTCGATGATATTTTAATCGCATCAAATTGTGACATAATGTTAACTGATGTGAAGAACAAATTAAGTACACCACTCACTCCCTGATTTTCCTCTGCGAACAGACGCCACACTTGACAATTTGAAAATCACCCCTTCTCAGGTACATGCTATTATAAAAAACCTAGACACCTCAAAAGCATGTGGACCAGATCTCATCCCGGCTGTGCTATTAAAAAAATGCTCTGCCGAGGTTGCTCCAGTTCTGTCCAAACTTTACAATAAATGCCTTAACGAATCTTGTTTTCCTGACTGCTAGAAAACCGCCTCTGTGGTACCAGTCTTCAAGAATTCTGGTGAAAGAACTGACCCACTAAATTATCGCCCCATTAGCCTCCTCCCGCTTTTCGCCAAGATATTTGAGTCCTTGGTTAATCAGGCCCTAGTCCAGCACCTAACAGCTGCTAAACTCCTGACTGACAAACAATATGGATTCAGGCAAGCCCGTTCAACAGCAGATATCTTAACTGTAGTTTCTGAACGTATATACCGTTCATTGGATAAAACAGGGGAGGGTAGAGCGGTGGCCCTTGATATATCTAAGGCTTTTGACAGGGTATGGCACGATGGTCTTCTAAGGAAAATTAGATCATATGGAATCACTGGAAGAATTCATAATGTAATTAAATCCTTCTTAAGTAATAGAAAAATCAGTTGTCCTCGACGGAGGTACATCCAAACAATATGACATAAATGCGGGAGTACCTCAGGGGTCTATCCTTGGACCTCTATTATTCCTGATATTCACAAACGACCTCCCTGATAAAATTGTTTCGGAGATGGGTATATTTGCCGATGACACCACTCTCTATAACAGATATGAGGGGAAAACAAATGAACACATATCCAAGGAAATGGCAGAAACACTAGAGGATGACCTCCAATCCGTAGTGGAATGGGGACAAAAATGGTTGGTCACATTCAATGCTGCTAAGACTAAGCTTGTTTCCTTCAATAACTACAAGAAACCTTCTCTACCACCAATAGCAATGGCCAAGAACACATTGCCTGAAAGTACTTCTTTTAAACTCCTTGGCCTAACGTTTACAGGGAATATGAACTGGAATAGATACATTGAGAGCATTGCCAAGGCTGCTGCAAGGAAGGTTGGCTCCCTCTACCATGCTAGAAAACTACTTACGCCTGACAGTATCCTATACCTCTATAAGGTAACCATTCGCCCATGTATGGAGTACTGTTGTCACATCTGGGCTGGTGCATCTGCTGCTTGTCTCTCGCTCCTGGACAGGGTTCAAAAGAGAGTCGCCAACCTGATAGGTCCTGAACTGTCATCTAGGCTTCAACCTCTGTCCCATCGACGAGATGTTGCATCCCTCTGCCTGTTCTACAAATACTTTAATGGTGAATGCTCTGACGAACTGCAAACACTTGTACCTCCCCGACGTAACTACCCCCAACAAACCCGACAAGCTACTAAATCTCATCCCTTTACAGTAGAGATCCCTAGGTGCAAGAAAGCCTTTTACTCCAATAGTTTCTTCCCCAGAACTGCGGGTCTTTGGAACTCCCTTCCGGGATTCTGCTTTCCCAACTGCAATGATATGCAGAAGTTCAAGTGTAATGCTAACAAACATCTTTCTACTCTTCTCCCTTCATAATGACCCCGCTAATTAAGCCCCTAATAGTAGCCCCCTGCTTCAAAGTGGCACTGTGCCTTGTTTGGGGTGAAAATTGAATAAAAAAAAAAAAAAAAAAAAAAAGTAAAAGATTCAAAATGACCGATCTTGGGAAAATATCCTGGTTTCTGGGGGTAGAATTTACTCAAAGCAAAGGACTTGTTACGATGAATCAATCAAGATACATCGACAAAATACTATTAAAATTTGGAATGGGAAAGTGCAAGAAATGCTCTACATTGGTCGAAAATGATATTAATAAAAATATACACCCAGAATCTGAAATAATAAATGACACACAATATCGCAAAATTATAGGTAGTCTTATATATTTAATGACTGCAACCAGGCCCGACATATGCTTTACAGTAACAAAACTGTCACAAAAATTATCACGACCAACAATGAAGGATTTAAACAGAGCTAAACAAATCCATTATTTAAAAGGAACTAACGAACAGAAGTTAGTATTTAGAAAATCAAGAAATCCCCTAAAATTAGAAGTTTTTTCGGATTCAGACTGGGCAAACGACGAAGATCGCAAGAGTGTATCTGGATATTGTTTCAGACTCTCAGAAAATGGTCCTATTATTTCATGGAAATCTAAAAAGCAACAGATTGTATCTCTCTCTACGTGTGAAGCAGAGTTTATCGTGATCACATTATATCACATTATATCACATTAGTGAGATATCTTCTGGAGCGGTAGAAGGATCCCACCATTTTCCCAGTGACCTTGGCCACAGACTTGATGTATGTGTTCCATTTCAGATCAGGAGTAAAGGTCAAGCCCAGAAGCTTATCAAAACATGGGGCCTCCCCTAGACGAGAGCCATCCATTTCAATTGATGCCAGATGGGGATCAGAGCGTTTATAGGAGCTTGGTCTTAGATGCATTAAAGGTAACCAGCCACCTCTTTCCCCACTGTACCACGCGCTCAAGATCAGAGGAGAGAGAATCAGAGAGAACATCATCATTTACGGCCTTTGATGTGTTGCCATAGATGATCGTGTCATCAGTATAGATGTCAACGAAAGATTTTAGTATGTGTTTTGGGAGATCATTGATGCAGATCAGGAAGAGAGTTGGACCCAGGATTGACCTCTGAGGGACTCCAGCATTAATACTGCAGGCCTCTGATTTCTGCCCATGAACCACCACTCTTATGAGCCTATCGGAGAGAAATGATTTAATGGTCGAGAAAACATTTCCAGTTATACTGTAGCTGGAAATCTTGTTAAGTAGGCCTTTATGTCAAACCTTATCGAAGGCCTTTGATATGTCAAGAGCAATTGCCCTGGAAAGGAAGCCTTTGTCGAGAGATTCGCTAATCCTATGAGATATAACCATTAGCACATCTGCTGTAGATCTAACAGAACGGAAAGCATATTGCGTGTCGCTAAGAAGGTTATTTCTGCTGAGGTGGTTGACTACTTCTCTATTTATTGTGGATTCCAGCAACTTACTCATGACACATAGGAGACTTATTGGTCTGTACTGAGAGGGAGATGACTTTTCACCTGAATTCTTAAATACAGGGCAAACTGATGAGGTTTTCCAGGGTGTTGGGAAGCACTTCTCCTTAAGGCAACGCTTAAACAGTTTGGTAAGTATGGGGGCAAGTTCTGGTTGTAATTTTTTTAACACTATAATTGAAATACCGTCAGGACCAGTTGCTTTACTGGAGTCAAGGTTCTTGATTAGCTTGGCGACCTCATGCACAGATATTTGTATGTTGCATAGCATGTTGTCTGTTATAGGAGGGAATATGGGGAGTTGATGGCCTTTGTCGCACAGGGTAGAATTTGCCGCAAAGTTTTTGGTAAATAGTTTGGCCTTGTCGGATGCTGTCGAGATGACCTCTGGTCCATTGATAATGGTTGGGATAGAACGCACGTTTCTGTTCAGGATCCTATTTGCTATTTGCCAGAACTGGTGGGAACCAAGCCACTGCTCAGCTACTTTGGATTTAATGAATTGAGCATATAGTTCTCTTGCATTTTTTATTACTCTTTTACAGTGGTTGCTGGCGGTCCTGAAAGCAGCTTTAGTTTCAGTGCATCTATTATGTTGGTAACTATGAAAAAAGTGATTTCTGTGTGCGATGGCAGAAGCACATTCAGGGGAGAACCACGGCTGGCTGTTAGGTTTTTGTTGGAATTTTTTGGATGGTATGAATCGGTCTGTGCCTACAAGTAATATTCGGTCAGGTCTGATACTATAGAGGACACATCCTTTTTAAACATGGAATGGAGAGGTAGATCAGATATGAATGTATGGAAGCTATCCCAGACCACCATAGAGTATCGGTATACAGTACGGTGGAGAGGTACATCTGTAGACTTATTACATTTCATTTTTATCTTAACTGATACAACGGAGTGGTCGGAGGATCCCAGAGGAGATAGAACGGAACATGAACATAGCTCAGGGGAAGTGGATAGAAAAAGGTCTAGAAGGCTTGCGTACTGACTGGTAGTATCGGGCACACGGGTGGGCTCGCGAACAATCTGAATAAGGTCATAGGCAATGGCAAAATCATGACAGCACCTCCCCTCATCATCAGTCTTATTTGAGTGGGTCAGCCATTCCACATTATGGACATTGAAGTCACCTCAAGTGTGAATGTTAGCCGAGGGATGAGCAGACAGGATGTGGTCAATTTTCTCAGATATACTCTTAAAGATAGTAACTCCGTTGTTGTGGGCTGATAGAGGGCAA
Source organism: Euprymna scolopes (assembly GCF_053919585.1). Taxonomy (NCBI): domain Eukaryota; kingdom Metazoa; phylum Mollusca; class Cephalopoda; order Sepiida; family Sepiolidae; genus Euprymna; species Euprymna scolopes. The sequence goes on along the minus strand of NC_136483.1, from coordinate 125,905,035 downwards.
ATATAAACGCAGTGGTGTAAGCAAGTGCAACCCGGAAGCACATATAAGGTAGATTAGGGTCTTCTCTGGAGATATCCCTGCCACACGGGAAGCCATCTTTAATGTAGGCACATTCCATGCCTGTGGCGATCTTGGGGGGTCAGATTTAGATGTTAAGTTAGAGTATCCTTTAATTATGAACTCATCTAGAGAAGTGGTCATTCCTATGCCAGTTTCGCTTAGAAAGAATATTGTGATACTATAAAGTGGGCCTTAGGTGGACTTGAGTCACTAAATGCTGAGAGGGGGGGGGGCAATAGACAAAAACAGGGAAGGGCAGCTTCCGGTAGGCGGGGGGGGGGTCGACCTCAGATACCAATGTAGAGGAGATAATTAGTTGACAACAAGATGTCCTTCGCGGCGGATGAAAGTTGATAACGACAAAAGGTAGACAGTTTTTAGAGTTGACTGTGAAACAGAAATAGAGACAAACGTAACATTGATAGAACGAGGAGAAGACACACACTCACCAACAGTCAATTATATGTGAAACATTGGCATTTGTGTTTTTCCTTTCTTTGTTCCACGATTTATTATAATTATTATATTATATTTATTATATTTCTACTTTTGTGAAACCACGCGTGTTCCCATCGACAGTTGCCGAGAAAATGACGATCCGGCTATAAGAGGAATAGTCGAATGAAAAATCCACAATACACGACGTTGGGAGTCGGTGATCTGTCAGGGCCACGCATGTCTGGTCACAATATGTCCGGCTTCATCTCTTGTAATTGGGTTTCAACCTCTGGAAGGTTGGAATGTACACCCCTAATGTTCGAGAAGGAGACATGGTAGTAGGGGTCTACATTGGAGGATGGGGTTCTAGGTTTATTCGTGTTTTTTTTTCTGGAGATATTTCATGTTGAGATTTTGGGATTTGTAGAACAAGTTGACAGACTTGGTTAGAGCAAAACAGAGAGGGAAAGTAAGAGAGAAAAGACAGGAATTTCTTTTTTTTTTATGTGTGTAGCACATGATAAGGTACAGCCGTAACAATTACCCACTAGTATGGCATCGAGAGGCCCCACCAGAAGTTACTGCATTGTCCAGAATCCATTCACCAAATGGCAATACAGCAGTCCCAGTACTTTACACCTGCTGATAGGCTAGCCTCCTTAGTGGTTAATCCAAGGTTCGGGTCCCTGACTATCAGGTGGATAACATTAGCCCAGATGAAACATTTACCTCCAGCACCCTTACTAGTGACATGGCGACAAGAATAGACATAGAAATAGAAAATTTCCGATATTTCACAAAGTTCTACCGACCTGGAAAGCAACTTTTTCTTCACCTTTTGTCAGAAAAATCACTCATTGGAAATGAGGACTGAGGGACATAAAAGGAGAAGTAAGAGTTACTGGAGCTGCCGATAATACATCCACAGTGCCTTATCTACTCTCCATTTAAAAAAATGAAAAGGTAAAAAAAAAAAAATTAGGTATAAGGGACTTATTAATATCTATTTAATTGAATAGGGAACTTTCTTGTCTTCCAGGGTATTGATTAATGTAGTTAAGGATGTGCTATAATTATCATTGAAAGAATGTAAGTGGTTTGAAATTCTTACTTTAATTAAATTAGAGGATGCACCTATATAAGTGAATGTTTTACTTGTTTTATTATTGTTTATTGGTTCATCTATCCCAGTGTTGGTGAATCTTATATTGGGGAGTTGAGTTGAGAGGGGGCTTGAAGATGTATAATACGATTGCTGTTTACTCCTATTCTGGTTTTCAATGGGAATTATATTATTCGATCCATTAATCTGGTTGTTATTGTTATTGTTATTATTAGAAGAACTCAGACCATATGTTTCCCTATATATACTTTTGTCCTGACTACTTGGATTATCTTCATTATTTCCCCCATTTGATTGGTTGTTTGCATGTTTTGGTAATTGCGTGACTGTGCAAGCGTATACCACGTTTTTGTGTATGCAATCGTTATTGAGAGGGCATTCATTTTTATTTTGGCAGTTACATTTGTTACTAGGGATGTTCTGCGCTTGTTTAATTTTCCTGTTATTAGTCAAAATTATTGTCTGTGCTAGATTAGGCATATAGAGTATGAAATTTTTATAGAGTTTTTGTTTAATATAGTACTATACTTATGTGGGTGTTTAAAGGATTTTTCCACTATTCTAAACAATTCTTTTGGTATGTTAGTTTTTACATTGGAGCTGAAAAAAGGATTGAACTAAATGGGCTTTTTACGTTTTACTTTTCTATTTTTATTAAATTGTTTTTGGTTTGGGATCGTGTAGAGGGCTTTATCCTTAGTGAGGACATTAATGTTGGTAGGAACATTTTGGATATTGCTGTTGTTCTTTTTTATTGTCATATTATGGGGAATCACTGAATTTAGCTTTCTCACTAAAGCGTATTTTTGTTATATTCTATCCATTCTTTATATTCTGAGTTCTTTAATACATTGTTGTAGAATGTTGATAGTTGGTCAAAGGCTTTTTTGTCTGCTGATAAATTTGATATTCTTTTGGAGATAGATGAAACTATTTACTTAATTATTGTCTTTGAATGATTAGATTGTTTATGTACATAAAATATGTTTAGATTTGGTTTATGGTACGGGGTGTAAGATTCATAACATAGATTCAAAGAGACATCTAAAAAATTGGATGTTTTTATTTTTTTATCTCAATTGTTAATCGAAAGTTTTTGAAAAATTTGTATAATTTTTTAATAGTGTCATTTTATTGTCTTGGTCTCGCGGGGTAACGAATAATGCGTCATCCCTGTAAAACCCGCTTTGTAGGTTGTTGAATTCTATATTAATTTCTTTTAATAGAAAAAGCCTCACTAAGTTAGTTACTTGTGCACTATCGGAAGATCCCATTATTATTTTGAAGTCGTTAGGGGTATCTTTCCTTGTCCAATATTTACCATCAAAGCTTATTAGGGATTGCCTGGCTAATAAGATTAATTTAATTTCTAAATCCGTAATGTCCGAATGCTTTTTTTGCAAATATTAGTGTCTTATTTAATAGTATTGGGGAGATTGAGTGAAATCAACTTAGAAGCTAAAAACTTACTTAACCTCATGAATATCCATGAACATACAGAAATTGTCACTCCTGGCACTCCCAGGTTTACACTGAAGGACTATAAACAAAACTTCCACGAGAACCCCTCCATTAGACTAATTTGTCCATCCAGTTCTGGTCTTGATCTAGTAAGTAAGAAAATCTTAGATAAAATCATAAAAGATAAAGTTAAATTCCCACTTTCGAAATGCACTGACTCGGTAATAAATCGGTTTTTAAAACTTAAAGATAAGCAACAACTAAATTTTATCACTTTCGATATAAATAATTATTATCACTCAATCTCCCCAATACTATTAAATAAGGCACTAATATTTGCAAAAAAAGCATTCGGACATTATTTTTTTTTATTTTTTTTTTTTTTTTACATAGGCATCACCACATTATCAAGGCCAAGAGGCCACTCAAGGATAAGGGTTAAAGAGTGTACAGTAGAAATTGGACATTATAGTAATCATTAGTAATGAAAATTTGGTAAAGTTGATAACTTATATGGAACGACTCATCAAGAACTTATTTACTTTAGACTTAAAGACAACCATATTGTAGTCAGCCGGAAAGCAGGAAAACGGAAGACAATTCCACAGGCGTGCAGTTCTAAGAAAAAAGCTTTGTTCATGGAATCTACGTTTAGGTTTAGGCACAGATAAAGAGTGGGGGGAATTATTGATAGTGTTTACAGCTAGACAAGTATTTCTTGTGAAAGTTTGGCGAGGGGGGACCATAGATTGAAGCTCATTCGAACACTTTCCATGAAAATAACGATACATCAGAGACAAACTCGCAACATCTCTTCTGTGAGATAAAAGTTGCAAGGAAGAGAAAAGGACATCTCCTACGAGGCTACAAAGTCTATTTTGAACTCTATCAAGGTAGGACAAGTCCTTTCTAGCAGCTCCTGCCCAGATGTGGCAACAGTATTCCATCCTTGGACGTACCTGGCTCTTATATAGATAGAGAATAGCATCAGCAGTGAGATATCTACCGGATCGATAGAAAGATCCCACCATTTTTCCAGCGGCCTTGGCAACAGATTTGATGTACGTGTTCCATTTAAGATCAGGAGTAATGGTCAAGCCAAGAAGTTTGTCAAAACTTGAGGCCTCCTGAAGACGAGAGCCATTCATTTCAATTGATGTCAGATGTGGATCAGAATGTTGATGATGTAAAGAGAGAAGCTTGGCTTTAGATGCATTAAAAGTAACCAGCCATTCTTTACCCCATTGTACTACGTGCTCAAGATCAGAGGAGAGAGAATTGGAGAGAACTTGGTCATTTACTGTCTTAGATGTGCTACCATAAATGGTAGTGTCGTCAGCATAGATGTCTACAAATGATGTAAGGATGTGATTTGGAAGATCATTAATGTAGATCAGGAAAAGAGTTGGGCCCAGGATGGACCCCTGAGGGACACCGGCATTAATACATTATGGATTTAGAAATTAAATTAATCTTATTAGCCAGGCGATCCCTTATTAGCTTTGGTATTTATATTTTTGTTAAAAAATATTTAAAATTTAGACTCTTAAACTTACCTTTCAACCAGATTTTACCTTATTTTATTTTTATTTTAATTTTATTTTCATTTTATCTTACTTTGTTTATAAACATCAAAAAAGTAACTATTTTCCTTTATATTTTAAATATTTTCCAGATACATCTGCCTTACTTAAAAAATGCTAGGTTTATTTTTGGTGTCTAGAAAAAAAACCCACCTTGCTGATGAGGAGACTTGGTTTAAAAAAACTATATGATAAAATTATTGTCCAAGACTAACTGTCTATCACAATAAAAACATTGTTTCCGAAACGATCGTACAATTTATTGATTTTGTTTGTTCTTTCTTATATATATATATTTATTTATTTATACTCCTATAAATTCGTTTTTCTTTTGTGTGTATTTATATTTTGATATTCACATTAAAACCCCTCTTTTCTATTTATTTAAATATTTATTCAAAAAATAATTATTTCAGACTTTACACTTGGGGGAGAATGGGGGTCGAGGGTCGTGCACTTGGTCTATTCCCTAGAACTAGTTGCAGTCACCACAATACCGCATTCACTCAAGGGGTTGGATCTACTTAAAACCCCAAATGACATGAACATTATATACAATGACTTCTTTTTTTTTTTTTACCATGATTTTATTTACAATGAATCGATGAAGGTGATACGTATGATATATGATGGATGAAATTGTGATGTGTATGATATATGCGGGTGATGGGCGGGGGTAATGAGAGCCTTAAAACACCCCAAAATAAAGAAAAATAACAGTAATAAAACATAAATGAACCAAATAAAACGTTAAGCGATGAATGTGTTAATCAGGACCCTCCCTTACCTATTTAATTTTGAAATGCTTCCTGTTTTCCGGTATCAGCCGAAAACAAGGGAGCACTTCCTAAGAGGGAATGGGCACAGCTACGGAAAAAAGAAACGGCGGGGGGGGGGGATATTCTGTGACCTCCAAGAAAATTACCATTGGGAAAGGTTTGAACTAAAATAAATTAATCAGGACTGGGCTTCTTTAGAGTTATTCTAACACCTAAAATAAAGATTGGGGACATGGAGCTCATTTATACCAACTAGCTAAGGGACTGATCCACTACGGGATAGTCATGATTTGGTCTGGGGATTGCGTTTCCGGTCGGTGTATGCCATGCCTAAGCAGGGAACACGTACTCAAGCCTGTTTCGCACGAACGCACATAAACTAGCGGTGTGAATCCACCTCCTACTAAACTGTGAGTGAGATAACCTCCTTCTATCGCATATGATTTTGATTTTAAGTTGGTGTTTAAAATACAAAATCAGATCCCGATGAGAAGGCGGCTCCACCCCACACCCTATCTCTATGCGTGAAATCCAGACTACCAGTCTAGCTACGGCCAAGGTCGCCAGGAACACCATTCGTTCCTCCCTAGGCCACAAGGGATCTGCGTTATAGACAACGGATGCTAAATCCAGGATCGTCACCTGATCGGGGACGATGCGAGCCGTGACCTCGCCGACATACCCCTAGAATTCACGGAGCTTGGAACAAGTAAAAAATGCATGATCTACTGTTTCCAGGCTATCTTCCTCGCACTGTGGACAAAAAGGACTAAACGCCCTACCAATTCTGAACAGTATGTCATTGAGGGGTAAAGCGTTTCTAACCAATCGCCAGGTCAGGGAAAATTCGGAATTGTTAAGATATCCCCGGCCTGGCGCCCAATCCATAGAGAGCGAACCTCTCCCTCCGACAGCTGCAGCCGCTCCTCAAGCATGTCCGAAGCGGTCCCCACCACTAAACCCCGATATAATGCCCTTCTAGGCCGTGCAAGGTCAAGGGACTCTGGCATCACTCTAAGCGCATTTCAGCATTCGTTGAGGAATTTTGACTGCCCTCTGGGTCTTCTTTGGCATTCGATTAAGTGATTGGGGATAAGGTTGGGAAATGCTTCACCAACCGCGGGACCCCAATCACAATCCTCAATCAGAGTTCTACCCAGGAATGCCAACCTTTCGGCATTTTTATGACTTGCCAGGTCAGGCATCCCCAGGCCCCCATCTACAAGACGTTGACGGACAAGTGGCCGTCGCTCATTCCACAACAGTGAGAAGAGCGCACACGTTAAGGCCGCCATTCGGACCACAGGCAGAGGAAGTACAGCCAGTCGGTAAAGGATCAGCAGAAACACGTAAGTAGCACATGCCTCCGCTCTACCTTTCAGGGACAATCCCCTTCAAAGCCAAACCCTCACAGACACTTCGACCTTGGTCTGTACCTACGACCAGTCCAAACCAAACACCAAGGATCCAGACCGGGCCATCCGTCCAGACAAATGCACCAGGCAGAGATTTCGAGCCCCGCCAAGCGGCCAACCTAAGGCCAACGGATTTGCTGAGATTGACTACAGCCCCTGAAACTTTTTCATAATGCTTGAGAGCCTTAATCACCGTAATAATATCTACGACGCTCGAAACAAATATGGCGACATCATCGGCAAACGCTGAAACCCTGGCTCACGCACCGCCAGGAAGAGCAATACCACGCAGGGCCGGTCCAGCCACCCTAGACCTCACCTTCCTAAGGAATGGTTCCAACACGAGGACATATAACATTGGCGACAGCGGACCCCTGTCGCACCAACCGAGAAACCGCGAACGGCGCCGACCGCACCCCGTTGACCTGCACAATTGCCGTCGGCCGAGCATACAAAATGGAAATCCATCTGCAGAAGCTGGACCCAAAGCCGGCGGTCTCTAGAACAGCCATCAGGAAACGAGTATCCACCCTATCAAACGCCTTGGACTGATCTAAATTGATCAGCGCGGCTTCAGTGTCGTCTTCTAGGTTTTCTAATGCAAATTGTTTTGCATTGATCTCCCCTTCACAATTCTGATCCGGTTCGATCAAGTCAGTGATAACAACCTGCAAACGATTCGCCAGAATACGGGCCAGGATTTTTAAATCCGTATTCAACAACGTGATGGGCCTAAATTCATCTAACCCCCCAACATGTGTATCCTTCTTCTTCAGAAGTGTGACCACGCCTTTGGTAACCTGATTCGGGTTAGATCCCGTGTCAAACCAGTGGTTAAACACACCCGTCAGAATCGGGATAAACATGTGCGACAACCTCAAGTATAGCTCGTAGGTCAGTCCATCGAGTCCTGGTGATCTATTATAGGCGACCTGCTTCATAGCAGCTACAACCTCACACTCTGTAACCCGACCATCGCAACTAGCCGCTCGGGCCACCTCCAGGCGGGGCGAGCCAGCCAAATAGTTGCCAAACTCCTGGACGCGGAGTCTGGATAGCTGTGCAAAACGATCTTCAAAGTGCACTCGAAACCGCTCGCAAATCCCCCGAGCCGACACTAAGGAGCGTCCTTCCGGGCTCTGGATCTTACGAATGTAATTATTTGATTTGCGCCCGAGCGAACGGACACGCTCCGATTTGTCCACATTCACAGCTTCGTTGGGCATCTTTTTAATTCTAGACCTAACTACCTGGCCCTGATATCATTCGCTAGCCAAACGACTCAGGTCCGCCTTAGCTAGGCCTATTTCTAGGGAATCCCCCCCTGCCACCGCTCAGGATAGTCTATCCTCTAGACGCTTCTCTGCCTTGGCCCTATCTAGGGCGAGGCGTTGGCCATATTTGACAGAGAAGTCTCTAATACTAGATTTGGCGTTTACCCACCACTTACTCCCGGTAACCGCCCCCATTAATCCTTTCTTAATGTGTTCAGTTAGCCTTTCCCGGAAGTCATCTATCTCCAATAAGGAGGTATTTAACTTCCAGTACCCGGCTAACTTGGTGTTCCTATCTAGATCTAATCTGGCAACAACTAGTTTGTGGTCAGAGTGGCCTAACCAGTGGAACGTGGGACAAGATATGTATTCTATGTTGCCTCTTCTAACTAACAACCGATCCAAGTAAGTGCTTGAAATGGAAGGCCTGCTAGAGAGCCACGTCCACATCTCCCGCCCCGGATGATCCACCCGATACCTGTCTACCAGATCGCATCTAGCCATCAGGTCCGACAGACTGGTTTCACACACATCCGTCCCTCTAATCCCGCCCACCTTATCTACCCTGGGATCAAGGATGGCATTCCAATCACCCACTAAGACTAACCGTTCCGAACCCCCGAGAAACACCTCCAACCGCCGGAAAAAGGAAACCCGCTCCCATACGCAATTGGGCGCATACACCACGACGACTCGAAACGCTTTATTTGCCACCGCAACATCGGCCACGATCAGTCTACTATCAGTATCCGCGTGAACAACGCTAACCGTTGCAGAAAGGGTGTGTCTAACTACCAAAGAAACCCCCCCTACTTTGACTATCACCGTATGCTGAAAAGACATCATAATGCCCCTCCAGCACCCGATGATCGTCAACGGAATTGTAGTGAGTCTCACAGCCACATCTATGTTCATGGACATGGGGTCCCTCAGCACCCTAGCGGCTTTGCTTCTGCACCTTATGCCCCTTACGTTCAATTAGCAAGGCTTAAGGACGTGGCCATTATACCTAAGCATCGACAACCACCGCCCTAAAGTCTTTTGTGCCAAGGGTGCCACAGGATTGGGCGAGGTTGCCCGAAAGCAACTCGGACGTTACTCGTCCGTCTCGCGCCATACCCCCGACATCCAGTGGAAAGGTTAACTTCAGGGCCCTATAAAAACAAGGGTGGACGTAAATAGGGACCCGTCCTTCACATCTGGGTGCCAGCTGGTTAAGGGAGTCGTGCCCCTCTTCCCCAGTTTAATATTCGGGAACGTCCCCTTCCCTCCTCAATCATATTCCACATGGCGTTTGTGCGACCAACTTTTGTGTGGCGCACAAAGGTCATGACTAAGGGGGCGTTTGGGAAATTCTTGGGGTTTGTGACTTTTTTTCCCTCTATATTGTCCATACTTCGGAGCGGCCTAAGTAGACCCCTATGACGCTGCGTGATATAACTATCAGCGTGAAGGGGGTCTACGTCGCATATCCGATCTCCTGGAAGATAGGGGAGCTTCTTCGTCTTATCACTCCATATAGGAGAAGCAGAGGCCGCTCTTCTGTTGCAGGGTGTCTCCGGCCTCTCCCGGGACAAAGATCTAGCGACCGCTGGGGGGGAATCAAAAACGGGTGGGGATTTTGGTTCAGCCAATGGGGTTTGGGTTGGGGTTTTAGGTGACTGAACCGTAGAGACAGTCTTCTCTACATTCATGGGGGATGGGGAACGGGACCCAGCCTCCTTGGTCTTTTTGGCTTTTTGCAGCTTCTTCTTGTTGTTTTTGCGGCCTTGGCACTCTGCCACAAAAGCCTCACTGCTGCCGTCGTTCTTTTCTGCTGCTGCTTTGTCTTTCTCCTGCTCCCCATCGGACTCAGATGAGGAGACCGGATTTTTCCTCTTTAGGCCGCTCACAGCATCTATTTTTGTCTTACTGGTGGAAGAACTCGTGGACAACACTTTGGGAACCGGCCGACCTTGTACATCAGGGGGCTGCTCTCTTGTGGAAGGGGTCTTCACGGTCTTCCCTTTTTTTCCAACCACGGTGTTCCAGCCCTCAAGTTTTGTTGTTGTGCCCCCTCCGGCTGGCTTCTCAGGGGCTGCTGGTGTCACACCCTTTGACTTTTCTGCTGCTGTCATTTGATTGACCCACTTAGGGCACTCCCTCACCATGTGTCCTATCTGTTGGCAATGCCAACATTGCGGTTTCCGCCCCTCGACGATGACACTCATTGTCCAAGTGTCACTTCTGAGCAGGGCAGGGATTTTTCTAAAGCCCTCCTGGTCTACCCGCATTTTGATCATATAATCCTCTACCATAAGGCTACGGGGACCACGTGCCGGGAGGACAGCTTTGACGTCCCCATATTGACTCATGATGGCTCCTAGTTGCATGGAGTCAAGGAACCAGGGGACGCCTAAAATGCTAACTTTTGTTTGCTCAGATATTCCGGCTTGAAGCGCAGATTTTTCCATGTCAAGTCGGACTTGGACAATTGAATAGCGTCATCGTCGGTCGGCAACAGCAGGTCCCACATGGCATAGCTGCGATGACAAATGTACATCGCAGGTATTTGGAGGTCCCCCAGCACCTCCGCCATGATATCTTTCGAAACCCCTGTCAGGCCTTTTTTCTTCCAGTCCGTGGTTATTACGGACACTATCCTTTTGGATTACTTTTCAACTACGCCTGGCAGGGGTTTAATAATATTACCGGCAGTGTATTCCTTATATTTGGAGTCAAACAACTGCCGATAATCGTCTGGTGTCAGTTGGTGTCACCCTTTCTCTGCTGCCGAGGGCGTTGGTGTTGGTGTTGTTGGCATTGGCGATTTTGGTGAGGGTGGTGTTCTCTGCCCCAGCGGGATCGTTGAGCAGGTTGCGTGCTGTTTCCCGGCAGTGTAGGCCAATCTGCCGGGCTCTCAGCCGGGGACGATGGTTTTGGGGTTGGTGTGACACCAACCGCCCCACTCTTTTGGTCTGAGCGAGCAGCCCCCTTCTTCCTCCTGGGACGGGATACTTTCGCTACTTCTTCTTTTCTTGCCATTGGACCCTCTTCCTGGCTGCTCTCATCACTGCTGCAGTCACTGCAGATCCCGGCTCACCGTGAAATTAAGCTGAGAGTCCAGCAGCGAGAGCATACTGATGGCCTCTTCCCGGTCGTCCGGCACATCGTTCTTAAACGCCTGATCCAGCCCGGTGGTTCTCAAAGTGGAGAAATCGGTAGAGGTGGAAGGTCTTAATCCCGTCCCTAGGAGTTCTGTCCTCCTATGGGTGGGAGGGCTAACAGTTAAAGCCCTCTTCCTCTGCCGATCCCACCGAGCTGGATCACCTCTCCCAGCTGGCCTAAACCTACCACTGCCGGGGACAGCAGTGTCAGTAATACTCCAGGAGCCGCCGCCTAGTGCGACAGCCTCCTCTACAGTGATGGTGCGGGGTCCAGCACCGGGTCTAGTGCAAGGGGCAGCACCAACCGTACCTCTTTGTCTCTCTACTTGGCCTGAACCAGCGGGCGTGTCAGGGACACGACCACCAGAACCCGGGCTAGGCAAAGGAGCGGAGCCCAGACCACGTGGCGGTGGGGGTGGAACTTTTTCAGGGCCTGATCCGGGTCCCAGATTGGGCCGAAGCCCCCTCTGGGAACTGGACCCCGGGCTAGGCATTTCTGCACTGGAGCCCGGACCAGCTACCTTAGACGCAGACCGGCCAGCTGCTTAAGTCGAGCCCAGGGAGAGAGACAAACCTGGAAAAAATAGAAACGTAAAACAGTTAGTGGCCTCAACAGGAGGCGAAAAAGCAAAAACAATGCAATAAAAAGCTTTAACCAGCCCAAAAGGGGCTGGTAGCTGGTCATTGGATGTCGAGGACAGCCAAAGGGCAAATAGAAAAGACAGGAAAACCCTCTTTTCTATTTATGTAAGTGTTTATTTAAGAAGAAAAATTACAGATTTTACAAAATTTTAAAATTAAAATTATATAAAAAAGGCAAGTCATTCTTTTTAAATGTGGCATGAGGCCAAAAAGGGTGTGGGGGGGAAATGGGTTTCGGGGGTCGTCCACTTGTCTATTCCCTATAACTAGTTGCATTCACCACAATACCGCATTCACTCTAGGGGTTGGATCTACTTAAAGCCCAGATGACAATATGTACAAGATTTTTTTTTTTTTTTAAATATATACAATGACTTTTTTCCTTTTTTTTTGTTAATAAAATATATAATGACTTTTATTTACAATGACAAAATGAAAATTGTGATGCGTATGATATATGCGGGTGATGGGCAGGGATAATGAGAGCCTTAAAACACCCCAAAATAAAGAAAAATAACAGTAATAAAACATAAATGAACCAAATAAAACGTTAAGCGATGAATGTGTTAATAAGGACCCACCCTTACCTATTTAATTTTGAAATGCTTCCTGTTTTCCGGTATCAGCCGAAAACAAGGGAGCACTTCCTAAGAGGGAGTGGGCACAGCTACGGACAAAATAAAGGGGGGGGGGGAGATGGGGATATTCGGTGACCTCCAAGATAAATAACATCGGGACGGGTTTGGACTAAAATAAATTAATCAGGACTGAGCATTGGGGACATGGAGCTCATTTATACCAACTAGCTAAGGGACTGATCCACTACGGGATTATCTTGATCTGGTCTGGGGATTGCTTTTACAGTCGGCGTGTGCCATGTCTAGGCAGGGAACATGTACTCAAGCCTGTTTCGTACGAACGCACATAAACTAGCGGTGTGAATCCACCTCCTACTAAACTGTGAGCGAGATAACCTCCTTCTATCGCATCTGATTTTGATTTTAAGATGGTGTTTAAAATACAAAATCAGATCCCGATGAGAAGGCGGCTCCCCCCACGCCCTATCTCTATGCGTGAAACCCACACTACTAGTCTAGCCACGGCCAACGTCGCCAGAAACACCATTCGTTCCTCCCTAGGCCACAAGGGATCTGCGTTGTAGACAACGGATGCTAAATCCAGGATCGTCACCTGATCGGGGACGATGCGAGCCGTGACCTCGCCGACATACCCCTAGAATTCACGGAGCTTGGAACAAGTATAAAAAGCATGTTCTACGGTTTCTAAGCTATCTTCCTCGCACTGTGGAAAAAAAGGGACTAAATACCATACCAATTCTGAACAGTATGTCATTGAGGGGTAAAGCGTTTCTAACCAATCGCCAGGTCAGGGAAAATTTGGAATTGTTAAGATATCCCCGGCCTGGCGCCCAATTCCATAGAGAGCGAACCTCCCCCTCCGACAGCTGCAGCCGCTCCCCAAGCGGGTCCGAAGCGGTCCCCACCACTAATCCCCGATACAATGCCCTTCTAGGCTGTGCAAGGTCCAAGGACCCTGGCATCGCTCTAAGCGCATTTCGGCATTCGTTGAGGAATCGTGACTGCCCTCTAGGCTTTCTCTGACATTCAATTAAGTGATTGGGGATGAGGTCGGGAAAACCTGCACCGACCGCGGGACCCCAATCAGAATCCTCAATTAGAGTTCTACCCAGGAATGCCAACCTTTCGGCATTTTTATGGCTAACCAGGTCAGGCATCCCCAGGCCCCCATCTTCAAGACGTTGAGTGCAGACCTGTCTACGGACAAGCGGCCGTCGCTCACTCCACAACAGTGAGAAGAGCGCATGCGTTACGGCCGCCATTCGGACCGCAGGCAGAGGAAGTACAGCCAGTTGGTAAAGGATCAGCGGAAACACGTAAGTGGCGCATGCCTCAGCCCTGCCTTTAAGGGACAATCCCCTTCGAAGCCAAACCTCACAGACGCTTCGACCTTGGTCTGTACCTCTGACCAGTTCTTATCAAGACATAGACCGGGTCCAAACCAAAGCCCAAGGATCCGGACCCGGCCAACCGTCAAGACAAATGCGCCAGGCAAAGCATTTGAGCCCCGCCAAGCGGCCAACCTAAGGCCAACGGATTTGCTGAGATTGACTATGGCCCCTGAAACTTTTTCATAACGCTTGAGAGCCTTAATCACCGTAATAATATCTACGACGCTCGAAACAAATATGGCGACATCATCGGCAAACGCTGAAACCCTGGCTCGCGCACCGCCAGGAAGAGCAATCCCACGCAGGGCCGGTCCAGCCACCCTAGACCTCACCTTCCTAAGGAATGGTTCCAACGCGAGGACATATAACATGGGCACCAACGGACACCCCTGTCGCACCGACCGAGAAACCGCGAACAGCGCCGACCGCACCGCGTTGACCTGCACAACTGCCGCCGGCCGAGCGTACAAAATGGAAATCCATCTGCAGAAGCCGAACCCAAATCTGGCGGTCTCTAAAAAAAACAGCCATCAGGAAACGATGATCCACCCAATCAAACGCCTTGGACTGATCCAAATTAATCAGCGCGGTGTCGTCTTCTAAATTTTCTATGACTGACCGTATCAAATGCAAATTATTTTGAATTGATCTTCACTTCACAGCGTAATTCTGATCCGGTTCGACCAAGTCAGCGATAACAATCTGCAAACGATTCGCCAGCACTCGGGCCAGGATTTTTAAATCCGTATTCAACAACGTGATTGGCCTAAAATCATCTAACCCCCCAACATGTGTGTCCTTCTTCTTCAGAAGTGTGACCACTCCTTTGGTAACCTGACTCGGGATAGATCCCGTGTCAAACCAGTGATTAAACACACCCGTCAGAATCGGAACAAATATGTGCGACAACCTCAAGTAAAGTTCGTAGGGTAGTCCATCAAGTCCTGGTGATCTGTTATAGGCGACCTGCTTCATAGCAGCTATGACCTCACACTCTGTAACCCGACCATCGCAACTAGCCGCTCGGGCCGCCTCCAGGCGGGGCGAGCCAGTCAAATAGTTGCCAAACTCCTGGACGCGGAGCCTGGACAGCTGTGCAAAACGATCTTCAAAGTGCACTCGAAACCGCTCGCAAATCCCCCGAGCCGACACTAAGGAGTCTCCTTCCGGGCACTTAATCTTACGAATGTAGTTATCCAATTTGCGCCCGAGCGAATAGACTCGTTCAGCTTTGTCAACATTCACAGCTTCGTTGGGCATCTTTTTAATTCTAGCCCTAACTACCTGGCCCTGATATCGCTCGCTAGCCAAGCGACTCAGGTCCGCCTTAGCTAGACCTATTTCTAGGGAATCCCCTCTTGCCACCTCCCAGGATAGTCTATCTTCTAGACGCTTCTCTGCCTTGGCTCTATCTAGCGCGAGGCGTTGGCCATATTTGACAGAGAAGTCTCTAATGCTAGATTTGGCGTTTACCCACCACTTACTCCCGGTAACCGCCCCCACTAATCCCTTCTTAATGTGTTTAGTTAGCCTTTCCCGGAAGTCATCTATCTCCAGTAAGGAGGTATTTAATTTCCAGTACCCAGCTAACTTAGGGTTGCTATCTAAGTCTAACCTGGCCACAAGTGGTTTGTGGTCAGAGTGGCCTAACCAGTGGACCGTGGGACAAGATATGTATTCTATGTTGCCTCTTCTAACTAACAACCGATCCAAGTAAGTACTTGAAGCGGAAGGCCTGCTAGAGAGCCACGTCCACGTCTCCTGCCCCGGATGATCCACCCGATACCTGTCTACCAGATCGCATCTAGCCATCAGGTCCGACAGACTGGTTTCACACACATCCGTCCCGCTAGTCCCGCCCACCTTATCTACCCTGGGATCAAGGATGGCATTCCAATCACCCACTAGTACTAACCGTTCCGAACCCCCGAGAAACACCTCCAACCGCCGGAAAAAGGAAACCCGCTCCCGTATGCAATTGGGCGCATACACCACGACAACTCGAAACGCTCTATTTGCCACGACGATTGGAAACGCTCTATTTGCCACGGCAACATCGGCCACGATCAGTCTACCATCAGTATCCACGTGAACAACGCTAACCGTTGCAGAAAGGGTGCGCCTAACTTATAAAGAAACCCCCCTACTTTGACTATCACCGTATGCTGAAAAAACATCATAATGCCCCTCCAGCACCTGATGATCGTCAACGGAATTGTAGTGAGTCTCCTGTAACATAGCCACATCTATATTCATCGACATGAGGTGCCTCAGTACCCTAGCGGCTTTGCTTCTGCACCTCATGCCTCTAACGTTCAAACTACACAAGCTCAAGGACGTGGCCATTTTACCTAGATATCCGCAACCACCGACCTAAAGTCTTTGCTAGAAAGGGTGCCGCAGGATTGGGTGAGGTTGCCCGAAAGCAACTCGGACGTTACTCGTCCGTCTCGCGCAATACCTTCGACATCCAAGGGAAACGTTAATTTAAGGGCCCTGTACAAACAAGGGTGGACGTAAATAGGGACCCTCCCTTCGCATATAGGCGCCAGCGTATTGAGGGAGTCGTGCCCCTCTTCCACCAACTTTAAATCTGGAATCGCCCCCCTGGCATCGTCGATCATATTCCACATGGCCTTTGTGCATCTAGTTGTCATTTGACGCACAAAGGTAATGACTAAGTGGGCGTCTGGGAAGTTTTTAGGGTTGGTAACACTCTTCCCATCTATCGTTTACATTTCTCTCAGTGGCTTAATCAGACCCCTATGGCGCTGCATTATATATGTGTCAGTGTGAAGGGGGTCTACATCGCAGATCCAGTCTTCAGGAAGGTAGGGGAGCTTTTTCGTCTTTTCACTCCTTACAGGAGATACAGAGGCGGCTCTTCTACCGCTGTTGGTTTTTGTCACCGGCTTCTCCCGGGACAACGATCGGGCACCGGTTGGGGGGGTATCGAAAAGGGATGGGGATTTTGGTTCAGTTGATGGGGTTTGGGTAGGAGTTTTGGGTGGCTGAACCGTAGAGACAGTCTTCTCTACGTTCATAGGGGACGGGGAACGGGACCCTGCGTCCTTGTTTTTCCTTGCCTTATTTTTAGTTTCCTTTTTCGGCACTTCGTATTCTACCACAGTAGCCGCTTCCTTATCATTCTCCCCTTCTGAATCAGATAAGGAGACCGGATGATTCCTTTTCTGGCCGTTAGCAACTTCTTTGGTGGTAACGTTGGTGGAAGAAACTGTAGACGACCCTGCGGGAACTGGCCAACCTTGTACCTCAGGGGGCTGCTCTCTTGTGGAGGGGTCTTAGTGGTGCTGCCTGTTGGATTGTGTAGTGGACTTTCGGTCAGCGTTCAAGTTGTGGATAACTTGACAAAGACTAAAGTTACTTCTCATGAAAGAGGAGAACTATTTATGGCACAATGGGAGATTCCATTGTGCACACATGGGCCAGTCTATTCCTTGGATTGTGATTGGCTGAATCACCTGATTGGATATGCTTGTACATAAATACAAGCCCTCAGTCCAGCTCAATCTGATGTCTGTCTTCTGCATGAGCTGGACCCTTGGTAAGTGTTGCTGCTATTATTATTATTGTTTTTGTTGTGTGTTATTGACTAACACAGTTCTTTTGATTATTCTACATCTCCCCTCCCCCCCCCCCACGAGTAGGCTGGGTTGTGTGAGAGGTGTATCTCTCTTTTAGGCCTAGTTTGTTGTGTGGTAGTAACTTAGAAAGAGCTCGGGGAATCCTTGATCGAAAGCGTGGGGATATATGTGTGGTTTGTTGTTGGGGTTTGGTTGCTGTGTATGTGTTATTACAGGGAGATAGTGGGAGATGCAAGAATGTAGTATCGCTTGAGGGAATTGTTGGTCCTAGTGCTGCACTTGGTATTGGGGTTGGTGCAGGCTTAAGTTCGCATTTTCTGAGGAAACGGCGGTTCCTAAGTGTGATCCTTCCGGATCCGTTAACCCTGATTCGGTATCGTCGATCTGGCAGGGAACTGATGATTTTGCCCGTTGTGTTCCATCTGCGATTGACTGGATTTTGGATGGCTACAGTGTCACCAGCTTGTAATGGTGGAAGGTTGTGGGTATATTTATTGTATCTTTCTACTATTTTTGCATTGCGGTGGTGGAGCATTTCCTCGCGATGTTGTGCTGCTGATAACCATTCAGGATGAGGCTTGTAGAGGATTGGCTGTGATGGGATGGAGTCACGTAGTCGACGGTGAAGTAATAATTGGGCCGGTGATAGGCCAATGCTTTGGATTGGGGTATTCCGATACTGCAAGATGGCCCGGGCAACACTGTCATTGTCCAAGGAACCGTGGGGGCCTGTGTTTCCTTTCACAATCCTCTTTGCAGTTTTTACTGCGAGCTCTGCCCTGCCATTGGATTGAGGATACGCAACAGAAGATAATCTGTGCCTAACACACCATGTTTTCAGAAATTCTTGGAACGTGCTGGAAGTGAAAGGTGGGCCGCCATCGGTGCTGAGTTCTTCTGGGGCACCATATGTTTGGAACAGTTGTCGGCATATGGACATCAATTTGGTTGTAGTAGTGTGACCTGATTCTAGGCGGTATAAAATTAGCCAACCAGTTAGCCTATCTGCGCAGGCAAGGTATGTGTGATCTCCAATATAAAAAATATCCATGACGATCGATTTGTTGGAATGGCCACTCTGGGGATCGTGTTAGAATGATAGGCTCCCTTGGTTGACTAGGTGCGATGGTTGAGCATACCATGCAATTCGCCCTAATACTGCAGATTGATGCATCCATCCCTGGCCAGTACACCGATTCGTTGGCACGTGCTTTCATGCCGACTACTCCTTGGTGTGCAGAATGCAGGCAGTGTAGGACTTTTTTTTTGTTGTGTTTTGGGGATGACGATCCTTCGATCCAACAATACTAGACCATTGTCAGTGCTAAGGCGGTGCCTCACCTCCCAATACTCACGGATTTTGGGCGCAGTGAGATTACGTGTTTTTGGGAAGCCTTGCTGTATTGTGTCTATTAATTTGTTATATTGTTGATCGCCACGACCTGCTGAACGAATTAGGTCTGGTGATAGCATGGCTATATTACTGCTGTCTGCAAATGTTGCTATTAAGGCTGTTGACTCTGTTATGTTGCTTATGTTGTTCGACTCCAGTATATCCATTTGAGAGGGTTTTGTTGGAAATACATCGAGGAGGGCTTGCACCATCGCCACTGAGTGGCGGGAAACTGCATCAGGGCCTCTGTGCCACTTCCCGGGGCAATGCTGTATGGTAAATCTGTATCTCAGGGTCTTTTCCTTTAGTCTAAAGAGCCGGGGGTTTTGGATCTTGCTCAGATCACGATCGCCAAATATCCCCTTCAGAGGTTCATGGTCTGTGACCACTATGATGTTTGGAGAACCCATGACGAACATACGGCATTTCTCCAATGCCCATGCTATTGCTGCTGCCTCACCCTCTATTGGTGCATATCTGCGCTCAGCATCCGTGCAAAATCTGCTGCCGGCATATATCAGATGCCAACCTTCGGAACAGCAGATTGGGGCTTTTTCCATGGTACATTGGCAATGTTTTTGTAGGAGTAGGAAGCCCATTCCTTCTTTGCTCCAATCTGGAGCAAGGCAAGTTGCTCTGTCTTTGTCAAATGTTGCTACCTCCTTCTGGACTAGGTGAATTATAACTCGCTTGGAATCTTTGAATGCGTCTTCAAGGTTTTGATTCCAAGCAAATTTGGAGTTTTGTTTGACGAGGTTCCGAAAAGGCACCATAACTGGACCCAGTGAATATGCCCAGGCTACTTGGTTGACAAGCCCAAACCATGATCTGGCATCAGTAATTGTCCTTGGGACTGGAAAATCCTGTATCGCTTTTATCATGGACTCAGAAGGGGTCACTCCTGAAGAAGTTATCTGGAGGCCTCCAAATTGTACGACATCCTGACAGAATTGGAATTTGTCGGTGTTGAGCACAATTCCATTCTTAGCACATTGGAGCAGAAAATCAAAGGTATGATAAAAGGCTCCCTCAATGCTAGAGTCATATAGCAGGGTATCGTCTACTATCTTCACCTTGCGTGGGATATCTTTTATTATCTCATCGTATCTGCGAGTGTAAGCATCCCCAGATGCGACATATCCTTGAGGCATCCTAAGATACATGTATCTTCCCCACTCAGTTATGAAGGTGGTTAATGGTTGAGATTCTTTGTCTAAGAGAATAGAGTGGTATCCATCAACAGCGTCTAGGACTGTTTTCTTTGTTCTAGGTGGCACTTGCAGTGCCAACTGGAATGGCGACCCAGTATGGTGGGTTTCTCGCTTGCATTGAGAGTTAAGGTGTTGGTAATCTATTGTTCTCCGTGGATTACCATTCTTTTTGGCAGTTATTACCATAGTACTGCACCAATCAGTAGGCATACCCACGGGTACTGGAGCTATGATACCTTTTTCTACATCCTTCCAAAGGGCTTGTCTTACTGGTTCCTTGAAGTGGAAGGGTACAGGAATTGGGTTATGCCCGGCTTTAGGGATTGCTCCCTCTTTGAGGTGAATGTGGGCAGCTGGGCTGGACATGGCTGGAAATATCCCATCTTTGTTGAATGTCGTTTTGGCAAACTTTTCTAGGAGCCAGCTCTTAAGTTTGCCTATGTTATCTTCTGTTGCGGGAAAAGGGAGGTTTTTGGGGCGATTTGGCAATTGATCTACACACTTTTTAGACTCGGTGTCCACCTCTTCATGTACGTCTGCTAAAGGGTTTGGAAAATGTTTGTGCAATATTCCCACATCGATGCAGGCTGCTCTGCTGAGATAAAGCCGTTGTATGCCCTTGCATATGTAGAGGGCTTGTTTAGTTGTTTTCCCTCTGACCACAAACTCAACTGGTAGCCAACCCTGACACATGAGTGTGAAACCTCCAACTGTTCGTATGATCTTTCTTGATTGGATAAGACTAATCTCTGTGAGGCCCATTTTGATTAAATGCTTTGGTCCCCCAAGACAAATGGCGGCACCACTATCAGGAAAAACCTTTAGCGTTGTACTACAACTCCTAGGGATATTGACAGCTCGTCTGGGATCTGGTTTTGGTGAGAATGGGATTACTGATGCATTTATTTCAGTTAACAGATCACCTTCTGTAGTCATAATGGTGCCCCTCATTTGATCGAATGTGATATGGGCCATGAGTGTATTCATGGGAGCTTCTTGGTCTTCAAAACTCTTTATCACTGCCGGGCGATATTTCTTTGTCCGGCACACTGCTGAGAAATGGTTAAGTTTCCCACAAGTGTTGCACATTTTGATTCCATGCCGGACATGTTAAATGGCGGGCACTTGTCCTTGGAGTACCGTGTTGGTGACTACCGCAACCTATGCAGGTTTGACGGGGTTCTTTATCAGCAATGTTATCGTTGTGAGTAGCAGTAGAGCTAGTGCAAATATTGCCTCTGCTAGTCCGTACAGCACTGTGTTTTTTTTTTTTGCGATACATTGACATCCGGATTGTAGCTATGTCAAATATTTTGGTTGAGAGTTTTTAGCAACCCGGCTTTTGCCAGTAGATCAGTCTGAAGCGTATCATTCGATATCCCTTTGATAAATTCGTCCTTGATGTAAATGTCGGACAGGTCGTGATCGCAGTTGGGGCATGAAAAATTACAGTCTATGGCCATGGACCTAAGACGAACAAGGTATTGTTGGATGGGCTCATCTTCATGCTGTGATATAGCTGCAAATGTCATCCGATGGACCATGGGATTTGATTTTTGAGTTACCAATGCTTCTGTCATCTCTAGCAGCTTGTCTGGGTTGGTGGTGAAGAACTTAGGGTACGTATTTATGATTGCGTTTTGAACGGATTCATCAGCGCAACTGTATAACTGGGTATTGGCCTGAGAAGTTGGCATGTCCGTTATTCTGGTGAATACTTCCCAGTCAATCCGAAATTTTCTGAATTGTTGAGGGGTCATTTCGAGATGAAGTTGGGGAGGCCTGGCAGCTGGTGCCTTAGCATAGGTGGTCTGGGTAGCGGGCTCCTTGGCTTGTCGAAGGATAGACAGAGCTTCTCCCATTGTTGTGATTCCCAATTCTCTTAGCATGGCTTGATCCATTACTTGAAGATTTTCTTTCCTCAGTTTTTCCTTCACAAAAGTTGCAGCGTAGCTCTTGGCGGAATCGGCAGCAATGCCTGCTTTGAGGAAATAGTCTTCCCAATCTTCTGTCTCGAATCCTGTTCGTAGTGCCATGTTGGATTGTGTAGTGGACTTTCGGTCAGCGTTCAAGTTGTGGATAACTTGACAAAGACTAAAGTTACTTCTCATGAAAGAGGAGAACTATTTATGGCACAATGGGAGATTCCATTGTGCACACATGGGCCAGTCTATTCCTTGGATTGTGATTGGCTGAATCACCTGATTGGATATGCTTGTACATAAATACAAGCCCTCAGTCCAGCTCAATCTGATGTCTGTCTTGTGCATGAGCTGGACCCTTGGTAAGTGTTGCTGCTATTATTATTATTGTTGTTGTTGTTGTTGTGTGTTATTGACTAACACAGTTCTTTTGATTATTCTACACTGCCATTCTTCTTTACCACTGTAATCCAGCCGTCCGACGTTGTTGCTTCTTTGCCCCCTCCGGCTGGCTTCTCAGGGGCTGCTGGTAACACTGCCGATGGCTTTGCTGCTACTGCTATTGTCTGTGGGTTTCTTTTTGGACATTCCCGTGCCATATGGCCCTGCTGTTGACAATTCCAGCAATGGGGCCTGCGACCTTCTACTATTATGCTCATTGACCATATGTCGCACCTGAGCATGGGGGGAATGTTTTGTAGACCTTCCTTGTCTACCCGCATTTTCAGGTTGTAGTCCCCTACCATAAGGTTACGGGGACCACGGACAGGGATGACGGACTCTACATTCCCATACTGACTCATAAAGGTCCCTAATTGCTCAGGGCCAAAAATGTAGGGGACTCCCAAGATAGACACATTCGTCCGCGTCTTACTTAAATATTCAGGCTTAAGACGAATGTGTCGCTACGTTAATTCTGACCTAAATATTTTAACGGCGTCTTCCTCTTTGGCAGCAGTAGGTCCCACACCTATAGCTTCTACGGCAGATATAGGTTGCGGGGATATTTAGTTCCCCCAGAATTTTCGCCATGTCGTCTTTCGCCACCCCGGTTAACGCTCTTTTCTTCGAGTCTATAGAGACTAGCGATACTATCCTTTCCGATAGTCTTTCCACAGCTCCTGGCTCTGCTTTAATAACATTACCGTCGGTCAAACCCTTGTATTTTGAATCGAATAACCGACGCTAATCCTCGGGGGTTAGTTGCGACTGGGGGCCCCATTCCTTTACTGCTGCCACAGCCGTCTGCAGTTTTGATATAGATCCCGTGTCAAACCAGTGGTTAAACACACCCGTCAGAATCAGGACAAACATGTGCGACAACCTCAAGTATAGCTCGTAGGGCAGTCCATCGAGTCCTGGTGATCTATTATAGGCGACCTGCTTCATAGCAGCTACAACCTCACACTCTGTAACCCGACCATCACAAGTAGCTGCTCAGGCCACCTCCAGGTGGGGCGAGCCAGCCAAATAGTTGCCAAACTCCTGGATGCGGAGTCTGGACAGCTGTGTGAAACGATCTTCAAAGTGCACTCGAAACCGCTTGCAAATCTCCCGAGCCGACACTAAGGAGTCTCCTTCCGGGCTCTGAATCTTACGAATGTAATTATTCGATTTGCGCCCGAACGAACGGACACGCTCCGATTTGTCCACATTCACAGCTTCGTTGGCCCTAACTACCTGGCCCTGATATCGTTCGCTAGCCAAGCGACTCAGGTCCGCCTTAGCTAGACCTATTTCTAGGGAATCCCCCCTTGCCACCGCCTGGGATAGTCTATCCTCTAGACGCTTCTCTGCCTTGGCCCTATCTAGGGCAAGCCGTTGGCCATATTTGACAGAGAAGTCTCTAATGTTAGATTTGGCGTTTACCCACCACTTACTCCCGGTAACCGCCCCCACTAATCCCTTCTTAATGTGTTCAGTTAGTCTTTCCCGGAAGTCATCTATCTCCAGTAAGGAGGTATTTAACTTCCAGTACCCGGCTAACTTGGTGTTCTTATCTAGATCTAATCTGGCCACAAATAGTTTGTAGTCAGAGTGGCCTAACCAGTGGACCGTGGGACAAGATATGTACTCTATATTGCCTCTTCTAACTAACAACTGATCCAAGTAAGTACTTGAAACGGAAGGCCTGCTAGAGAGCCACGTCCACATCTCCCGCCCCGGATGATCCACCCGATACCTGTCTACCAGATCGCATCTAGCCATCAGGTCCAACAGACTGGTTTCACACACATCCGTCCCTCTAGTCCTGCCCACCTTATCTACCCTGGGATCAAGGATGGCATTCCAATCACCCACTAAGACTAACCATTCTGAACCCCCAAGAAACACCTCCAACCGCCGGAAAAAGGAAACCCACTCCCGTATGCAATTGGGCGCATACACCACGACAACTCGAAACGCTTTATTTGCCACGGCAACATCAGCCACGATCAGTCTACCATCAGTATCCGCGTGAACAACGCTAACCGTTGCAGAAAGGGTGCACCTAACTAACAAAGAAACCCCCCTACTTTGACTATCACAGTATGCTGAAAAGACATCATAATGCCCCTCCAGCACCCGATGATCGTCAACGGAATTGTAGTGAGTCTCCTGTAACGCAGCCACATCTATGTTCATGGGAATGAGGTCCCTCAGTACCCTAGCAGCTTTGCTTCAGCACCTCATGCCCCTAACGTTCAAACTACACAAGCTCAAGGATGTGGCCATTGTACCTAGATATCCGCAACCACCGACCTAAAGTCTTTGCTAGAAAGGGTGCCGCAGGATTGGGTGAGGTTGCCCGAAAGCAACTCGGACATTACTCATCCGTCTCGTGCAATACCTCCGACATCCAAGGGAAACGTTAATTTAAGGGCCCTATACAAACAAGGGTGGACATAAATAGGGACCCTCCCTTCACATATAGGCGCCAGCTGATTGAGGGAGTTGTGCCCCTCTTCCACCAACTTTAAATTTGGAATCGCCCCCCTGGCATCGTCGATCATATTCCACATGGCCTTCGTGCGTCCAGTTTTTGTTTGATGCACAAAGGTCATGACTAAGTGGGCGTCTGGGAAGTTTTTAGGGTTGGTAACACTTTTCCCATCGATCGTTTTCATTTCTCTCAGCGGCTTAATCAGACCCCTGTGACGCTGCGTTATATATGTGTCAGCGTGAAGGGGGTCTACGTCGCAGATCCGGTCTCCCTCTTTTCTATTTATTTAAAAAGAAAATACAACTTTCTTATATATGGGCTGTGAAATTGCATTCACTAGCAAAAGATCTAGCTAATTTGCATATTCTTTTAAACATTCATTTTAATTAATTCACTATTAGTTGCTTAGGTTTTCTAATGGGATAATCATCTTTAGTAGACTATTATATGTAATTATATTCATGCAGATATTCTACATGATTTATACTTGCATAATATTTGTGTAAAAAGTTTATAGTAAACACAAAATTGTTTCCATATATGTATACATATATATTTTTGTTTAACAAATTTTGCCTATTAAACTCCTCCTAGAGTTTTTGGTCTACAGACATGAAACTTCATATACAAGGTATTTGAATCCATGCAAAACTTTATATTTGGGTTTTAGTCCAGAAAAATCGGTGCAAAAGTGTGAAAATTTAAAAAAATGAAATTTGCTAGGTGAAGGTTGAGCACCGGCATTACAAATGCATAACGTAGTAGCTATTGGTTAATGTTTTGATTTTTAGCATTGCAGTAAACATGTTTTCATAGCCCAGTCATTGCCGGCAGAAGCAAAACAAATCGTGAGCTGAACGTTTTGGTTTGGATTCTCGGTGGTGGTGGCAGGGCTCCAGAGTCAGAGTCGGAGTTGGAAGGAGTCGGAGGTTTTAACTTGAGTCGGAGTCGGTGTCGGATTTCTAAAAGTACAAGGAGTCGGAGTCGGAATTTTTTATCCGACTCCGACTCCTTAAGTCCAATGAATTTATTTTTTTATATGATTTTCCTGTTTGGTTTTACCATTTTTTTTATTACATATTCTAACCAAACAAGGCACATTGCCACTTTGATGTAGGGGGCTACTATCAGGGATCTAAGTTCTAGGGGTACTATGTAGGGAGTTTAGCAGCAAGATGTCTGTTTACATTACACTTAAACTTATGCATGTCAGTACAGTTGGGGAAGCAGGAAACTGGAAGAGAATTCCAACGTCTAGCAGTTCTGGAGAAGAAGCTATTAGAGTAGACGGCTTTCTTACACCTCAGGATCTCTACTGTGTAGGGGTGGCACTTGGCTGCTTGTCGGGTTTATTGGGGGTATTTTCATTGAGGAGGTACAAGAGCTTGTAGTTCGTCAGAGCCTCCACCATTAAAATACTTGCAAAACAAGCAGAAGGATGTAACATTTCGTCGATGGGACAGGGGCTGAAGCTTAGTCAGGTTGGCGACTCTCTTTAGAACACTGTCCAGGAGCTAGAGATTAGTAACAGATGCACCAGCCGAAATGTGACAGCAGTACTTGATACATGGACGAATGGTGGCTTTGTAGAGGTACTGGATACTTTCAGGCTTAAGTAACTTTCTAGCATGGTAGAGAGAGCCCATCTTCTTCGCAGCAGCCTTGGCAATGATCTCAATGTATTTATTTCAACTCATGTTCCCTGTGAACGTTAAGCCAAGGAGTTTGAACCAAGTACTTTCAGGTAATGTATCTTTAGCCATAACTATTGGTGGTTGGTAAGGTTTCATGTAATTATTAAAGGAAACGAGCTTTGTCTTGGCAGCTTTGAACGTTACCATCCATTTCTGACCCCATTCCACTACAAAGTGGTTTCTAGGGTTTCCGCCATTGCCTTAGATGTGTGCTCATTAGTTTTCCCCACATGCCTGCTATAGAGCATGATGTCATCAGCAAATATACCCATGTCGGAGACAATTTTATCTGGTAAGGATTGATCCCTGAGGTACACCTACATTTATATCATATTATTTGGACATACGCCCATTGAGGACAACCTGGATTCTTCTCTCATTAAAGAAGGATTTAATTATGTTAATCATTCGTCCAGTAATACCATAGATTTTATTTTCATGAGAAGACCATCGTGCCATACCCTTAACCTTAGATATATATAGGGCTACTGCCCTCCCCTCCCCTGCCTTATTCAGTGCTTGGTATATAAGTTCAGAGATTACAGTTAGAATATCTGCAGTAGAATGGGCTTGCCTAAATCCATATTGATGGTCAAACAGAAGTTTAGCAGCTGTATGGTGGTGGACTAGAGCTTGATTAATTAAAGACTCAAATATTTTGGCGAAAACCGGGAGGAGATTAATTGGGCAATAATTTAATGGGTTAGTTCGTTCACCAGAGATTTTATAAACTGGTACCACAGAAGCAATATTTCAGCTGTCAGGAAAGCAAGATTCGGTAAGACATTTGTTAAAGAGTTTAGAGAAAACTGGAGCAACCCCAGTGGAGCATTTTTTAATAGCACAGCAGGGATGAGATCAGGTCCACATGCTTTTGAGGTGTCTATGTTTTTTATGATATCATGAAAGGGTGATTTTCAGATCATTTAGTGTGGTTTTCGTCCACAGAGGAAAATCAGGAAGGGAATGGTTTGCTTGGTCCAAGGTAGAGTTTGAGGGAAAATAACGGACAAACAGTTGCTGTACAAACAATCTCATAATTGTTGGATAGTGGGGGAATTATTGATTGCCCATTATTTACTACACTATTGTAGATTTTCCAGAAATCATGAGTTCCTAATTTCTGCGTATGCATGTTGCCTCTGAGCAATGGCAACTGTGCAAGTAGAAGTAAACCATTTGGGGAGGGTGAGGTTTGCTATAAAACTTCCGTGTAGGAACATATGCTTCAATTGCTGCTTTGAACCATTCAGTAGTCACATTTGCGCACTATTCTGCAGGAAGAGAAAAGATATTTCCCCATGGGGCGTCTGATGCAATTGCTAATGGCATCCCAGTCAGCCTTATCTTAATATGTTTTCGTTTTGAGCAATGGCTCTTCAACTTGGGGTCGAGAGTTTAGAGTGATTCTATCATTATCACAGCATGATCAGCATTCCTAAGTGGGCAATGAGTATTTGTTACACAATCCTCAGGATCTCTTGTCAGAAATAGATCCACAAGTGAGGCTTGCTGGTCCTGGCGATCTGGGAGACGAGTTGGGAATGTTACTGTCTGTGTCAAGGAATGGGATATAGCAAAGTTATGGATGATGCTACTAGCTGTGTCAGTGAAGTTAGAGAAGCCAAGCAAATTTCTGTGGCGACCGTTAGTCACTAAATACATGTATTTTGGTGCTAGTGTCAAGGGAGAGTGCTATATCTATGCGGTAAGAGACATGATTCATTATAGTACTGTACTGTCAGTTAGAAACAGCAACCAGCAACTGTACCCTCCAAACCTGTAACCAGTACCCTCAAACCTGTCCGACAGGAGTGGCCCAGTCCCATCATGTTAGCATATATGGTAGATAAGCACCCCCAAGATGCCCAGTTATAGGAGAAGGGAATAAGGCAAATGTAGGGAACGGCATTCATTGCCCTAGTCAGAAAACAAGGCTAAGCACTGGGCGTCTCTAATGAGTCCTTGTGGCTGCACCTCTGCTCCTGGCTAATAGGCAAAGAAGGAATATGGAGTATAGATAGGCAGAGCCTTACTATTCCTTAAGCAGATTAGGTTTGCAAACCGGTGATTTGATCAAGTCACCCACTCTAGAGAGGTTGTCGTCCAGGAATGAGCCTCCCTCCTCTGTTTGGTGCCAAGACGTATGAGGTCAGTGGCACAGGTTTACAAATCAGAGTTTTCCTTATCCTAGATGGATGATCTAACCAGATCTACTGGTCCATCAGCACTGAGAGGGTTTTTCCTGCACCTGGTTGCATTGATAGTGAGGATTGATAGAGTTAATATCAAAGAATTAGTATCTGCTTTGAAGAATAGGATTAAGATTGCTTACATTTTTAAAGGAGGTATGTATGAGTGTGGGGTGTAGATTAAAGGTGAATATCTACTAGGGTTAAGAAAAGATCAAATGTGGTTTGTGGATTAGTGACTAATTGGAAAATTATAGTTTAATGGTTAGGGTGCATTTCGAAATGTGCTTTAGGTGTTAGTTTTCAAGTAAAGATAATCACCGGTACTTTATCCCAGAAAGAAAGATATAGTTGCTAGTTAATACAGATCACTTATAATCTGGGCACAAAGTGTGGCTACTAGTCAGTGGCGGCTCGTGCTTGGTGCTGTGGAACTGCAGCACCCCCAAGTCATTTCTACTCATTATTATCGATACACGTTAAAAAGAATACGTTTATTTTTTTTCTTTCTATGTGATAATATATCATTTTATATATATATATATAATCCTGAAGTTTAATGTCGATAATTGTCCCCATACTCATATAAGCATAAAAGTAAAACTTTGCTTGGAGCTGCGAAATTCACAGTTACACATTATTAGTGAAGTTTGCTTATGCGCATGCCCGATCTAGACAGCAAATATGAGCCAATTTGGAACTGTAGTTTTCGCAGTTTTTTTTTTTTTTTTAAGAGGCTTATTTACCAATGTTTTCTTTTTATTATTATTAAAAAGTGTAACGTGTTCTTGTAAATAAAATCTCCACCTTAAAAAACAATCCCACACTTTTAAATGCGATTTTAAGCAGACAAAAATATACAATATGCCAAACTTTTTTTTTTAATTAAAAGTGTCCGGGCTTTTAGCCTTGAAGCTACCAACGCGACTAATGTTATTTTTTTTTTTTTTACCTATATGGCTTATCTTGTTTTTGTTTTTTTTAAGTAGTTTGAAATCTATTTATTTTGTAGTAGTTTAACTTTACAGAATAAAAAATATTTACATTTTTTTCTATAGAAAAACGATCTAGACGGCCGATATGAGCCAATTTGGAACTGTAGTTTTCGCAGTTCCAAACGCTCGTAAAATGCGGTGTTTGCGCGTTTTCGCTTATTTTTTTTTAAGAGGCTTGTTTACAAATGTTTTCTTTTTATTATTATTAAAAAGTATTACGTGTTCTTGTAAATAAAATCTCCACCTTAAAAAAAATTCCCACACTTTAAAATGCGATTTAAGCAGACAAAAATATACAATATGCCAAACTTTTTTTTTTATTAAAAGTGTTCGGGCTACCAACGCGACTAATGTTATTTTTGTTTTTTACCTATATGGCTTATTTTGTTTGTGTTTTTAAGTAGTTTGAAATCTATTTACTTTGTAGTAGTTAAACTTTACAGAATAAAAAATATTTACATTTTTTTCTGTAGAAAAGCGAAGAAAATTTTATTTTTAAAATACATTTTAGTTAGAAATGTTTTTACCTTATATATATATATGTGTATATAAATATATATATATACATATATATATACACACACATATATATACACACACACACATATATATATACACACACATATATATACACACACATATATATATACACACACATATATATATACACATATATATATACACATATATATACACACACATATATAGACACATACACACATATATATGCACATACACACATATATACACACGCACATATATATATACACACACACATATATATATATACACACGCACATATATATATACACACATATATATATATATACACACATATATATATATATACACACACACATTATATATATACACACACATTATATATATATACATATATAAATATATATACACACACACACGCATAATATATATATACATATATATAAGCTTTAGCATTTATTTACCTCCCCGAGTACAATGTAAGAAGTTTTACACTTTGAACAAAGTTTTTTAAATTAAAATGTGCCATAACAAAACGAGTAAGTAAACCCGTTTTTATAATAAGCAAATAGTAAATAGCAAAGTTTGTTTTTGTTTTTATATAAAAAGTTGTGAAAAGATTTGTAAATAAAATTATGTATATTTAAATGTTTTTTGTTTGCTCATAGTTCAAACATGTAAACTTTTTTATTCTATATTTTATTTACAAAGTTTTGCTATACACACACATTTTTAAATTTTGAATAAAACTGTTATCCAATAAAACCATTTTTAAATGGTAAACTCCTAACTTTACCATCGTTTGCAGGCAAGTAAATTTCAAAGATTTTGTTTTTATGAAAAAATAAATTATTAAAAAATTGTAAATAAAATGTATTTAAAAAATATTTTTCGTTTGTTTGCCTGCGGAAAAGCCCGTAAAATTTTATTTAATCTGTAAAGTTTAAAAAAAATATATTTGTATATTTTTTTTATTACTCTGTAAAGTGTACACAATTTAAAATAGTGTTATATTAAAATGTTTTTGCATATTACCCCTTTTTCAACGACTTATAATGGCAAAGTTAAAAATATTTGTATTAAAAAAAGCAATTTTAATGACAAGCTTATTTTGCTATACGCCTATTTTTAATTAACAACAAGCTTTTTATAAATAAAACCGTTGTTAAATAGTAAAACTTTTTTCGTTAATAAAAATCTGTGACCTGAAAGTTATAAAAGTATGATTCAACTCAGTTAGAACTTCCGGTTCAGTTGAATCGCAAAAAGCGGATCACATAAACATTGTATTCCTTCTACCTTAATTGATATTCTACTAATAGACTACCTAGTATTTATCTTTCCCAACACAGTTGATATAAACAGAATTTAACCATGGCCTTCTTGCAAGAAATAACTTCTGCGACAGTAAGTGAACTTCAACAGATTGAGTTTTCATAGCTGTCTCTCCATGATAAAGTTGAAATTAAGAAAAGGAGCCGTTCAACGCCTGATATTCAAATATCTCAGCCAGGCATTAGCAACAACAAAGTGTATATTCGTAGCTTTAATGGAACCGACGGAAAAGTTTACTTTGCGGCTGTGAACTAAAAAAGGCATTGTTCTGTTTTCCTTGTTTGTTGTTAGGGGATGATGTAACGTGGGCAAAAGATAGTTTCAGAACTATTAGCAAAATGAAAGATAGAACTGAAAAGCATGAGAAACACGTTGACACTGTAGTTTCCCTATCAATTTGTGGGACCATAAATATTAAAGAAAAACTTAGTGAGGCCTACAGACTTTCAATCAATCATCATAACATGAATGTTAAGAAGAACCGTGAAATTTTATCTAAAATAATAGATTGTATTTTCTTTTGTGGGAACTTTGAAACTCCCTTACGAGGACATGATGAAACAGATGATTCAGTAAATCCAAGTGTATTTAGAGGATTTTTAAATTTTGCATCTTAATTTAAAGAATCACTTAGAAACCAGTAATGTCTTCAAAGGTGTTTCCAAGCCTATTCAGAATGACATACTTGACTGTCTTTTACAAATATACCGTGATGAAATAAGGACAGAAATTAGTAAAGCTTCCTTTGTAGCTATCATGGCTGACGATACAACAGATGTGTCTGAACATACACAAATGATCATTGTTTTACGGTACGTCTTGGATGAAAAAATACTTGAACGCTTTTGGGGATTCTTTATTCCAGAAAACCAAACCGTTGATGGGATATCAAAACGTATTCTACAACAATTGGATATAATCGTACAAGGGAATCGTCAAAAACTGATAGCTCAGACATTTGATGATGCAAATGTCATGAAAGGCAAAATAGCTAGTGTTCAGGCGAAAATAAAAGCAGTTTATAGTAATGCGCATTTCACTCACTGTTGTGCGCATCAACTTAATTTAATAATGAGGAATGCAGCAAGCATTACACGAAATGCTAGAATATTTATCTGTAAACTTTTGGCTATTCCGACTTTCTTTTCTAGATCACCACATTCTCAAGAAGCATCTGGATGTAAGCATTCTACCTCCATCCGCCACAAGGTTGAACTTTATCATACATAGAGTTCATGAAAATGTTCAAGCATTAAAAAACTGTCACTGAAATTCAGTCAACATCATGTGTAGATGAGACCGTTGCAGAAGCGACAGGAATTCTGAAATATTTGGACGATGAAAATTTCCTATTTTGGTTTGAGCTATTTCATAAAATTATGTCTCATGTTGAAATTATTTCTCGGGAAATTAGCATATATAAAGTCAATGAATACATAACAAATTTCAAAACTGCTATTTTAGAGATAAGAAACACCAAATACTGTGAAAATTCTTCACAAACACTCAAGGGCGAAGCTAAAGAACTGTGTGACTATATATCTATTGATATAACGGACATATATTCTTCAACTAAACATTTAATACTTGCTAAATTGTTTTACAAGATAAGCTTTGCTAGTTTTAAGAAAAAAGCTACCTACAGAAGAGATATCCTTGACAACTGAAGCATATCCCATGATTGACAAAGAAAAGTTTGAAACTGAGCTAGACATATTTTATAGTAGGTCAGATATCCATGAATATTGCAAAGTAATTGATCTGAAATTTAGTTTGGAAAACAATTTAAACGATGTTCTTAGTAAAATCACAGAACTCATAAAAATTATCTTGACAATTCCCATGACTACATCAGAGGTAGAACATTGTTTTTCAACTCTGAAAAGAAAAAAAAACATGGGTTGCGAAAGACTAAATGAACTTGCAGTGCTTTCAATTGATAAAAAAGTTCTTCAGCAGTCATTCAGAAGTTAAGGAGAAAATTATCAATCTTTTCTCACAAATTAAAACAAGAAGAATGGAGTTTACTTTCAAATGAATGTAATAAGTAAAATATTTAAAATATTTACATCTATTTAGGATTCCTTTAAGTTATTGTATTTTTATACGTGTGCATACGTATAAATTATATTTTTTATGCTTGTTTTATTTTTACACAATATTAAAACAATAGGTATTTTCTTTAAAACAGCACCCCCACTAATCTTAGGCACGAGCCGCCACTGATACTAGTTATCTATTTTATAGATATTCTATAGAGTATAAATATAAGTTAAGTTAATGCATCCCTTAGTAATAGAAATCTATAGATGTTTAGTATTTATCGATTTTGAAAAGGTCAGCTTACTAAAGTTTAGGACTGAAAGCTAAAGCCTCCTCCCAAGGTACATGCAAAGTATGTGATTTTATATCAGCTTGGGGAGAAGAGCAATTAGTTTTTTGTTCAAGTTGAAACAGGAGAGATGATAGAACTTACAAGACTACAGCATTAATATACAATATAGATATACAGGGATTTAGGGAGGATTTAAGAGTATGTTTATCATGCAAAACAGACAAGAAGGCATCTTGAAGGCAAAGCATTATCTCTTTAAAGCAGACATTTAGAAATAACATTTGTGCCAGCTATTTTAGTAACATACATCAGTAACAATATACATGTGGCCATTATAGGCCTTATATTTAAACATTACATTTAGTCACATTTTGAGAAATTATAATTTTCAAAAAGAGGAAAGCAGTATAAGTAAATAAGAGCTGGAAAATAGGTTTGGTGAATAAGCAATAACTTAATTGCTTCCTAAGCAGTAGTTTGCACAATTTAGTATTTTTTGTATGGTCTTGCTTTTATTTTTGAAGATACCTCATATTTTGTACTGTACTGTAATGCTTCCACTTTATCAAGATATTTCGGTCTGTCAGATCACTGCAAATCCTGTCTGGACAGCTGTTTACGTTTTGGTTGTGATGTCACACAAGATCAATGAAAGTTCTGTCTTTGAGTGGAATCACTGTAGATTACATTGGATAACAATTGGATTGTCATTTGAAAGTTATCCAGTTACTGAATCAAATGGAATTTGGCAATTGGATTAGTTCGGGATCAATCCGGAATCACAATCTTATCTCCCCCACCCCAAAAAATAACGGGCATAAATCAATAAGAAGCAACCCATGGCAGTATAGCCCTTTATAGCTTCTTCCTATTTTTTTTACAAAGGAGTCACTACTTATCAAGACCCAAAGGTCACTCGAGGTTAATGAATGTACAGAAGTCAATGGGACAATTTCGTAGTAATCGTTAGTAGTGGAAATTTGGTAAATTGGATTACTTAAGGGGGTAGCTCATCAAGAATTTGTTTATGTTGGACTTGAATATGATCAAATTGTAGTCAGCTGGAAAGCAGGGAACTGGAAGAGTGTTCCACAGGCATGCAGTTCTAAGAAGGAAGCTTTGTTCATGGAATCTGTGTTTAGGATTAGGCACAGAAAAAGAGTGGGGGAAATTATTGATAGTGGTTTCAACTAGACGAGTGTTTTTCATGAAAGTTTAGCAAGAGGGGGGACCATAGACTGGAGCTCAGACAGGCACCTGCCATGAAAATAGTGATAGAGTAAAGACAGGCTTGTAACGTCTCTTCTGTGGGAAGAGGTTGCAGGGAAGATAAAAGAGCACTCCACCAGGTTACGAAGTCTATTTTGAACTTTGTCAAAGTATGATACAAGTTTTCCAGCAGCTCCTGCCCAGATGTGGCAACAGTACTTCATCTGTGGATGTACCTGACTCTTACTTAGGTAGAGAATTGCATCAGCAGTGAGATATCTACTGGAGCGCTAGAAGGGTCCCACCATTTTTCCAACCCAGAAGCTTGTCAAAACATGGAGCCTCCCCAAGACGAGAGCCATTCATTTCAATTGATGCCAGATAGGAGATCAGAGCGTTGATTATATAAAGATAGAAGCTTGGTTTTAGATGCATTAAAATAAACCAGCCACTTCTTTCCCCATTGCACCACATGCTCTAAGTCAGATGAGAGAGAATCAGAGAGAATTTGGTCATTTACGGCCTTTGATGTGTTGACATGGTAATGTCATCAGCATAAATGTCTTTGAATGATCTTAGGATGTTATTTGGAAGATCATTGATCATTGATCGGTAAGAGAGTTAGGCCCAAGATGGGCTCCTGAGGGACTCCGGCATTAATACTGTGAGCTTCTGATTTCTGCTCATCCACCACTACTGTTATGAACCTATCAGAGAGAAATGATTTAATAATTAAAAAAAAACATTTCCAGCTATTCCGTAGCTGGAGATCTTGTTAAGTAGGCCTTTACACCATACCCCATCAAAGGTCTTTGATATGTCAAGAGCAATTGCCCTATAAAGCAAGCCTCCATTGAGAGATTCGCTAATCCTATGAGATATAACCATGACATCTGCTGTCGATCTAGCAGAACGGAAATCATATTGCATGTCACTAATATCTTAACATTAAGTGAAATAAACTTACACTCTTCAATCCCCTCCAACTTCTTTAACATTACAGGATACTTCCCTCTTTGCCGTAAGGACTCGGACAGATGTATATACGCACTTAGAGTCTATATTCGTAACATCCTCTCTTAAATTAGAGAGAAAAATCTTGAATCGGATCACCGGGCTTTTATGTACTTTCGACTAACATTTCATCACTGCGTTATATTTTCTCTGTCGTTTTTTCTCAAGTCAAGATTGTACCCTAATCGATCATGTCTTTGATAATATAGATGCAGCACTCTCCTTAGATAGTAATTCCCAAACACATGCGTTTGGTCACTTTAATGTCCACCATAAAAATTGGCTTGGTTTCTCAGGTTACACAGATGCAGCTGGACGCTCCACTTAATAGCTTCTCTATAACCCATTCCCTCACATAGACAGTAATGTTTTCAACTCGCCTACCAGATTGTGAACCTCAGCAGGTTTCACTTCTAGACCTATTCCTCACCACAGTACCTGAGGATTGTGTGACTAATCCCCACAGTCCACTTGGAAACGCAGACAATCTCGTGGTATCAGTTGACTGATTTAAATCCCAACCTCAAGGTGAGGAATTATTGCTCAAAACCACAAGGTACTAACAGAGCTTACTGAGAAACCATTAGAGATGCCCCATGGACCGATATCTTCTCTCTTCCTGCTGAACAGAGTGCAAATGAGACAACTGAATGATGCAAAGCGGGAATTGAAGCACATGTTCCCACACGGAAGTATTATAGCAAGCCCCCCCCCCCCATGGTTCACTACAGATTGTACAGCTGCTATGGCACAAAGACAGCATGCATTCCGCCAGTTTGTACGTCATAAGTCAAATACAAACAGGCAAAATTCGTAGATGCTAGAAATCATTGTAAAAGAGAAATAGTGACAGTCAAAAGAAAGCATGCTGAAATAATCAGGGAACGCATAGATTCGCCAAAGAGACTTGTCATTTCGGAAAAATCTATACTAGTGTAGTGAATAAAGGACAATCAGTAATTCCTTTACTGAGCAACAACCAGAAGGTTGCATGCATGGTAACTAAGAAGGTGGAACTGATGTCCTGGCGATTGCCTCTAACTCCACCTTAGAGCCAACAAACAACTCCCTCCCAAATTTCCCTATGAGGACTAAAGCCACATTAAATGATGTAAAAATCACCCCTTCTCATGTCTGTGATACATGATACATCCAAGTCCTTTGACAAAGTCTGGCACAAAGGGCTGCTAATGAAAATTAAATTGTACATTATAACTGGACGTATACTAAATATAATTAGAATCTATCTTAGACAATAGAAGCATACAGGTTGTCATTGACGGACATACATTCAAGCAGCTTAACATTAATGTAGGAGTGTCTCAGGGGTCGATCCTTGGACCATTATTATTCCTGATATTCAAAACGACCTCCCTGATAATATTGTGTCCGAGATGGGTATATTTGCTGATGATACAATGCTCTATAACATGCATTAGAGAAGAAAAGATGTACATAAATCTAAGACAATGGAAAAATCATTAGAAAATGACCTCCAGATCGTAGTTGAATGGGGACGCAGATGGATGGTAATATTTAATGCTAGTAAAACTAAGCTGCTCTCCTTTAACAATTACAAGACACCTCTCAAACCGCATATATCGATGAGACCTGAGAATTCTACCTTCAAACTCCTTTTTTGGGACTATTTTACCATATTTTACTTTGTGAGCAATATGAACTGAAACAAATACATAGAGGACATTGCAAAGACTGCTGCAAAGATGGTGGATTCCCTCTATCGAGCTAGAAGACTACTCACACCTGAGAGTATCCCGTACCTCTACAAGGCCACCATTCACTCATGTATGGAGTGTTGTTGCCACATCTGGGTTGGTGCATCTACCACTAGCCTCTCGATCTTGAATAGGTTTCAAAAAAGAGTTGTACATCTAATCTGTCCCACTTTATCAACTAAGCTCCAGATCTTGTCCCAGCGTCACAATGTTGCATCTCTGTGCATGTTTTAATGGAATGTGTTCTGATGAACTCGTTGCACTTGTACCCTGTACATATCCCCGACAAACCCGTTTAGCAATAAGTTCTCACCCCTTCACTGTTGAGGTCCCGAGATGCCAAAAAGCTTTCTATTCTAATAGTTTTTTCCCTTGAACAGCTGGACTTTGGAATTCCCTTCCTGTTACCTGCTTTCCTGGTTGTACTGATATGCAGAAATTTAAATGTAACATAAACCGACATCTTGCTAATCTTTCCTAGACATGGTCTCAAAAAGTAGCCTTTTTCGTCCAAGTGGTGATATGCCTTGTTAGGAGTTAACGTTAAATAAATAAATAAATAGAGCTGGTAGAGTGTATATGAGTATATTTATCATACAAGTGAATGTTAAATATAAAAAATGATATGCATGAAAAGTAATTATAAAATGCATGTGGGAGGCTGGTATATGGATCTGCAGAATAGATTTTCATATAGTGGTCAAGGAGTCGGGAGTCGGAGTCAGAGTCGGAGTTGGAGTCTAAGATATCAAAGGAGTCAGAGTCGGAGTCAGCATTTTAGGAATTCAAGGAATCGGAGTCCGACTCCACAACCCTGGGTGGCGCATGAGTCTTTTTTTTTTAATACTTTTTAAATAATTACTATATATTGCATCCAATCTATCTATCTATCTATCTATCTATATATATATATATATATATATATATATATATATTATCTATTATATATATAAAAGTGAACATGTCTGTGTGTGTGTGTGTGTGTGTTTGTGCACATTTTCCTACACAATAACTCTGTCAATTTTAAGTTTAGAGACTCGAAATTTGATATACAGGGTACTGAGATTTGGAAAAATCTTTGTAATCCTTTTTTGGCAGGAAATTTAGCTGTTAAGGGGTCCAAGTTCAACGATTTGACCTTTGGAAACTCTACCAAACTCCTCCGCCAATTTTGGGTATAAACACTTGAAATTGTAGATATAGGCTCCTTGGACATGGATCTAACTTAATAACTTGATTTGAGGTCAAAGTTGAAAAAAAATTGACCGTTTTTTGTTTGTATTTTTTTTTGTTCAACATACACATCGAAACACCCGCGCAACGTTGGGCTAAAATGCTAGTATATCTATATAGATATATGTTTTTATTTGTTTTTGTTAGCGATACTTTTTGAATGAATTCAATTATTCATGCGAAATTGCATTTTTACCTAAATGCGAGTTGGGAATAATTTTCCTTTTTACCAATTTGGTACCCCCTTAAATGGGGAGCGGCATATATATTATTTTTAAAATATAATTATCCACTGACATGTGTTTCATCAGAGTGGCTGAATCTAGCGAGACTCGAAATTTGGACCCCATGATAAGAAGCCTAAACCTCTACCACGCGGCTATATATATATATATACACACACACACACACACACCATATACTACTACTTGTTTTTTCGTCTAATTTTCATTTTTCGCCAATACTACACTGTAACAAGGCAGTTTTTGGTACGCGAGTGCACATTTAACAGCCTTTTTATGCTCGTGCGTAGCGTACACGAAGAATGGGGTTAAAATGGAAAATAGTCCCAGAGTTAAACGGTAAATTTGCGATGGAAACAGTTACTATATTCTTTTAAAGTACACCGAAAACTAAACTATTTTTTTTTCTATACGAATGTGAGCCGATTTTTCTTTATTTTTTAATTTCCTTGTGTTTTTATTGAAAGATGAAAACAGAAAAAGAAATCGAAAAAAACTTTTAGCCAATAAACACTCAAAAAATGGCCCCCTCTCTCAGATGGCCGGAAAGTGGGTGCTCATTTTAAATTAAATTTATATGGAAAAGTGATCACCCACTTTTCGAAAAAGTAAGCTCTTCATATCATGAAAACTATTTTTTTGCGACGGAAACGGTTTGCAGATTCGTTTTTAGCACACCGAAATCTACAAAACAATATTTTGTTATATACGAACGTGAAACGGGCCTTAATGTAAAATTTTTATCATAATAGCTCCCTCGAACATGCTTTGCTTCGTACAACATCGGAGCCGATGGACATTCAGTGGTGTACGACGTCAGCCATATTATCTTTAAAGGGCGTTGTAACGTACTTAGCCAAAAAGATTTTGAGTTCTTTGTTCATAAACTACGCTGTCATAAAAAAAATACCTTAGTTTTTTTTTGTTTTTTAATTCGCATGCTGTGATGTATAATAATGACGATCAAAATAATTAGTATTTTCATTCAATCACAAAATTTTATTGTTGTGGCAGATGTTTAAAAAGTGTGTGTGTTTTCCCATTTTTTGTTTTCATTTTAGGAGAGTTACGGTGGCAGGAAAGTTAAGGATCCCACTTCTTTCTCCCGATGTCATATTAAGAATGATTTCCTAGATATAAAAATGCACAAGTGCCATTAGAAACTTATTCAATTTTATTTAGCATTTATGATATGTTTAATATTAGATTTTAAGACGTAAATGCAAGGACGAGTATTAAGAAAATCCATTTAAAATCACGATAAAAATACGAAAAATATTGATACACACATTTGCTTTTCTCTTTGTGAAAAAATTGTAGAAAATACTAAATATTTCTTTTGTTAAATAATGATGAAAACAATCTGAATAAACAAAAACAATATCTATACAATCTGTCAGAATGATTTTTAAAGAAAGATTTCTTATTTAGATTTACTATGGGGAGGTCTTATTCCTAAGTGCTGTGGTGGCCGAGTGGTTAAGGCGTTGGACTTGAAATCCAATGGGCATTGCCCGCGCAGGTTCGAATCCTGCCCGCAGCGTAAACGTTTTTGATTTTCGTTTAGATAACTCTGTTTTGGTCATATTCCATATTTTTGTACAAAGATATATGAAGATCACACTACCTCCTTCGCCTTACATTTGCAGTTTTGAAAGTAAATAAACAGCATATAAATAATTCAGCAGTAGTTTTGGAAGTAACATTTTAAGGGTAAATTTGTAGATTAACATCTCGTTAAACCACCCCTTTCCCAAAATGATATTATACTTTCTTTAGGCGAACACCCTGAAAATCTTAGCGAAAAGCAGAAAGAAAAGAAAACAAAAAAGAAAAAAGTGTTACTTAAAAATTCGACAAATCGAATTTTTAAAGGTAAACGTTTATTTTAACTGTAACACAACGCCGATCATTCTAATTTATCTTTTTTAGGTGTTATCGAGGCTGCTGAAAACGAATCTGGCATTTAAACCCGTCGCAAATTTACAGTTTTCTCGGTATTAACCCCTGGACCCTGGGATTATTTTGCACCATTTCAGTATTTCACCGCTTTCGTTAAGGCTTTTCTTATATGATGCGTTCGTGTAGTAAAGTGACTTGTCACATTGCGGAGGAATCTTTAGCGAGCATTTGAAATAAGAAAGTTTTTTTAAAAATGTGGTTCATTTTTTTGTGTTGTTACGTAGTTTTTAATGCTTTTAAACTTATCTAAAAGATTAAGTTTTCATGAGTGGTTTACAAAAACATATTTTATGTTTTTAGGGGGTTTTTTTTTGGGGGGGGGGATATTCAATTATATAACTTGTAAATTTTTTAACAGGTGTTTCCGTAAGTAACGCGCTGACATTAACCGAATAGAAGAACCGTTTAATATTTCACACAAAGTCTGTTTGCATTGAGGGGACGTGGAGGGGTAAGGAGTGTTGTGGCGGCAGCCGCTGAGTGACTTCCTTGCCACTCTTGACACTCCCTTGACTCTGGGATTATTTTGCGCTATTTCACTGCCTTTGTTAAACTCCGCACGGATAGCGGTTCTAACGGTGCACACGCACGTAGTCACTTGACATTTCACAAGGAGCATGAATACATGGTGGACATTTCTAATTATTAGAAATATTTTTCATAAAATAAAAAAAAAATAGTTTTTACCTCATTTAATAGTAAAAAATAAT
This sequence comes from Euprymna scolopes, assembly GCF_053919585.1. Classification (NCBI taxonomy): domain Eukaryota; kingdom Metazoa; phylum Mollusca; class Cephalopoda; order Sepiida; family Sepiolidae; genus Euprymna; species Euprymna scolopes. The sequence goes on along the minus strand of NC_136483.1, from coordinate 125,862,912 downwards.
ACTGTGAGTAAGTTTTCATGGGCGGTTTACAAAAGCACCCACCAATGTAAACAGAATTTTTATGAAATATTAAACAGTTCTTCTGTTTGGTTAATGTTCGTGCATTACGGAAAAACAGTCAATTAAACCGCAGAAGCACCTGCAAAAAACTATACAAGTTCTATAATTGAATACCTTCACCAAAAAACAAAAAAAAAAAAACATAAAATATGTTTTTGTAAACCGCTCGTGAAAACTTAATTTTTTAGAGAAATTAAAAACCATTAAAAACTATGTAACGACACAAAAAAATGAAGCACATTTAAAAAAAAAACTTTCTTGTTATTTAAAATGTTTGCTAAAGATTCCTCCCCAATGTGACAAGTCACTTTACTGTGCGAAATGCACGTGCTCAAAATATATAAACATTTTGACCCCTCCCTTTACTTAAAAATTAACCAATTTTAATGAAATGTTCTGTATTTATCAAATAATGGAACTCGGGACTTTTTTGACTCCCAGTTTTTCATCTGCTAAAATTTTAATCACATGATTACGGTGTAGTGGCAATAAGATAAACCATTCAATCAAGTGTCGCTTGTTATGGATTTAGCTGAATACGATATTAAAAATCATCTTATTGGTACTTAAATGTTACTGGGCTGGCGGTGGTATTGTAACTATTCTGTACTTTCATCTAACAATATAATAAACAAAAAGATATCATAAAACTTGAATTTAACTTGAAAATACTTTTTCAAAATAAAATATCATGGTAACATGCACCACTTTATTTTACATTTCTTTTCCAAACGGTCATTTGAATACATTGATTTAAATTTGAAATGTTGTGTAATTATTTAAAATATATATATATAAATATATAAATGCCCCTACATAGATAATAGGCATCTTACATAATGACAAAATAGAATTACCACCCATCCACACTATACCTCCCCGCAAGCCTTAAAACATATACTACATACATTTAAGACTATGATAGAACCCTATACACCTTTTTCCATTACACCCTATTATATACGCTCCTCCTTTATTTTAAAATTCGATTTATATTATCCCGATAAGTCTCCTTTTATAGAATATATATATATATATATATATATATATATATATATATATATATATATATATATGTTACGGCTTTACCTTTTCGTGTGCTACAAAAAAACAAAAACAAAAAAAAATTTTCCTGTCTTTTTCTCTCTTACTTTCCCTCTCTGTACTGCCTAACCAAGTATGCCGACCTATTCCACAAATCCGAAAACCTCAACATGAAATATCTCCAGAATAAAAACTCGATTAAACCTAGAACCCCATCTTCCAACGTAGACCCCTACTACCAGGTCTCCTTCTCCAACATCAGGGGTCTACGTTCCAACCTTCCAGAGGTTGAAACCCAATTACAGAAGACGAAACTGAACATATTATTTCTAAGTGAAACTGGAATAGGGCCGACCACTTCCCTAGATGAGTTCATAATTAACGGATACTCTAACTTAACAGCTAAATCTGACCCTCAAGATCGCCATGGGCATGGAATATGTGCCTACATTAAGGATGGCTTCCCGTGTGGCAGGGATATCTCTAGAGAAGATCCTAATTTACTCTATATGTGCTTCAGAGTTGCACTTACTAACACCACTGCATTTATATTTGCCCCTATCGGCCCCACAACAGCGGAGTTACTATCTTTAAGAGCATATCTGAGAAAATAGACCACATACTGTCTGCACATCCCTCGGCTAACATCCATATCTGTGGTGACTTCAACGTCCATAACGTGGAATGGCTGACCCATTCAAATAAGACAGACGATGAGGGGAGGTTTTGTCATGATTTTGCCATTGCTTATGACCTCACTCAGATTGTTCGTGAACCCACCCGTGTGCCCAATACACCTGGTTAATATGCAAGCCTCCTAGACCTTTTTCTCTCAACTTCCCCTGAGCTATGTTCATGTTCCATTCATTCTCCTCTAGGATCCTCCGACCACTCCGTCGTATCAATTAAGATAAAAACAAAATGTAATAAGTCCCCAGACGTACCCCTCCACCGTACTGTATACCGATACTCTATGGCTGACTGGGATAGCTTCCGTACATTCATATCTGATTTACCTCTGCACTCCATGTTTAAAAAGGAAGTGTCCTCTATAGTATCAGATCTGACCGAATGGTTAATTGTAGGCATAGACCAATTCATACCATCTAAAAAATTCCAACAAAAACCTAACAGCCAGCCATGGTTCTCCCCAGAATGTGCTGCTGCTATCGCGCACAGAAATCACTTTTTCCATAGCTACCAACGTAATAGATGCACTGAGACTAAAGCTGCTTTCAGGACTGCCAGCAACCACTGTAAAAGAGTAATAAAAAATGCAAGAGAGCTATCTTCCCAGTCTGTTAAATCCAAGGTAGCTGATCAGCGGCTTGGTTCCCACCAGTTTTGGCAAATAACAAATAGGATCCTGAACAGAAGTGTGCGTTCTATCCCAACCATTATCAATGGACACAGAACAAGCTAGGTAACATACAAATATCCGTGCATGAGGTCGCCAAGCTAATCAAGAACCTAGATTCCAGTAAAGCAACTGGCCCTGATGGCATCCCAATTATAGTGTTAAAAAAGCTTCAACCAGAACTCGCTCCCATACTTACGAAACTATTTAAGCGCTGCCTTAAGGAGAAGTGCTTTCCGACTCCCTGGAAAACCTCATCAGTTTGCCCTGTATTTAAGAATTCAGGTGATAAGTCATCTCCCTCTCAGTACAGACCAATAAGTCTCCTGTGTATTATGAGTAAGTTGCTGGAATCCATATTAAATAGAGAAATAGTCAACCACCTCAGCAGGAATAACCTTCTTAGTGACACACAATATGGTTTCCGCTCTGCAAGATCTACCGCAGATGTGCTGACGGTTATATCCCACAGGATTAGTGAATCTCTTGACAAAGGCTTCCTTTCTAGGGCAATTGCTCTTGACATATCAAAGGTCTTCGACAAGGTATGGCATAAGGGTCTACTTCACAAGATTTCCAGCTACAGTATAACTGGAAATGTTTTCTCAATCATTAAATCATTTCTCTCCGATAGGCTCATAAGAGTAGTGGTAGATGGACAAAAATCGGAGGCCTGCAATATAAATGCTGGAGTCCCTCAGGGGTCAATCCTGGGCCCAACTCTCTTCCTGATCAACATCAATGACCTCCCTAAACACATATTTAAATCATTCGTTGACATCTATGCTGATGACACGACCATCTACGGCAACACATCAAAGGCTGTAAATGACAACGTTCTCTCTGATTCTCTCTCCTCTGATCTCGAACGCGTGGTTCAGTGGGGGAAGACGTGGCTGGTTACCTTTAATGCATCAAAAACCAAACTCCTATCCTTACATCATCAACGCTCTGATCCCCATCTGGCATCAATTGTGATGGATGGCTCTTGTCTGGGTGAGGCCCCGTGTTTTGACAAGCTTCTGGGTTTGACCTTTACTCCTGATCTTAAATGGAACACGTACATCAAGTCTGTTGCCAAGGTCGCTGGAAAGATGGTGGGATCCTTCTACCGCTCCAGAAGATATCTCACTACTGATGCAATTCTCTATCTATATAAAAGCCAAGTACATCCAAGGATCGAATACTGTTGCCATATCTGGGCAGGAACTGCTAAAAACAGCCTATCCTGCCTTGACAGAGTACAAAATAGACTTCGTGGCTTAGTGGGGGATGCCCTTTTCTCTACCCTGCAACCTCTCCCCCACAGAAGAGACGTTGCAAGCCTATCCTTGTTTTATTGTTATTTCCATGGCAGGTGCTCGTCTGAGCTCCAATCTCTGGTCCCCCCTCGCCAATCTTTCACGAAAAACACCCGTCTAGCTGAATTCACTGTGAAAAATTTCCCCCACTCTTTATCTGTGCCTAAATCAAAACGTGGATTCCATGAACAAAGCTTCTTTCTTAGAACTGCACACCTGTGGAGCTCTGTTCCGTCTGCCTGCTTCCCACCTGACTACAACTTGGATGTCTTCAAGTCCAACATTAACAAATTCCTAATGAACCGCCCCCTTAAGTAAACACTTCATCAAATCTCCACACTAACGTAATGTACTTGCAATAACCCTTATCCCTGAGTGGCTTCCGGGCCTTGATAAGTGGTGATCACTGTGTAAAAAAAAAAAAAAAAAATTGAACTCACTCTCTTCTTCTAACTTACTAAGCTATAATAGGCTCTCTCCTGGTAGAGCTTTACTTGACCTATCCAGATATGTTTAATAAGGAATACATCCCCCTCTCATCTAAAAATATCCCAACCCCATCCCAAAAATCCTACATCTCTAAATTAATAGCAGCTATCAATAAATTCATGATTAATGTTAAATGGAAAGCATACCACCATGACCTCAACATGAGTTTAAAACAAGCCCACTTATTCACCCTCAAGTAACCCCCACCCCACCCACAGTAACTTAGCAAATCCCCCTTTGCCACTAAATAGTAAATCCCGACAGAGGGAACAGGAGAAAATGGCAGCCAAATATTACGGATTAAAATCAGCGCACTTCCCTAAAGCTAATGAGCACTTAGATGAATTTTAAAACGGTTAATCAACCTAATCAAAAAAATAAAATTTAAGAAACCCAACAAGCACCCCAACCCAATAGTCAATAAAATAAATGGCTTCACACATAAGATTAAAAATAAGACAGAACTCTTTGTACCTGCGGATAAAACTAAAAACTATTACAAATTGAACTACCAAGCATATGAAGGCTTGATATACAAAGAACTAAAAAATCATATAAAGAAGTACCGCAAAACTCAGTACAAACTATCAATGACCAAGATAAGAATCTTCTTACTAGCATGAACTTATGGTCCTTTAAAGAGAATCTTGGAGTAGCTGCGGTGAGTATTTCTGTGTGGTTATTTATAAGCCAAACTTCATAAGCAACCAGCTTATTTGCCCTTCAAAATCAGATCTAGGAAATATAAGTACAAAACTTACTAGACAGAATAATACCAAATATAAAAAAGAAAATAACTTTTTCCCTCTGGCAATCATCAAACAATGTTATAAATTGGTTCTTAAGCCTAAAAGACAAATCAAGTGTAGCAACAAATCATAACATTTGATATTGACAACAGTTACCAATCAATCGTTCCTATCCTATTAAACAAGGCACTCATTGTTATGATTTAATTTGTTGTTAAGAGTTATCCCCCTTGGGATTGACATTCATAATAAAAGCGCCCTCTGTTTTCATTTTCCCGCTCGATCCTTTCAAGAGCGTACGTGTATTTTACAGTTAATAAAACCTTTCTAAAAGGCAATTCTTTACTTACTTCAATTTTATTAACTGTAAAAAAAAAAAAAAAAAAAAAAAAAAAATAATGGATCGAATCTTACGTAGGTGGAACCTACATGCCCTAATTCCGAAAAATCCTATAGGCATTGGAAATTAACCCTCCAGAATTATATCCGCTCACATAATAACGGATTAATCGAAAACACTTCAGATAATTTCTTTGCCTTGATCAATTGTATTTCAGCCTCTGTTTTCGATTTAATAAGCGATAAAACCGACAACGATAGTGCATTAAGAACATTGGACGCCGCTTATTTAAAACCTGAAAATATTGTTTATAATAGATATCGATTGATGACGACGAAGCAACAAACAACACAAAATATAGATGCCTTCATACTACAATTGGAAATGCTTGCCAAAACATGTAACTTCGAAGCGGTTTCTGCTGAAGAAAACAAAAATCAATACATTCAGGAAGCTTTCATCGGCGGAATTTCTTCTTCGTCCATCTGACAACGACTGTTAGAAAAACCCATCCTGACTTTACAAGACACATATGCCACGGCCAGATCTCTTGAACAAGCAGAAAAGCATTCGATAAGCTACGCAAATAACTTTACTGTAGCAGCTACAAATAATCTTTCGGGCTACGATCGTATAGCTGTGACTAAAGAAAATATGCATCCAAAAGGGGTTTGTTTTTTCTGTGGAAAATCACGTCATCCTCGATATTTATGTCCTGCACGAAACGCCGAATGTAAAAAATGCAAAAAAAATGGTCATTGGGCTAAAGTGTGTAAATCTTCTATTTCTAACACTCATACTGCTGTTCTTTATGACGACTCTGACTACCCCTCACCTTCTCTATCCTGACTAGGAACTAACTCCAAAGATGTCACATTCACTCAATGCCAAATTAACGGGCACTTCGTGAACGCTATGGTGGACTCCGGCAGTGTAAAAACATTCATTAATGAAAATACTGCTAAAAAACTTAAACTCTTCACAATACCTAAAAACAAAACTATAGCTCTGGCTGCTTCCGATCAACATGCTAAAATAACTGGCGAAGCTGTCGTGGATTTAATACTGAAAGATAAAACCCATTCTGGAATAACAATTGAAATCATTGAAAACCTTTTCATTGATTTAATAATCGGAAAAGATATTTTAAAAAAATATAAAAAAGTAACACTTAAATTCGACGGTCCTAGAGACAAACTTATAATTGGAGCTATAAACACGAATAATTTTTTTCCTACCATAAACGTTCCACCCCCTCCTCTCTTTTCTAATCTTTCTCCTCATACTACTCCTATTGCGACAAAATCCCGACGTTACACTTTTGCCGCCAACAAATTCATAAAAGAAGAGACTGCTAGAATGTTGAAAGAAGGCATAATTGAACCTTCGATATCTCCGTGGCGAGCACAGGTTCTTGTAACTTCGAATGAGAATCATAAGAAAAGAATGGTAGTCGACTACAGCGATACCATCAATAGATTCACGGAACTAGACGCTTACCCAATGCCTAATATCAATAAGATGGTAGACGACATCGCTCAATATAACATCTTCTCTACTCTCGACCTAAAATCTGCTTATCACCAAATACCTATAAATCATGCTGATCGTAAATTCACTGCGTTTGAAGTAAGTGGCAAACTTTTTCAATTTACTCGTCTTCCTTTTGGCGTCACCAATGGAGTAAGTGCTTTCCAGAGGAGCATAGACTATATTATAGAAAAAGAAAATCTAACCGATACCTTTGTGTATGTTGATAACGTAACTATATGTGGGAAAAATCAAGAAGAACACGATTACAATCTTCAAAAATTCTACAAAATTGCTAAACAATATAACATCACTTTAAATGAAAATAAAAGCATAATTTCTTCTAGTTCTATTACTCTACTCGGCTACACCATAGAAAATAATCAAATAGCTCCCGATTATCAAAGACTAAAACCATTACTCGAAATGCCACCTCCGCTGAATCTTAAATCTCAAAAAAGAATAGTTGGAATATTTTCCTATTACTGCAAATTCATTAAAAAAATTTCTGATAAAATTTTATTACTAAATCAAAACAAAGAATTTCCACTACCTCCATCTGTATTAAAATCTTTTCAAACATTGAAAAATGATCTAAAAGACGCCACTTTAATAACGGTAGATCCAAGTAAAGAATTTGAAGTAGAAACGGACGCTAGTAACTATTGCATTGCTGCAACACTAAATCAAGAAGGTCGTCCTATTGCATTTTTTTCAAGAACTCTCAATACTAACGAAATTAAGCACCATGCAGTAGAAAAAGAGGCAGCCGCTATTGTAGAAGCTCTCCGTAAGTGGCGACATTTTCTACTCGGCAGGCACTTTAAAGTAATCACAGATCAGAAGAGCATCAGCTTCATATTCGACAATAAAAGAAAATCTAAAATTAAGAATGACAAAATATGTCGTTGGCGTATAGAATTATCCCAATACAATTTGACTATAGTTTATCGACCTGGACCTGAAAATATTGCTGCTGACACATTCTCTCGCATCTCTGCTCTTACTTACAATCTACAAGATCTTCGTGATTTACATAAACAATTATGTCATCCTGGTGTTTCAAGATTAAGCCATTTTATAAGAACGAGGAACCTCCCTTTTACTTTGGATCAAATTAAGAATATTACTGACTCTTGCTCATCCTGTCAATTACTGAAACCCAAATTCGCCAATACCAATGGAGGGACTCTCATTCAAGCCATATTACCTTTTCAACGATTAAATCTTGATTTTAAAGGCCCTCTACCTACTTCTATGCATGGCAACAAATATCTACTTACTCTAATTGATGAGTATTCCCGTTTTCCTTTCGCTTTTCCTTGCAGAGATATGACAAGCAAAACCATTATCCACTGTCTAAACAAACTCTTTTCAATTTTTGGTTTGCCTGACATGATACATACTGACCGTGCTTCTGATTTCTTAGCAAGAGAAATAAAGGATTTTTTACACAAAAAAGGAATTGCTACTTCTAAAACAAGTAGGTATCATCCTGAAGGTAATGGACAGATTGCAAAACTCAACGGTACCTTATGGAAGGCCATTCAAACAACATTACATTCTAATCAAATGAAACTACCTTATTGGGAAGACATACTACCGGACGCACTTCATTCAATTAGATCATTACTTTGTACTGCCACTAATATGACTCCCCATGATAGACTTTTTAAATATAGTCGTAAATCTGCTTCCGGAATTTCAATTCCTTCTTGGGTTAAACCAGGCCCAATATATATTAGAAACCACATTAAAACAAGTAAACATGACCCTCCTGTAACGCCTGCCACCCTAATAGATGTCAACCCCCACTACGCTTATGTTCAACTACCTTCTGGTACTGAAACCACTGTCAACGTTCGAGACTTAGCTCCAAACTCATCAAATGAAGAAAACTCTAATAATAATCCTACTACTTCAGAGACTTTATTTGAACCTTCTACTAATGAAAACATTGGTCATGAGGAAGACAAAAATCAATCGTCTGATCTTGAAGAAAATCAGATTTCACTAAAAAATAATACTGAAAATCAGCATTCCTGCCAATCTGTGCGGAGGTCGTCCCGAGTTCGACAATTCCCTAGTAAATATAAGGATTTTGTGACTAAATACTGAAAAAAACTGCAGTTTGGGTTCATATGTTATTTGTAAATAAAATGATTCTTATGTGATTGTAAAAAAAAAAAAAAAAAAAAAAAAAAATTTGTCTATAATTAATTACCCCTTACTTGAATACTTTAGGACGGGGAAAATGTTATGATTTAATTTGTTGTTAAGAGTTATCCCCCTTGGGATTGACATTCATAATAAAAGCGCCCTCTGTTTCATTTTCCCGCTCGATCCTTTCAAGAGCGTACGGGTATTTTACAGTTAATAAAACCTTTCTAAAACGCAATTCTTTACTTACTGATACTATTCACTTCACTCATCCTAGCTCAGACCTCTCCGAATTAGAAATTAGACTAATATTACTAGCAAGAAAGACCTTAATATAATTTGATAATAAACTCTGGACCAGAAAAAACACACCAGATCACTTCGATATAGTGACAGCTATCAGACTCTTCTCAGGTGACAGAATTGGTTGGAATCTTCCTATTAAATGAACTTAAGCACAGATTCAATAATAGCGATTTGCAAGGAGGCCTGTATAGGGATGACGCCCTATTAGTAACTGGAGCAAGGCCCAGGATATACAATAGTACCATAATTAGACTAAAAGAATTCTTTAGCAGCTATAACCCTAGTATATAGAAAAAGGAAAAAATACCTCAAACTTCTTAGACGTAACATTAAACCTAAAGGAAGGATCATACTGCCTGTACCATAAACCAAATTTGTTGCTACACTATGTCCACAGATTCTCCAATCATCCTAGATCCGTCATTAAAGCAATCCCTACATCAGTGTCCCAGAGAATCCAACCTCTCTGCAAATTATAGCATATTCAATGAAAATGACAATTTTGATAACAATGGACTAGCAAACTCAGGATATAAAGACACAATTAAGTATGATATGAAGAAACACCCCAACACCTTAAGCATAGTTTAACATAGTCACAACATGACTAAACGTAAATCTAAGCAAAAAAAAAATAAGCCAAGGTCGAATCATAATGAGCATATGCTAAATAATCAAAAAAATAAAAAGCACATAGAAAAAGAGCAAAACTCCCAAAAAAACGAATTAGAAGAAAGAACAATATTTGGTTCAACCCCCATATAATAATAACGTCAAAACTCAAAAGAATTCTTTAAAATAGTAGAAAATGCATTCAAGCATCCTCACAAATACAGCTCGATCCTAAATAAAAACTCAATTAAATTATCCTTCTCAACCATGCCTAATATAGCACAAACCGTTATAAACGCGAATAAAATAGAATCAGCACAGAAAATAGTTAACGGCACTCCAAGTCTAGCTCACCCAAACTGTAACTGTAACGCCTCAGATAACTGTCCACTGGAGAATGACTGTGTATATCCAGACATCATATACTCATGCACAGTAACTGAACTTCCATCTAGCACGACAGCGAATAAGTTGACCACCAAGCTCATAGAACAAGTAATACAAGTGATAATACACATAACTCAATAGATAATAACACACTCACCGAACAACTGATCACGCAACCGATAGGAATAGACGGTACTGAGCCACACATCGAACAACACCCGGAACATCTAAACTCAATTAATCCCCCAATAAACAAAGAAACCCTTAATACACTGTACACAAACCCAAAAATACACACATACATAGGATAATCTTCTTTCGTGATAAAAGCCAGCATTTCAAACCACTTACAATCGTTCTCCAAAGACAAAAACAACTCTATCCAACTTAGTAAGAAATTTGAAACAAAATAACATAAACTTCTCATTAAAATGGAAAATATTAAGAAAATCTAAATCATACAGCCCAGGCTCTAAATACTGCCTGCTTTGCAATGCAGAGGTGACCGAGATTATAATGGCACCCAATAAATTAAACATCCTCAACTCTAAACTAGAAGATAATTTGCAGTTGCAGACATAAAAGAAAATTCAAATACGGAAATACAAATAACGCCGCTGAAACAACACCGCCAGACAAGGACTAATATTTAGCACCTCTAAGGCTAACCATACAGAAACTTAACACCCTCCCTTGCCGATCCTTGCCCCTAGAAAACGGCTAATACCTGCAATTTCCTTTTTTTTCCCCACCACTGCCTTCGCATCTTTTATTACCTTATTATTATTTATCTTTTAATATAAATATCAGCACACTCTCTGATTATATAACGCTTATATAACATTAATACAGAAAAACCCACATTAACTCACCCTTCCCCTTGCAAGATCGAACTAACGCTACAACTATTTTTATTCATAGTATTTCAGACAATTATTTCTGACCAAATCTCAGTTTGCAAAGTCTAACATTTAACATCGCCTATTAAACTGCACTCCAATAAGCAATTAGCGCTAGTTATGCCAAGACTCTGTCCCCATCAACTTAAAGCCAAAACTTAATGAAAAGTAACTTAGAACACCCTCCCTTCCCCGGGCCTCCAACCTCAAACCAAAAATAAAAACCCTAAGATATCTTCCCCCCCCCCGTCCCTTTCCATTTGCACACCCCCTCCACAAATTGAACTTATTTAAACTCCTCCACACTATACAATTAACACATGTAAACTTATGCAATTAGAATAAATAATACAAACCCATTCAATCCAGAAACATTTATATTTAAATTTACTAATAATTCTTTACCGACTTTCATCTTCATCAAATTCCCCCCACCACCACGACACGCATACCCCCATACCTCCATCTAAAATTCCTGACTGTCCGTTAAGGTCCATCTAACCACTCCCACACGCATTCTTAGCGTCAACCTCCTTCCATCCAGCAATTTTGTCGCTACTACTAAATAGACTCTGACCTTCATTCGAGTTGAAAGCATCTGAACAGACTTCCAGCTAGCTGCCTCGACCTAATTATTAAACCCAGCCTGATTCCGCTACATCAAATATGTACTCCCCATATGCAAAGGACGAATAAAGATTACATTTTATCAACACTAACCAAGGAACACCCACGGAATAATATAACAAGGAATACAAGACAAACACAGAAACACCTACTTCAACCATGGAACTAACTAAACCCCAATCTTTTCATCATCTTTTTTACAACAGTGGTAATGTCTCTTTCCCCATACCTCTTGATAAAACAAGCTTTCATTGTGAATTTGCAAACTTTTCTCACTACGATTAATAACACAATTCACCGAAACGCCACACAGGAAAAAACTTTTTCTCGTTATAAATGAGCATGAATGTATTCTGTTGTTTATCATATATTGCTTGTTCATATTGACTTCTGCAGACATTTTCCTATCCTAGAGATCTGTATCCTCTGGGGTATTGTCTACCAAACTCTCTGCACTGCTGGCTAAATCCATATATACATTATTCCTTCGTACCTCACTTTTGTACGCATGCACTCTATTTATTCAACCCGGTCTCCATTTAACTAAATTTCAGTTTATTTATTTTTCAGTTTTTCTTTTTATTTTACCCTTCATTCTTCATTCCTTAATTTTATTTTATTTGTTATTTTTAATTTTATATTCATTGTTCATCCCTTAATTTTATTTACCTTTTCGCTATTATTATTATTATTATTATTATTAATAGTATATTTTTCCTCCTGTTATGATGTGGGTAATGGAATCCTTCATAACAGTAAAAAACATGATAATAAATTACATCAATGAAGAGACAAAACAATGGTTAACGTTTATTTGATGTTAACATAACGATTACATAAAAATGTATATTCAGATGAGAACAGATTGAATTAGAAATATCTCTACTACAAAGAACGACGTTCGTTCCTCCATTGTCCCAATCACAAACTGTACCGTTTCTCGTATTCTCGTTCTTGTATCTACATACGAGAATCCCAGGGACCATTCCACGGTTCAGGGGAAACAACTCTTCTCTGAAAATGTAGGAGTTATTTCACTTAAATTGGATTCTTAGATTCGTTCTAATTGTTGCCCGAACATCTTCCCTTTTAATTATGTCGCTTGTACAACTTAAGTTGGGATCCACCTGTAAGTGTTGTGTTGGATAACGGGTGTGAGCTGACTTCCGCATGTTTGGGTCCTGCATCCCAGCTTCAGTGCTCTGAGAAGCTTCTGGTGGTTGTTGAGGCAAGTTGAAGGTGTTATACAAGATGTTTAGAGGAATAGAAGGATCTTGTACTTTGTCTGGAAGATGTGATGGTCACAGTTGGTTAGCGTCTCGAACCCAAATTGAATCTTGGCCTTTTACCTTGTACGTTACATTTCCAGTTCTTTGTATAATGTAACCTTGAGTCCATGAGTCCTTGTTGTTGTGATAATCCTTTTCTAGGATTTGTTAACCCGGAGAGAATGTTCTTTGAACAGAACCATGATGGCGGTTGTACTGCCGTTCCATTTTTGTGTTCCTCTTGATGGGATGATGTGGAACAGTGTTGTGTGAATGTGCTTGATACCATTTTGTTCACAGAAGGTGGAGAACTTGGCTGAGCTAAAAGTGGTGCCGTTGTCAGAGACGAAAGTCTCGGGAATGCTGAACCTGCTGAAAATCTTCTGAAGTTTAGAAATTGTTTCCTCGGTTCATTTGAAATATTTCGGGCCATTTGCTGTAGGCGTCTACAACAAGGAGAAAAAATTGTCCATTGGTGGGTCCTGCAAAATCTATGTGGAGGCGTGACCAAGGAGAATCTGGAACAGGCCATGAAGAAAGTACAAACTTCCGAGGAGATTTAGCTGCTAGCTGATATTTACTGCAAGTGCGTACAAGATCTAATTGCTTGTCCATATTTGGCCAATAAATGTAAACGCGTGCTAACGCTTCTATTCGACTGGTGCCTTGGTGTCTGAAATGGAATTGCTTTTAGACCCTGTTTTGCAGTGATGAGGGAATGATGACCAGTTCAGCAAGGAGAAGTATACCATCAGATATGGAAGATTTCCGTTGGAAGAAAGGTAGTAACAGGTTCTTTGGGGATACTTTTGACCACTTAGTACGGTGATAGCGGATGACTTCTTGAAGTAGAGTGTCAGAAGCTGTGGCTTCTTTAATCATATCAGCAGTGACCAGTAGTTCCTGTATTGTAGCTGTGAGTGTTGAGGAGATTTCTGGCTCCAGTGATATCGACAGAGTCTTCCGATAGGCTCTGGTATGTACTAATAAGTCTTGACAGGGCATCTGCATGTCCGATCAAATTAGTAGAGAGATACTTTATAGAGAAGTTGTAGTCCAGTAATGTGGTAGCCCATCACTGAAGTTGATTAGCAGTATACACTGGGATACCCTTCTTGGAACCAAAAATGCTCACTAAAGGTTTATGGTCTGTGACCAAAGTGAAGTGATGCCCATAAATCATTTTATGAAATTTCTTCACAGCAAAAATTATTCCCAAAGCTTCTTTTTCGATTTGGCCGTAATTTCTTTCTGCAGGTGTAAGTGACCTGGATGTATGGGCGATAGCTTTCTGAATGCCATCAAGAAAAATGTGAGAGATCACAGCTCCAACGCCATAAACATGGTAATAAATAAAGCATCGGAAACCACAATAATGTCCAAGGACGGATTAAAATGAGTCAGGAGAAGCTCTGAAGAGAGTGAAGCTTTGATTTTGGCAAAGGCAGCCTTGCATTCTGGTGACCAGTTCCATGCAACCTTTTTCTTCAGAAGGTTATTTAGAGGAGTTCGGATGTGGTGTAACTGGCAAAAATGAGCTGTAATGGCTCACCAACCCAAGGAAGGAACGTAGGGTTTTGATGTCTGTTGGAGCTGGCATGTTTTTTATGGCTGAAATATTCTCTGGATCAGGTGGTCGACCTGTTTTGTCAAAGATGAAATCCAGATACTTTATTGATGTCTGGTAGAATTGGCATTTTTCAGCTTGTATATGGAAACCGTATTGTTGGATCCTGTCGAGTACTTCAATCAGCGGTTGAAGGAGTTCATCCTGGGATGTGTCATCAATGAATGCTGTGGCTCCCATTATGCCTCTCAGCATGAAATCCATGGTCTGCTGGAATACAGCTGAACCAGTTTTGACCCCAAACGGAAGACAGTTGTACAGGAATAATCCTTTGTGAGTGTTGATTGTGAGGAGCTCCTTGCAGTCCTCATCAACTTCAATTTGTAAGAATGCATCCGAGAGATCAGTTTTCGTGAAACACGTACCACCATTGAGCTTGTCGAAAAGATCTTCAGGTATTGACAGAGGATATTGGTGTGAGTCCAGTGCATTGTTCAGACTTGTGGAATAATCTGCACATACGCGAACTTTGCCAATTTGCTTTTCGGACCACAACAATAGGAGCTGCCCATCTGGAATAGTTTGTCGGTTCTAGTACTCTAGCTTTTTGGAGACGATCCAGTTCGTTTTCAACTATGTTGAGAGCTGCGTAGGAAACAGGGCGTTTAGGCCTAAATACCAGCTTGCTATCCTTCTTCAACTTGAGAGTGGCTTTCGTTTTTGTACAACATCCCAAATCCTCCTGAAAAACATCACCGAATTTAGACTTAAGCGTCTGAGTAAAATGTTTTTCAGTGTCCTGTGTTGACTTCAGGGAAAATGAGTTGAAAACAGATTCCAATGGAACAGTGAAGAAATCGAGTTCCTCAATCCAGTCCAAACCGATCAGGTTTAGATCAGTGTCCGACACGTAGCAAGTTCCAGTAAAAACTTTGTTTCGGAAGGAAACAGAGCACTTCAGTTCCTCAGTCAGTTTGATATCATTCCCAGATGCATTTTTGGTTGGTTTTTATTAAGTTTGGTTTGCCAATTTTTGTCCATGTTTTGTGTGAGATGAGAGTGATATCTGATGCTGTGTTGAATTGGAACTGAACTGGACTCTCGTTTAATCTGACACTGTTATATCTCCTGCGAGATTTAAAGTCAATTTTAAAGGAAGCAGAGACTGTATTTGATTTCCGTTGCTAGTTTTTCTTTTTGTACTTTTGCTTAGCAGGTGACTTTTCCTTAGGAAAATTAGGAGGATTACAAAAGTTTTCTTTGTAGCCACGTTTGTGACACACTTGGCACTCGTGTGTTTTGAAGGGACAAAAACGTGCATAGTGCCATTCACTACAAGACCAGCATGCGGATGGTGGTTTCTTTTTTGAGCCTTTATATCTATCATCTGAAATGATGCGAGACGTTTGCGAAGGTAGTGTAGATTGTTGGACTAAAATTGTGCCCTTCTTTAAGCTCAACAGCCTGTTGCATTCGGTTGTCAGATCCTGAACGGCCAAGTTCTTGTCCGATTCAAGCTTTGTGTAGCTCTGAATCGTTTGGTGACTGAAGACCTGCTATAAAAATTAAACATTTCAGTTGATCTTCAGTCAGTGTTTGAAGATGAAATCTCTCTCACACTCACAATTCACGTGGCCAGCATAGGTGACATAATCCTCTGAATGTTTTTTGTCAGCTTGAAGCAGTTGTATCGGCTATTGAATAGGGACTATTGTTCCCCAAAAATGTTTGTTAAGATACTGACAGTCTCAGTGAATGTCAAATCGGAAGGTTGTTTTGGTAAAATAAAATTTACAAACCTTTCGTTTTCTTTGGTACCCAATTTCCGAATCAGCAAACGTGATTTCCGATGTTCGTCCTTACTGGGGAATTCATGGTAAAAGGTGACCTTCCAACGCGAAAACCAAGCTTCAAACATACAGCCGTTATTGGCGTCGTAAGTGAATTCTGTAATTGCATTCGCAAGCTCAATACTAGATGGATTTCCGTTGTCCTGCGACTGGAATTTTTGTGTTAAAGTCGTTATCAGATTTAATTGAGCTCGAATTGTTCTTGTTGTTGGTTTAGAATTTGTTTAAGTAATTCTGCGGAGATCGACATTTTTATTTATTTTTACTTTTTTTTTTTTTGGCGTGTTCGCCAAAAAAAAAAAAAAATGCAAAAGGATTTTTCGCTTCTTCTCGTGTACTCACGGTGGAAAAAAAATGTTTTAAAAGATGTTTCTCTTTTTATTTCTTTCCTTGTGTGTGTGACTTCCTCCACAAATAATAAAAATGAAAATAAGAAATCTTATGTGCAACACAAACGGAGGTTTATTTCCGGAATAGAAATAACAAACAATAACAAGCAAAACATAGTTCTCAATATTTCAGAGTTCTTTTTTTTGGAGTTTATATGAAAGATGGAAAGTCTCTTTTTTTGTGTTCTTTGAATGTTCAAATATGTAACAGAGACAATATTAATGTTCGTCTGTTAAAAGAGAGTATTAATGCGCGGAGCAGTGGAAATGAAATAATTGATGTTTGCACGCGTGGCAAGTCCTAATGAGAAAGCGTTGAATGAGTCGGAAGAGTTTAAAGAGGCGAAAGAATGCTTGAAAGGCTAAGAGACTAAAGAGATAGATTTTGTGCTTGTGCATGTTTATATTCGATTTGATCGGCTCCAAATGAGCTCTAGAAAATCAGTTTTAAAATATGTCCTAGGAGGAATTCCATTGGACGGAAGACATCACATGGGGTGCTTTCAACTAGGTCCGCACCTTTGGTATATAAAGGTCACGCCGGAATTTGCGTGGGTGTCATTTTTCATTTTTTAACGCGCCGAAACAATCACTTGCACTGCGCGCCTAAATTGTATTTAACGATTTTAAATTTGAATATTAAACTGTGCCAACTGGCACATGTGTTACCGAAAGAAAGAAAAATAGTTCAAAAGATTCCTTGGGTTTTTTTTTATTTTTTATTTTTATTTCTTTGTGTGTTCACGAAAGAAAAAAAAAATGTTAGAAAGTTTCCGTTCTTGTTGGCAATTTAAGCGGGTAATCCCCCCCCCTCTTTTTTTTTGCAAATCTCCGAGAGTGTGTTTTTTTTTCTCTTCTCAACACGTGTGATTCTTGTCTGTTTTTGATTTGTTGAGTTTTAATCTCATCTCGTCGCCACTCTGTTTTGACGTGGGAAATGGAATCCTTCATAACAGTAAAAAACACGGTAATAAATCACATTGATGGAGAGACAAAACAATGGTTATCGGTTAACGTTTATTTGATGTTAACATAACGATTACATAAAAATATATATTCAAATGGGAACAGATTGAATTAGAAATGTCTCTGCTATGAAGAACGACGTTTGTTCCTCCATTGTCCCAATCGCAGACTGTGCTGCTTCTTGTATTCTCGTTCTTGTATCTACATACGAGAATCCCAGGGACCATTCCACGGTTCAGGGGAAACAACTCTTCTCTGAAAATGTAGGAGTTATTTCCCTTGGATTGGATTCTTAGATTTGTTCTAATTGTCGTCCGAACACCCCCCCTACTATCCCACCACGCCAATCGGCCACATCCTAAATTTTGTTTGCCTTTTTATCCACCTCCAAAAACTTTGCTCCCCTATCCTTATACCTCTGCCTTATACCCCAATTCCCTTCCTGTACATCTAATAACAGGGCAACCCCAGGATTATTACCACATATTATCTAATATATATTTGTATTCTGAAATTTATTATTATAGCCTTACAACTACCCACCCATACACACCCCATAACTTACTCCTTTAACCCACCTCCGGACTTTCCCTTGCCTCACTAAATTAAAACTCTGGTGTTAGATACCCCACATAATCACTTTTGTTCAATCCTGCTTAGGATACACCCTTTTGCGTTAAGTCATCATCATAATATTCCTCCTGAAATTATACACCGTCTGTTATCGTCTTGGTTGCATCTGTCAATAAATGCGCCTACATAGATAATAGGCATCTTACATACTGATGAAATAGAATTACCACCCATCCACATTATACCTCCCCGCAAGCCTTAAAATATATACTACATACATTTAAGACTATGATAGACCCTATACACCTTTTCCCATTACATCCTATATAATACGCTCTTCCTTTATCTTAGAATTCGATATAACTCCCCCCAACATCATTTTTAATTTTATTGATTTATTTCGTTCCTGATGAATCCCACGCTAGACGTCGCATCCCCATCGTTACCTAGCATCTTCTCTACTCTTTTGATGAGAAGCATTAGGCTTCGAAATGCCTTGGCAGAAAAAGTCCCCTTTATTCCCCAACTAAATATGTACATCCTTATTGAATAAATGAACCATTCTATATTTACCAATATATAGTTTTTGTGACTTCATTTTTCATTCTTATTGTTTTCCTATATAAGCTCCAATGAAACTTGTTGAGCTTATATTATTCCAATTAGTCTCCTCTAATTGAATTGAACTTACTCTCTTCTTCTAACTTATAGTGATAAATCAGGAAATTAACCAATTTTAATGACGTTTTCAATATTTCTCAAATAATGATCACGGAATATATTGAACTCATTATTTTTATTTAAATCTTAGTGGAAATGTTCTATTTTGTTTAAATAAAAATACCTTTACTAAAGTTATGGTTTTCAGTAGTAAAAAAAAAAAAAGATTTATTTTTGCTCTTTTTATGAAAATAAAGCATCGTAAAATATAACAATAAAAAAAATTAATTTTTACAGGAACATTACGATAAAAGCCCCTAAAGTCTGTATTAACGAATTCGATATAACTTGAAGGAAAATTAATTTCTCGAACTACCGATATTATCATTGAATTAAGCATTGTTTATTTAATATTTTCACACAAAAAAATTATAATAGCAAAAAATATTTCTACTTTTGTTTTTTTTTTGTTTTTTTTTCGCATAATTTTATATGTAAGATTTTAATATTTTTCTTGCTTAAATGAATGTGAAACTTTCGGCGTGACATAATTTTTATATAATATTGAACAATAATTAACAAAAAAATTAATTTAAAACAGGAACATAGAAAAATAATTAAATTAAAAAATGGTAAAAATGATACAAATGTTCAGAATAGGAATGGACGGATGCACGTCTGGGGGGAAAAAAACAACAAAAGAAAACAAAAAAGCTAGCACACCCCTTCCTCCCTTTTAATTACATGACGTCTTCTGGCTGAAATTTTGGGCTTCGGTATATTCCGTGTTTACAAAACTTTAGTTTGGTTACGCTTTTGCGAACGGCAGAATCACTCGGTTTTGGATCTAATTAAGGTATTTTTTTGTACAAACAAGGTGTTTTCTTTTATTAAATTCAATATTTTAGGACTTTACTAATTATCTTTGAAATAGACCCACAAAATTAATATTTATCTTTTAAAAGATTTTTACAATGAATTTATTTAACTTCAAAATTTAGCTGATTTAGTTAGCTCGCTGTGAAAACATTTTTCATAACTTTTTTTTTCACATGTACAAATAGTTTTTTCCTTATCTTTCAAATACAATGAAAAAGTAGTCAAAAACCTACAAAAAAAATGATAAATCGCCTTTCAAAATTAGGTTCCCCTATTCGTCCATTTTTGCCCGTACCTAATCTATATTTTCAGTTGCGCTTGTGCTTTATTTCTTCAAGTTTGAATAATTTCACAATTATGAATGAATTCGGGTGTGCTTTAAAAAATAAAATAGTAGTATTTCGTCACAAAAATATATTGTAAAACTTGAATTTAACTTTTCGTTTCTTTTTACTTTTTTTTATTTAATCAGATTATTATCGCTTAGACACAAGGCTGAAGGAAGCACTTTAAATTTAAATAAATGTATTCAAACGGCCCTTTGGAAAAGAAATATGTAAAATAAAGTGGTTCTTATGCACTTATGGTACCGTGCTATTTTTTTTTTTTTTTAATAGCATTTTCAAGTTAAATCAAAGTTTTACAATATCTTTTTTGTTTATTAAATTGTTTGGTGAAAGTACAGAATAGTCGCAATACACCCGCCAGTTCAGTACATAAGTGCAAGTGCACACAACTGAAAATAAAATATTTTGTTTCTTTTTTATAATTACAAATTTAAATAATTATGAATTTATTCAAACTGTCCTTTATCTCGCTAAATCAACCCCCCTCCAAAAACATATATAATAAAATGATTATATATTGTAAGAAATTTTCCACGTAACCCGCCATATTGATTTTGGCCGCCTACATGCTTTGTAAGCCAGTCTGTCATTGGTTTAATTTAAATGCGCCAAATCTTGTCTTGGCGCCAATTTGTATTCATGTATTATTTTTTCAGTCTGAGAATGAACACGGGAAATAGCAGATTGACAACAGCGGCGTTCTGTCTAAAGTGCTAGAATTTTACCTTCGTGGACACCAAACAGTTGGTGAACGAAGGACATTTCTCTAAATAAAAAGACAACATAATTGCTGAACTTATTCTACCTAATGAGGATATTCTGTGTTCGGCATGATATATTTGATTATAGGAATTTATTCCTATTTCTTCCAGAGACCACAAGGTCACAAAATATGCCATATTGGGCGCCAACATTCACACCATGTTCACCATGTACAACATGGATCCTTCTTGTTGTGGACCAGGATATAAAATACCCTAACTCGCTACAAGAAAAAATAATGAAACGAATTGAATGAAGGAAACAAAGAACTCAAATGCTGGAATAAAATAAACATGTCGTTTATTTTTTGTTGAGAAATGAAAGTCTTGGGTGTACACGTGTTCATTCAGCCATTGACGACTACGTGCGTAGAAGAAAGGGGGAATGCAATAGAGAAACGCGAAGTGGCAAGGCGTCAGTAGAAAGAAAAGGTTAAGCTCAGTAGAACGTCGCGCACATGTCTGTGTCGATGGGCCAAAGCGAAGGGGAGATAGAGTGAGAAAAGTCAATCCAGTTCATGGAGAGAGAAAGCGTATAAAGTGTGCTTGCGCTTGCCCCACATTACAGTAGCAGGGAAAGTGACATTAGAGTGTGTGGTCGGTTCGTCCACTAAGCAGCTCGAACGCTGGTCCAGACGAAAAAAGGGAAGTTAACAGGTTTTGTTGACTTTTATACTGGTTGATTGGTTGTTTTTGTTTTACGGCATATAAACCCTTTTCGGGTTATTTAATGCCGAATCCAAAGATTTTGAAGAAAATTTTTTTTAATAGAATATATTTGTTGTTTTCACGTCAGTTTCTATTTAACCCATAGTTGGGACCCTAACAGGTACTACCACTCCGCGTCAGAGTGAACCTGGGAGAAATGGTAATTAAAGGGTGGCTCCACTCTCCCCAAAGCCCACAAGCTGGGGCCTCACCACTGGATATAGTTTAAGATCATATCCAGGACCCCCAGGAAGGCAGTCGGCGTATTCTAATGCCCCACCGACAAGGCCGACTTTTATACTGGAGTTAGTGTTCTGGGTGCGCATGTCTGGTTTTCACTTAAAAAGAAGTGACGTCACAGCTCGGGTGTGTGTATGCGCATAAATGTGAGTGTGTGTATGGGGCTGTGTATATGCGTGTGCGTGCATACGTGTGGGTGTGTATATGTGTGGGAAAACATGTTCGAACATTCTAAAAGGAAATAACATTCCCACAGGAGAAACTAAAGGCTCCATGCATATGGATAGCAAATCCAGCCACTGTTTTTGCAAAGGACTTACCGTGACCGAAGATCTTTCATTTCTGATACATTGTGAATAAGATTTGAGTTTAAAAGTATGGCCTTGTTTGTGGAATTTCATTTGCTATCGGAAATTGGCCGTGTGGGAAAGAAATTTCTTACACTCTCATTCTTATTGCGAAAACGCCGAATTCTTAGTTTTATCGCAAAAAACAAACTATTCTCGTTTTGTTGCAAACGATAGGTTAAGATTTTCATTTTTGTACAAAAAATTCTCATTTTTAATGCAAAACATCTAGAATCATTATTTAATGCAAAACATCTAGAATCATTATTTAATGCAAACGCTAATAAGATATAAATATATTTGTAAATTCTTGATTTAAGACGAGCAGAATCTTTTTTGGTAAATATCCAGATACGCTACTACAGAACACCGACCACTCTAATTTGTTTTTTTTATAGGTAATTGAGGTCGCTGACAACGAATCTGATAGTCAAACTTGGGGCAAATTTACCGTTTGCATGGTATTAACCCCCGAACAACTTTCCACCATTTTGCAGCTTCCGTTTACGCTACGCGCGTGCGCTGCAGCATGAACGACGGCTTGCTTCACCTAGCAAACTGCCTTCTCACATGGCGTACCAATCAAAAAATTACGGACTGACATTTTTTTAATGACTTACAGTTAAAGAAAAGTACAACAAATTGGGGGACTTTTTTTTTTTTTTTGTCTCGCGTAGTTTTTAATGTGGTTTACAAAAACATAAGCACCAAACATCTTTATGTTTTTGATTCTTTTTTGCGGGAGGGGGATTCAATTATAGAACTATAGGTGCTTTTGCAGTTTAGTTAAACGTTTTTCCGTAAGTAACGCACCGTGCACCGACATTTACCAATTAGAACACCATTTAACATTTTCCGAAGATTTTACTGTGTATATTGGGGGCGCGAGCGGGGGAGGGGGCGGATGTGATGTTGGGTGGGGCGCGCGCGCCCCAATATACACAGTAAAATCTTCGGAAAATGTTAAATGGTGTTCTAATTGGTAAATGTCGGTGCGTTACTTTTTGAAAATTTGAAAATTCTATGTTCCAGGTAAAAAAAAAAAAAAAAAACCCAGATAAATTACCCCCCCCCCTACTCAAACTTGGGGTGCTTTCCTTTTCTTGTTTTATTTCTTTTTCAGCTAATTTTAAATTTTCCACCCAAAAAGTGCTATATTGTATTTTTGAAAATTAGAAAATTGTATGTCTTGGAAAAAAAAAATCCCCCCCCCCCACGCGCGTAGCATAAACGGAAGCTGCAAAATGGTGGAAAGTAGTTCGTGGGTTCGGGGGTTAATACCATGCAAACGGTAAATTTGCCCCAAGTTTGACTATCAGATTCGTTGTCAGCGACCTCAATTACCTATCAAAAAACAAATTAGAGTGGTCGGTGTTCTGTAGTAGCGTATCTGGATATTTACCTCTTTTTTTCTTAATTTGAACAGGTTAATGATAAATACTTTTTCTGTTTCGTTGAATCTGAAATGTAATTGTTTCGTTAAAGTAACCTATGTCTCAAAACCTATAAGTTTCGTTTGGCGATATGTTAAATAAGTAAAGAAATTTTAATTTCTTCTCACGTTTAAAGTGAAGTTAGATAATAATTTAATTCGACCTTGATTTGGGTCGTAGGCTGCTAGTGTATCGTAATTGCATTTTTTCGAATTTAAGATTCCATGAGGATCGTGTACGCTTTATAATTGAAAAAAGAAAAAAAACAAAAAAACTTCCGTTCCAATTCTGTTAAAAAAAACTCACAGTATTTAACCGTTAATGATTCTTTTGCAATTTAAATGTTAATTGTAAAAGTAACTCCTTGAATGTATTACATTGATTAATTTAAATTGAGATTGCTAATATTTGATTTTTCAAATGAATGTGAATTGAAAATTTATTAAAAAAAAAATCTTAAAGAACAGGAAAGGGGTTAACCCCCCCCCTAAGTGTTAGGCATCATTAGTAGCTCGGGAATTTCGAATTTGGTTATAATTATATAACTCGACTATTCGTAGAGCTTAGCCTAAATTGGGCTTTTTAATCACTGGCGGCCATGTTCGTCAGCGTGTTTATTTATGATTAAATAATTCGGGTTTGTATTACTGTACACATAGATTCGAAAAAGTTGTCAAAAAACAAATATATAACAAACAAATGTTATCAAAGGCAAGATAAGTTACCGTGTTAAAGAGACAGTCGGGCGCCATTTTGAATTTTCCAATACATCGGTAAACACTGCATGTTTTTCGAGCTGAATAAACATGTTACATTGAATAAAAACACGAAAATTATATCCAGTTTGGTAGAAAAGTAACTTATCTTGCCTTTGATAACATTTGTTTGTTATATATTTGTTTTTTGACAACTTTTTCGAATCTATGTTTACAGTAATACAAACCCGAATTGATAGACCATATTCTACTCAAAATTCCAGAAGAGGAGAAACTTCAGTTTGTGAGGTTTCAGTGAGATTTTCTTCAGAAATAGAAGAAAAATTGCTTTCATTAAAATTGAAATTAAATGCGTCTCAAGTTATGCAAGCTTCGACGGTTATGCCTGTCAAAATGCAATTGGATTGCCCAAAATTTTCCGGCATATCCACAGATGATAAATTTTCGTTCAGAACATTTCTGAACAAATTCGAATTTTGCACTGACAGTTTAAATAAAGCTGACAGATTATTAGTGTTGAAATCGAAACTAGATGGTGATGCATTTGAGATAATCTCCAGTCTCAGATAATTATGATATAGCCCTACAATTGTTAAGGGAAAAATATTTGAACCCTGATTTGATTAAAAATCAAGTTTTTGAGGAAATTATTTCTCCTCTGTCGGTTATAACGGATTTTAAAAATTTGAAGTCATTTCTCAAAAAAGTCAAGAGAAATTTGACTGAGCTTGACAAGTCCTATGGGACTGATTTTTTTGCTGAGGGTGGCACCTCAGGGGCAGTGATAGCTCACATAATATCTGCTAAGTGTCCTAATGCCATTAGAAGAGAGTTGATGAATAGAAGTGGGGGAAGATGCCCCTCACTTTAATAAATGTCGCATGTATTTGAAGTAATGGGATACCTAGTAGCTCAATGTTCGGCGGGAAATTTGCGCGCCAAAAATGGCGCCTTCTTCACCTAGGATGAAAGCCAAGATGGCGTCTTCTTCCCCATATGAAGGGCGGGGGGACACTTTATCTTGTAAACTGTGCCAAGCTACAGATCATTCAATCAAGAACTGTAGTAAGTTTCATACCTTTGAAACAAAGTGTCGAAGGGCTAAACAGTTAAATTATGTACTTGGTGTTTGGGTGAGCACGCAGAGGCATCTTGTCATGGTAGTAAGGGTTTTCCTTACCCGTATGTGATATGTGGGCTGAGAACCCATTTTACCGTCATGTGTCCCAAAGGAAATAAATCCTTTGTAGGCCGAACAACATATTCTGAATCACAGAATAGTATTTTCCCGTCATCAGAGTATCTATGAAAGCACACGAACGACCAGTATATTTCTTCTGTTTAATAGATACTGGGTCACAATTCGCCCAGGAAATTCTCAGTAAATTGTGTTCTGATAAACCCATAAACCACAAGAAGGTTTATACAGCAGTGAACACGCTTATCGGGAGTGACTCCTTAAGATTGAAGGAGTACTATATATCGATCAAATTAGGGAATCAAAATCCCTTTAAATTTGTGGCTTTATACTCCCAAAATTTAAATTCAAAATTCAAAGTGGATAACTTCGATAAAGTTGTCAATAACTTATTTCAGGAAGGTTTCCGGCTATATCTCGGATATAAGAATTTGAATGGAACCCATCTTATGCAGATTATTGGATTGGACCTTCTGAGCAAGTTAAATAATCTCAAGCTAGTTGAGTGTCTTAATAGAAATGCATGGCGACGTGGAAAATTCATAATTCTGTTTGGCGAGAGCCGACATTGTTAAAAAAAGATTTGAATGAGGTAGAATCGCCTCCCTTCAATTATATAGTAAAATCACTTCCTCAATCCAACAGTTATTTGATTGAGTCTGTGCTAAATTCGACACTCTCTTATGAGGACGGTTTTAAGCCTTTCTTTTCTGAGTCCGTGGGCAAGTGTGGGGTTGAGACATTGCTCAGTCTCGATTCATTAGGTATTAAAGAAGATGCTAAGTTGTCGGCTGTGGACAAGAAAAAAATAGAAGAGTTCAAAAACTCTATCATATGGGAGGAGGGAAAATATCACATAGACTTACCGTGGTATCATGACAGGATCCCACTAACTTTGTGACTTCCTTAAAGGTAATGGACAGAGTGGCAGAGTCCTTAGGAAGGAAGGGAATGTATAATGAGTACCTCCAAGTGTTTGAGGGTTATGAGGAATGTGGAATAGTGGAGCAGATTTTGTCCCGCCTGGGAAGTATGAAGATTATATTTGGATTCCTCATAGACCCGTTATTAAGGAGGGAACTGGAGTGACGACAAAAATTTGTCCCGTATTCAACTGCTCCCTAAAACGTTGAGAAGGGATGTCAATTAATGACACTGCCTACATAGGTGTGAACTTATCTACTAATTTATTGGATTTTTGCATGCTATTTCCAACAATTTTTATGTGGATAATCTTGTCACTACCAGTTGTGACAGAGAGTCTCTACTTGCTATTTATAATAATGTTCATAGTAGACTGTCAGAGGCAGGCTTTGATTTACACTCCTGCAATTCCAACTGTTCTAAGATACAAGAAAAAAATGTTGGAGGATGAAACTATTTCTTCTCCCTTCCCAGCCTTTGAGAAGGTATTGGGTTACTTATATGATCCTGTTCGGGACACGTTCAAACTTTCTCCCACATTAGTGGACCCCAAGATTAATACCAAACGGGGGATTCTTTCACAAATATCAGGAGTGTATAACCCTTTGTCTATGCTACTCTCTGTCATGATACAGGGGAAGATCATTGTCAGTTCGATCTGGAAAAGCAAGTTGTCGTGGGATGAGCGGATACCTGAAGAACTCAATAAGCTGTGGCAAATCCATACCAAGGATTTAAACGACTTTGGAATTTTGAATTTCCCAGGCATTGTCAGAAAAACAGTCTGTTGAATTTATCTGTTTCTGTGATGCGTCAAAAAACGCGTATGGATTCACCCTGTATACGAAACAGGGAGTGAATTGTTCTCTGTTGTTTGCAAAAGTCAGAATGGCCCCAATTAAGGGGAAGTCACTTCCTACTTTGGCTATGTTTTTAGCTCTTAAGGTAGCCCCTCAAGTTTTAGGTGCTCTGGGGCCCCTTAATATTGATAATTTTTTCCTCACGTCTGATTTCCAAGTTGCCCTCTCGTGGATCCTCAATGGTAAAGGGTCCAAAAAAATATATTCATTGAAAACAGGATTGCAGAGATCAAAAAGTTTTCAGAAGATATTAATATTAATTTTTGTGTTCTACTGAAATTAAAATATGTTTCTTCGTTGGAAAATCCGGCAGATCTTTTGACTAGAGGTATCATTTCCCAGTTATTCAATTTCTGGATGTATCTTGCCCTTACCTTGTCTAAACGAAACTAATAAAAAAATTGTATCATGTTTGTACTCTCAGGAGACACATCCTTCTGAAAATACCTTCCGGTTGGATATTACAAGGTATTCCAGCTTATCTAAGGCAATCAGCGTCTTAGAAAAGGTGTTGAAATTTTATGATTTGTTACGTCACCGTAGTGCTGACAATTTTAATAGGGCCAAATTATTGCTATTTGCTAATATGCAAATGGAGACGTTCTCTCATGAACTAGGTTACTTGAAACAACCTTCCAGAAAAGTGCCTCCCCCTAGAGTAACTGCCTTAGGGTTATTCCTTGAGAAAGATGGGTTAATTAGAACTAGAGGTAGGATACAGAATTCTGATATTCTGGCCTTTGAGGTCAAGTTTCCTCTTTTGTTGCGAAAATGTCATTCTTTATCAACACTGGCGATTAAGGGAGCTCATCTTAACTGTTGCCACATGGGGGTTTATTCAACTCTCAATAAGTTAATGCTGTCTGAAGTTTGGATCCCTCAGGGGAGACAACCCGTAAAAGATTTCTTGTGTACTTGCACTGTATGTAAAAAAAATAAATGCTCTGCTGTGTAATGCACCTGCAGGGTCGATATTACCTGCTCATAGGGTGAACGTTGTCCGCCCATTCACTGGTAAATTTTCTATAAAAGTTGGAAGGGTAGAAGTTAAAATGTACATATTACTCTTTACATGTATGAGTTTGCGTGCAATTCACTTGGAATTATTGCCAGATATGAGCACCCGCTCTTTTATGATGGCCTTTGTTAGGTTTACCAATTTATTGGTATCCCTACGCATGTATATTCCGATAACACAAAATCCTTTGTTGTGTCCGGAATTGTTACCAAACGTGCTTGAATCGGACGAGTTGAAGGAACAATTTAAATCCATACACATCATCCATCGAACAAGTCCCCTTTACTCTGCCTGGCAGGGGGGGGGGGAGCCTGGGAGAGACTTATTAAAACTGTCAAACAATGTTTGAGGAAACTGTTGGGCAGAAGAAAGTTGGATTATTTTGAATTTCCGACTGCACTTTCTGATGTGCAAAAGGCAATAAATGACAGACCCCTCACTTATATTGTTTTTGCCGACAAAGACTTTAGTATTTTAACTCCGAATCATTTTCTTCAAACAGGATATCAACCTCGTTTGCTTATTAGTTAATAATTATGATGCTGAATTATGTCCTGACTCCTCAAAATAGGACTGCCTTATTACATTCCCTCAAAATGAGGAATAAATTTGTTGAAAAATTCAATCGTATCTGTCATAATGATTACCTCTTGTCATTAAGAGAAGTTGATGCCAAAATCGGGAGCAATTGTGCCTCCAAGTTATCTATTGGAGAGATAGGACTCCCAACAAAACCAGATAATTCTGGAATCTTGGTAAAATAATCAAATTAATTACAGGAAATGACAATAATGTTCATTGCACGGTCATTCTTAAGGATGGGTGCGAACAGGTCCATTCCTTAAAAAATCTTGTGCCCTTGGAAATTAAGGGTAATGATGATATTGCATCAACTGAGTTTATAGAAGAAGGAGGTCCCTTTTTCTGTCCAACCTGTTCTTTTTCTAATGATGGAACATCGCAAATGGTGTGCTGCGATTCTTGTGACAGCTGGTAACATTTTAGCTGCGTAGCAGTTAATCATCAAGATAGCTTAGGGGAGTGGGTTTTTTCTAATTGTAAGGATGAGGCTCCTCAGGTCGGTCCATATAGTGGAAATAAGCTAATGTCTGGATGCATGAAAAGTTGAAGTTTATACTGAAGATTGACAACAGACAATGCGACACATATATTAATATTAAAAAATTTATTGAATTAAAATTGTGATTAACTTGTATTGTGAAAAAAGTAATGATCATCCATTACTTTTTCCTCTCCTCGTTGGCAGTGTAATATTAAGAAATTTACTGAATTAAGGTTATAATTTTGAATCTCAATTTAAATTGTCAATAATAACCATATTGAGTTAATAAATTTAATTGAACTAAATATATTGAAATTATAAAATTGTCTAAGTGGATTAACTTGTTATTTCTCGTTTATCCAACCGTTTATTAATTAACTTGTATTAGGAAAAAAGTAATGATTATCCATTACTTTTTCCTCTCTTCCTTGGCAGTGTGTGAGAAATTTTCCACGTACAACCGCCATATTGATTTTGGCCGCCTACATGCTTTGTAAGCCGGTCTGTCATTGGTTTAATTTGAATGCGCCAAATCTTGTCTTGGCGCCAATTTGTATTCATGTATTATTTTTTCAGTCAGAACACGGGAAATAGCAGACCTACAACAGCGGCGCTCTGTCTAAAGTGCCAGGATTTTACCTTCTTCGACACCAAACAGTGGGTGAACGAAGGACATTTCTCTAAATACAGAGACAACAGAACTTATTCTACCCAATGAGGATATTCTGTGTTCGGCATGATATATTTGATTATAGGAATTTATTCCTATTTCTTCCAGAGACCACAAGATCCCAAAATATGCCGTATTGGGCGCCAACATTCACACCATGTTCACCATGTACAACATGGATCCTTCTAAAAGGAAACCCAAACTAACATTCCCAGAGAAGAAATCAAACTAAAGGCTTCATGCGTATGGATAGCAAATTCAGCCACTGCTTTTGCAAAGGACATACCGTGACCAAAGATCTTTCATTTCTGATACATTGTGAATAAAATTTGAGTTTAAAAGTATGGCCTTGTTTGTGGAATTTCATTTGCTATCTGTAGGGTGGAAATTGGGCGTGTGGGAAAGAATTTCTTACAATATATGTAAATTCAAGTTTTATGATATCTTTTTTGTTTATTAAACTGCTAGGTGAAAGTATAGAGTAGTTACAATGCACCCGCCACTTACATTACCGGTAACATAAGTGCATTATTACCAATAAAGTGATTTTTATCGTATTCAGCTAAATCCATAACAAGCGGCACTTGAATGAATGGGTTATTTTATTGACGCTACACCGTAATCACGGGATTAAAATTTTAGCTGACGAAAAATTGGGAGTCAAAAGAGTCACGAGTTCCCAAATAATGATCACAAAATATAATAAACACATTATTTTTACTTAAATCTTAGTAGAAACATATTATTTTGTTTAAACAAAAAATACCTTTATTAAATTAATGGTTTTCAGTAGTAAAAAAAAAAAATGCATGAATTTATTTTATTTTTTTTTATTATGAAAATAAAGCATCGTAAATTGTAACAATTAAAAAAAAAGGTGCAACTTAAGGAAGTAAGTCCAGCAGACTCGTTCTGAAATTCGGAAAATTTAGATAAGAAATTGGAGAAGCTACTGAAAAGTAACCCCTTTGAATGAAGATAGATATAAATAATATTTTTAAAATTAATTTCTTTATTTTACTCCAAAACAAAATGTAAACATATAAAAACAATATATTTTAGAAAATAATTTCTTGATTTTAATTAAAATAGATTGTAAACATAAAGAAAAATTTGGCACTTCTCTAGGAGAGGACCATGGGACGAGTAATCGCAATCTGTTCTTTGAATAAGAAGCGACCTCTATTGGTTGTTCTGTGAACCTCAAATATAAACAAATGTCTCCGAGAACGCAAAAAAATATAATAACGCAACAAGTTACACAAAATGTTAATAACTGTAATCATAATACTGAGTTATGTACCCTTGACCCGAGCTCTCCAGGAAGAAGAGAGAAAAGCACTGTCATAGCGAACCCAATAAAGCTACACATATACGTCACTTATCGAGATTAACTACCGTCTTGTTGTCTTTCCCTTATGAGTGAGGGTCCTTCCCTCTTAATTGTACATGGTGTCAGGAGTCAGAAAAAAACAAAAAATAACAAAACAAAGGAAAAATACAACAACCCATCCTAAATAAGAAACCTGAAAATATGTACGTATGATGAAGGATGCACCCTCACCACGTGGTAAACTATTTGTTTCTTTGTTTGTTTTTTTAATATCCACTTATTTAATATCCAGTCACTATACATAGTCTTTGACACTCTAGTTAAACACAAACGAAGCTTCATCAAAACACACAGAAATCGACCCAATTTCTTTCATGTTACAAATGCAACAACAACAACTTGCCTTCTGCCCACCAAGCAACATGCCCCCATCCCATTGTCACGCCATTCACGGGTGAAACCCAAGCGACCAGTCATAGAACCTGACTCATCAGACAACAAATGGGTCATTTTTAAGGATGCATGGCTTTGTTATAAAGAGATGACGCAACTTACTGACCCCACAGAAATCCGAAATGAGCTACGGTCTGCATGCAGTTCATCTGCAAACGAAATGTTGTTCAACTTCGTTGGTCTGGATGCCCTGAATAATACCACAGAGGAACAACTGCTGGAATATATTAAATCCGTTGCAGTGAAAACTGTTCATCCTGAGGTATACCGTCAGCAATTCTTTGTAATGAAGCAAAGTGATGGGGAGACATCCTTTATTTCCCAGTTGAAATCATAAGCGATGCTCTGCGCTTTCACTTGTGGCAACTAACAATGTGCAATGTCATTTTCTGAGGACCAGATCAAATCTCAAATCATTGCCGAATTATGGGACACCTCCCACCAGAGCAAAATATTAGCAGAGATTACGTCCCTGCCAACTCTAAATGATTTAACTAGACACCTCTTGACTCTGAAATCTACCGCCAGAGCATCAAATCATTTCCAATCAGCAGAGATCACACAAGTGGTCCAATTTAAATCTGCGTCATCAAAAAAGTTTCCACAACCAAATAAGACGAAACATAATGATGGCAAATGCAAAGGTTGTGGATACACAACACACCCAAAAGGATGAAGACAATGCCCTGCTTGGGGCAAATCATGTCACAAATGTGGAAAAGAGAACCATTTCTCAAATACATGCCACGGCACAGCATTGTCAAATGTCATAATGGGAAACTACCAAAATGACAGCCAGGATGAAGATTCTTCATTCATATTGACAATGACTGTGCAACCTGAATGACTAGAGGAAGAAGAAGGGATCCCGCATAGTGCATGGACCAACAACAAGTTCACACCAGGCCGACCAGAGCCACCTCCATTTTTCAATATTACCATCACATTAGATACAAAGGCCCACCAACACCTTGGACGATTCAGACATACAAATATGAAACACCAACTCGTCTAATTGCCCGCTTTGGCAGACACTGGAGCTCAGCAAGTACAGCTGGTGTGGACTTATTAAACAATCTTGGGTGCACTTCTGAACATCTGCTGCGCACTAGGCACTGGTTACGTGCCGTTAATGATGACAACCTGCCCATCATGGGCGCCTTAATTGCCACAATGTCACTCGGTAAGGCAGCATCATCATCAGCCCAAGGGTTAAGGGCCTGTATATATCACAAACAGCCCTGAAAAAACTCAAAATTATCAACAACGACTTTCCAGCACAACTTAGTAGTCTGGTAGCCACAATGAAGATGGACCCCAAACCAACTGACCAAGTGTTAGCCCCTTGCGGATGCCTATACAGATCACCATGCCCACCACTACCAGACAAGCTGCCATTTCCCGCCACACCTGAATATCGAGGAGAGATAGAAAGCTGGATCAAATGCCACTTTGCCAGCAGTGCATTTAATACATGTATGCACCAGAAATTGCAGACCCTCACTGGAGAACCGCTTACTATCACATTCCTTGACAACCACCAACCTAAAGCTGTTCACAAACCAATCCCTGTCCCTCATCACTGGAAAGAGACTGTCAAATCCCACTTGGATGCAGATATAGCACTGAACATCATTGAACCATTGCCAGCAGGGACACCAATGACATGGTGTTTGAGAATAATCACAGTGCCCCAAAAAGACGGCAACCCATGTAGAACGGTCAACCTCCAAAATTTAAATGCAGCGACAAAATGAGAAACACACCACACACCCTCTCCATTCAATTTTGTCAACACGATACCCCAAGGAAAAAAGAAAACTATTCTGGATGCCTGGAACGGATATCACAGTGTTCCTTTGGCTGTGAAAGCACGGGATGCCACCACTTTCATAACAGAATGGGGCAGATACAGGTATTTGTGAGCCCCCCCCCCAAGGTTTCCAAGCATCCAATGATGGTTACACAAAGAAATTCGACACCATTACAGAAGGTTTCTCTCATGTGGCTCGCTGTGTGGACGACTTTATCGTGTGGGATGATGATATGGCACTGTCCTTTTGGCACACCATTAGATACATCATACTATGTTCTGAAAATGGAATAGTATTTAATCCAGAAAAATTCCAATTTGCAAAAGACAATATAGAGTTTGCTGGCTTCGACATCAGCCTAACAGGATGCAAACCATCTCAAAAATTACTTGAGGGCATCAGAAAGTTCCCATCACCAACAAACATTACAGGGGTTAGATCTTTCTTTGGTCTGATTAACAAAGTTTCATATGCATTTTCCCAAACACCCATCATGTTGCCCTTCAGAGAACTACTGAAACATAAGAGCAGGTTTTACTGGGACGATACATTGGAACAACTCTTCAGCAATCCAAGGAAACAATTCTAGAGAGCATCCAGGATGGCGTTCGAACATTTGAAATAAATCGGCCAACACTGGAGTCAAGCAGGAATAGGATTTACCCTACTCCAAAAACATTGTGCATGCCCGTCCACAATGGACCACCATTGTGGGCCAGGACATTGGAAAGTTGCATATGTTGGCTCCCGATTCACTAGACCTGCTGAAAATCGGTATGCACCAATTGAAGGGGAAGCTTTAGCTTTAAAGTTTGGATTGGAAAGCTGCAAAATGTTTTAGGCTGCCCCCACCTGATACTTGCTATTGACCAAAAACCTCTTGTGCCGATATTCAATGATCGTAGCTTGGACGAAATGAAAAATCCCAGGATTTTAGATATCAGAGAGCAGACCCCAATGTACCAGTTCAGGGCCATATCAATACCAGGCAACACCAATGGGGGAACAAATGCCATGTCCCATATCCCTACACCTACAACCAAAGTCGCAGCAGCTGAATCAGACAGCATGGAAGAAGTGTTGCAAGCTGGAATAGAATCCCGATACAACCAAGAAACATCTCCTATCAAGATGGCACGCATACAGCAAGAAGCCACGATGGATCACTAATATCTGAACCTTGTGGAAACAATAGAAAAGGGATTCCCTGAACACAAGGATCTTCTACAACCAAATGTTAAAGAATTCTGGAATATGCGAAACGACCTATACACGGTTCAGTCTCTAGTATTCAAGGAAGGACGCATATTAATTCCAAAAAGCATACGTCGCGAACTCATCGACCAACTCCATGTTCCAATGGTTCACTGGATACGGACGAAGTGGCAAAAACACTGCTACTTCATCGCAACACACCACCACCTGACATAGGTGCGTCACCATCAGAACTTCTATTCGCTCACCCCCTGAATGACCATTTACCAAACTCCACAAAATTTCGCCGTGAATGATTGGAACTCGCCGACATGCGCGAGAGGGCCATTAACCAACGGTTCCTCAACAACACGGAATACACCGAAAACAGGCAACGACTCAACCCACTAAGAATCAGGAAACATGTGTCAATTCAAAATCAACATAGACACAAACTCCTGCGCTAGGACAACACTGGTACGATTGTTGAAACTCTCCCCCACAGACAATACCACATATTAGTTGATGGCAGCAGGAGAACCACACTCCAAAACCGCCGTTACCTTTGCAAAATAAGCACACAGATAGCCGCAACCTGGCTCATGATGACACCCTACCAGATGACCTACCAAACAACTGAATCAGGATCCATTCCACACAATCACCTATAATGCCAAACCCAGTACATCCAGACAGCCAACAACACCCTCAAATACGAATAACACCAACCAACCTTCCACACTAGGTACTCAAATAAAGAACGAACTCCTGAAAATGACAGATATAATACAGAAGAAAGATCTGAAGCTAGGTCTAGACCTATCCGTAACAGACGATTACTGTCTAGATTTAAGGACTTCCAGCTTGGATAAAAATAAATAAATAAATAAATAATAATAATAATGAAAAATAACATATAAACATAATACTGAGTTATGTACCCTTGACCCGAACTCTCTAGGAAGAAGAGAGAAAAGCACTGTCATGGTGGACCCAATAAAGCTACACATGTATGTCACTTATCGAGATTAACTACCATGTCTTGTCTTTCCCTTATGAGTGAGGCCCTTCCCTCTTAACTGTACAATAACTACATTTTATTTCAGTATTTAATTTATATTTTCTGATTGTTTTATTTAATAATAGCTTTTCTCGTCGATAAATTTTGTTTATTATATCTACCAAGTTGATCTTAAAGATAGCATAGACTCACCCATTATATTTTCTTTACAGACCCCCGCCCTGCCTTTTTATCTCGCAATTCCTTAAAACGTCACTAACTGACTTTTGGAAGACTCCCCTCCCCTGCTTTTCCTTTTATCTTGCAATTTCTTAAAACGTCACTAGCTGAAGTTCAGAATACGATCATGCCTTTCTTTTAATGGTTAATTAAAAAAAAAAATCTTTGGAATGCTGATGTTTTTAAAACTAATTTCCCTTCAACAGTTTGCATTTTGGAGACAGAGCTCTTTTCGAGATAAGTCGATGCTATATTAATTTGAATCTTTTTAGATTCAAATGTTAATAACTACATTTTATTTCAGTATTTGATTTATATTTTTTGATTGTTTTATTTAATAATACATGTTTATTTTAACTACCTAGTTGATTGCATAAATAGATTAGGCAATTGTATTTATTTTCAGTTTGTGAGAGGGGAATCTATCACCACACTTTCCCTTAAACACACCAATTGGATTTTTATTAAGTACAATACTTAATAAATCTTCTTTTTTTTTAATGGAGCGTAGAGAAAGCATTGTGGATGCGTTATCAGCAGCTTCTATCGCTCCTCTTTATTTGTCCCTCAGTCCT
This sequence comes from Euprymna scolopes, assembly GCF_053919585.1. Classification (NCBI taxonomy): domain Eukaryota; kingdom Metazoa; phylum Mollusca; class Cephalopoda; order Sepiida; family Sepiolidae; genus Euprymna; species Euprymna scolopes. Next base: position 125,826,005 of record NC_136483.1, on the reverse strand, counting down.
CATTTTTTAAATTAATGATTTTTCTGACAAAGGGAGAAGAAAAGGCTGTATTCTAAGTTGGCAGTATTTTGCACGAACAGTCGTCAGAGATGTCGGAAATTTTCTGTTTCTATATCTATCTTTGTAGTCATGTCACCAGTAAGGGTGCTGGAGGTAAACGTTTTACCTGGGCTGATGTTATCCGCCTGATAGTCAGGGACCCGAACCTTGGATTAACCACTAAGGAGGCTATCCTATCAACAGGTGCAAAGTACTGGGGCTGCTGTATTGTCATTTGGTGAATGGATTGTGCACCATGCAGAAACTTATGGTGGGGCCTCTCGATGCCATACTAGTGGGTAATTGTTACGGCTGTACCTTATCATGGGCTACAAAAAAAAAAAAAAAAATTCTTTGTTTCTTTTTCTCTCTTAGTTTCCCTCTCTAAGCAAGTCTGACGACCTAGTCCACAAATTCCAAAACTCCATCATGACAAGTTTCAATAAAAAATACATGATTAAACCCAGATCTCCAACTTCCAATCTAGACTCCCACTACCATGTCTCCTTCTCCAACATCAGGGGTCTACGTTCTAACCTTTCAGAGGTTGAAACCCAATTACAGGAGACTAAACCAGACCTATTATTTCTGAGCGAAACTGACATTGGAAGGCGATTTCCCTAGAGGAGTTCGAAATTAAAGGAGACTCTAAATTAACTTCCAAATCTGACCCCCAAAATCGCCATGGGCATGGAATATGTGCCTATATTAAAGATGGCTTTCCATGTGGTAGGGACATATCCAGAGAAAATCCTAACTTACCCTATATGTGCTTTTGGGTTGCACTTGCTCACACTACTGCATTTATATTTACTCTCTATCGCCCCCACAACAGTGGAGTTACTATCTTTAAAAGCATATCTGAGAAAATTGGCCACATCCTATCTGCTTATCCTTCAGCTAACATTCACGTTTGTGGAGACTTCAATGTTCACAATGTGGAATGGTTAACCCACTCAAACAAAACCGATGATGAGGGGAGATTCTGTCACGATTTCTCCATTACTTATGACCTCACTCAGAGTGTTCATGAACCCACCCATGTGCCCAACACTGACGGACAGTATGCAAGTCTACTAGACCTTTTTCTCACAACTTGCCCTGAACTATGTTCAGTTTCCATTCTGTCTCCACTTGGATCTTCCGACCACTCTGTTATATCACTTGAGATAAAAATTAAATGTAATAAGTCGTCAGACGTATCTCTCCATCGTACAGTATATCGATACACTATGGCTGACTGGGATAGCTTCCATACATTTATATCAGATCTACCTCTGCATTCCATGTTTAAAAAGGATGTTTCATCTATAGTATCAGACCTGACGGAATGGTTAATTGTAGGTATAGACCGTTTCATACCGTCGAAGAAGTTCCAGCAAAAACCTAACAGCCAGCCGTAGTTCTCTCCAGAATGTGCTGCTGCTATTGCACACAGAAATCACTTTTTCAATTGCTTCCAATGCAATAGATGTATGGAGACTAAAGCCGCTTTCAGGACTGCCAGCAACCATTGTAAGAAAGTAATAAAGAACGCAAGAGAGTTGTATGCTCAGTCCAAAGTCAAGTCCAAAGTAGCTGAGCAGCTGCTTGGTTCCCACCAGTTTTGGCAAATAGCAAACAGAATCCTGAACAGAAGCATGTGCTCTATTCCAACTATCATCAATGGACCTGAGGTCATCTCGTCAGCTTCAGACAAAGCCAAACTCTTTGCCAAGAACTTTGCAGCTAATTCTACCCTTTGAGACCAAGACCTCTAATATTTTCTCCTGTATCAGAAAACACGCTATGTGATATACAAATATCTATATGTGATGTTGCCAAGCTAATCAAAAACCTTGATTCCAGTAAAGCAACCAGCCCTGACGGTATTCCAATTATAGTACTCAAAAAACTTCAGCCAGAACTAGCACCCATACTTACAAAACTGTTTAAACATTGTCTTAAGGAGAATTGCTTCCCATTACCCTGGAAAATCTCATCAGTATGTGCTGTATTTAAGAATTCAGGTGCTCGCTTGTCTCCCTTTTTTTTTTTTTTACGTGGGGGTCACCACTTATCAAGGCCCGAAGGCCACTCAGGGATAAGGGTTATTGCGTGTACAGTAATCAATGAGATAGTATTGTAGTAATCATTAGTATTAGGGGTTTTGATAGAGTGTCTTACTTAAGGGGGCGGTTCGTCAGGAGTTTGTTTATGTTGGACTTGAAGATGTCCAAGTTTTAGTCAGGTGGGAAACAGGCAAGCGGCAGAGAGTTCCACTGGCGTGCAGTTTTAAAGAAAGAAGCTTTGTTCATGGAATCTACATTTGGATTTAGGCACAGACGAAGAGTGGAGAAAATTATTGACAGTAGTTTCAGCCAGACGGGTGTTTCTCGTGAAAGATTGGCGTGGTGGGACGAGGGATTGGAGCTCAGACGAGCACCTGCCATGGAAATAACGATAAAACAAAGACAGGCTCACAGCGTCTCTCCTGTGGGAGAGAAGTTGCAGGGAAGAGAAAAGGGCAGCCCCCACTAAACCACAAAGTCTATTTTGTACTCTGTCAAGACAGGATAAGCTGTTTTTAGCAGCTCCTGCCCAGATGTGGCAGCAGTACTCCATAAGTCTCCTGTGCGTCATGAGTAAGTTGCTGGAATCTGTGTTAAATAGAGAAGTAATCAACCATCTCAGCAAAAATAACCTTCTTAGTGACACACAATGGTTTCTGTTCTGCTAGATCTATAGCAGATGTGCTCACAGTTATATCTCATAGGATTAGTGGATCTCTCGACGGAGGTAACCTTTCTAGGGCAATTGCTCTTGTCATAGCAAAGGCCTTTGATAGAGTATGGCATAAAGGTTTACTTCACAAGATCTCCAGCTATGGTATAACTGGAAATGTCTTCTCAATTATTAAATCATTTCTTTCTGATAGGTTCATAAGAGTAGTGGGCAAAATTCAGAAGCTCACAGTATTAATGCTGGAGTCCCTCAGGGGTCCATCCTGGGCCCAATCCTTTTCCTGATCTACATTAATGCACATCCTTACATCATTTGTAGACATTTATGCTGATGACACTACCATCTATGGTAGCACATCTAAGACCGTAAATGACCAAGTTCTCTCTGATTCTCTTTCCTATGATCTTAAGCATGTGGTACAATGAGGAAAGGAGTGGCTGGTTACTTTTAATGCATCTAAAACCAAGCTTCTATCTTTACATCACCAAGGTTCTGATCCCCATCTGGCATCAACTGAAATGAATGGCTCTTGTGTTGGGGAGGGGTCATGTTTTGACAAGCTTCTGAGCTTGACCTTTACTCCTGATCTGAAATGGATCGCGTACATCAAATCTGTTGCCAAGCCCGCTGGAAAAATGGTGGGATCCTTCTATCGATCCAGTAGATATCTCACTGCTGATGAAATTCTCTATCTATATAAGAGCCAGGTATGTCCAAGGATGGATTACTGTTGCCACATCTGGGCAGGAGCTGCTAGAAAGGACTTTTCCTGCCTTGATAGAGTTCAAAATAGACTTCGTAGCCTCGTAAGAGCTGTTCTTTTCTCTTCCCTGCAACCTCTATCTCACAGAAGAGATGTTGCGAGTTTGTCTCTGCTTTATCGTAATTTTCATAGCAAGTGCTCGACTGAGCTTCAATCTATGGTCCCCCCCTCACCAAACTTTCACAAAAAACACTCGTCTAGCTGAAAACGCCATCAATAATTCCCCCCACTCTTTATCTGTGCCTAAACCTAAATGTAGATTCACTAAACAAAGCTTCTTTCTTAGAAGTGCACGCCTGTGGAACTGTCTTCCATTTTCCTGCTTTCCAGCTGATTGTCTTCAAGTCCAACATAAACAAATTCTTGATGAGCCGTTCCACTTAAGTTAATAAATTTACTGAATTTCCATTACTAACGATTACTATATTGTCCAATTGACTACTGTACACTCTTAACCCTTATCCTCGAGTGATCTCTAAGCCTTGATAAGTGGTGATTCCTATTTAAAAAAAACAAAGCAAAACAAAAAAAACATAAAAATTTAAATATTTATTCTATAAAAAAGTGTATCAAAATGTAATTTTAATGTTTTAATATTATTTGGTATTTTTTAGTTTACCAACCCCTTGGCATTCCCCTTTAATTTGTCGCCTTTTGGAGGTTTTTGGGTATGCTGAAAACAAATATCACATTTATATTTTTGCGCAAACAAGTAGTTATCCATATTTGAATCCATGCAGTATCATGGCCGGCAATTCGAGATTTGAAATCCATTTCCTCCTGGCTTGTCCAATCACAAGCCAGCTCTTTATCACGTGACCTAGTACATAAAAGGTGAAATCTGAAACCCTCCTCCTTTCTTGCTGCTCTGCCCAGAGCACACATCGCCAGGGGCTTTGATCCTCAGCCGAACGTGAGTACAACAAGCTAACAATAACTCTCTTCTACCATTTATTTCCATTTGCACTATATTAATTCTATTGCACTATATTAATTCTATTGCACTATATTAATTCTTATCTCTACACAAAAACACTTCCACCTACTAACCTTGTTGCATGAAGGATTAATAAGAGTTTTCACCGTCCCGAGTTGCGTCTCTTACTGGTGTACGTTTTGTTTTGTTTACAATGATAATAAAGACACCATTATGTAAAAGCCGATCGATTGTTCTGTCTTTTCTAATGCAGTGACATCCTCAATAAGATAATGACACATGGTGGCAACGGTGGGATGGAAAGAGTCCAAGATGTAGAAAAGACTAAGAAGCGGAAAGTTATTTGCAGAAACAGAGAAGTAACTTTATTGTTCTTGTTTCAAATTGTAATTTATATGTATGTCACGTGGACGAAAAAAAATGTCGGAAGCGGACATAGAAGAAATAACCAGACCAGTGGCTGGCATAAGGCCTCTGGCGCCCCTATGTATGGAAGACGAATTGGAAGTTGTTTAAACCAAAATGGTATAACTACGTTATTATTATGTGTTTGACGAAACAATCATTACAATATCAGAGGGCACTTTTGCTTCATACATTAGGAGACGATGCACTGAAAGTTTACTACGGGTTTCAATTTTCAACACCCGAGGACGAAAGAACACCAACCAAAATTATTCAGGCATTTGATAAATATGCTATAGGGGAAACGGATGAAACTTACGAGCGTTACGTATTTCATTCTAGAAAGCAAGGAGAATCAGAGACGGTTGAATCCTTTATTACGGTACTTTGGACGTTGATAAAAACGTGCAATTTTTGCGACAATTGCGTTTCATCAGTACTCAACGATCAGGTAGTATTGGGAATACACAACCCCCAGACACAAGCTGATTTATTGAAAATAAGACAGTTAGGCTTACAAACATGTATTGACATCTGTAAGCTGTCTGAAAATGCTACAGTCCAGTCCAGAATCTTAAGGCCTGAAGGAGTGAACAGGGTTAATTTTAAACCCAGGAGAAAGAAATCGGCACAATCTGACAGAGAGTGCTAGGCATGTGCATTGCGGCATGGAGTGAGCAAAGAGTTATGTCCTGCATTTGATAAAACCCGTTATAAATGTAAGGGAAAAAACTACTTTGCCGTGAAATGCAAAGTATCAAGGAAGAAGAAGGTGCAGACGGTCAAAACCCAACATTATGACCAGGAAAACGACAGTAGTAGTTGTTCAGATTATGGACATGTAGACAGCGTAACAATTAAGGAAAAGGTGAATGCTGTAAGCCAGAGGTGATAAAAGCGAAAATGATGGTGAAAGAAAAACCAATTGCCTTTCAGCTCGATAGTAGAGCGTCCGTGAACATATTGAATGAGAAATACGTGATTGGAAAAATACTGGAACATTCAAATAAGACTCTTGTCATGTGGAATGGAGCAGAAGTGAAGCCATTGGGAGAGTGTTGAGTAAAAACGATAAACCCCAAAACTGGACAAAAATATGCAGTCAAGTTTGTCATTGTGAAAGAGAATGTCCATCCCTTACTTGGAGCAAATGCAATCCAAAAAATGGAACTCGTCACAATCATTAACGACAAATTCAAAATGGTTGCCAAAGTTTCCCAAATGAATGAATCTAGCAGCCAATACTCAGACAGCATTATCAATGACTTCAGAGATGTGTTCAAGGAAAAATTGGGTCAATTACCAGGAGAGGTACATTTGCAGGTGGATCCAGGAGTAACACCAAATGTTGCAGCAACACGGAGAATACCAGTGGCACTTAAAGACAAGCTAAAAGTCGAGTTAGAAAAACTGGTTAAGAAGTGAGTGAGCCAACACCATGGGTAAGTGCTTTAGCACTGGTAGTTAAGAAAAATGGAAGCCTACGGATATGCATATGTTACCAATGTTGTTGTTTGCATCCTGTTTTATTTATTACTTATTTGTTCGTTTACTTTACTTATCTTTTTACGGGTACTTTTACTAAGGTACTTTTACTAAGGTACTTTTAAGGGTACTTTTAAGTGTCTGTGTTCTTATCAACGTTCTTACATATATGTTCTTACTTATGTGTGTGTGTGTGCTCTTATTTCTTGCCTTGAAAGGGTCTCAACATGTATGCACAAATAATGTCATGCGTACATACCCGGATGATATCTTCTGGTCGCTGGTCTCCATCTCATGGGGAGTGGTCACTGCTGCAGACAGACGCATTGATAACACAAGATGGGTTTGAAGCTTTGATTCTTTTATTAAAGGCAAGCCTATCATGGACTCTGGTTGCCACGGAGAGACCCTAATCTCCTGTCTGTTCCATCTGCAGGCCAAACCAACTCTCTCATGTGTCCGTCAACCAGAAGCCTACGGCCACAATTCCCGTTTCACCTCTAATTTCCGGTGCACATCACCCCTAATTTCCAGTGCATCTAACCCGACGGTCATTAAAGGTGACTTGAGTTTGATGAGTGTCAAATCTAACCTTCTGTAACCCCACGAAACTCGCTGATGGGAATCGAAAATATACGTACATAACTTATTATTTCTCCAACTACCTAGATAGCATTTAAGCTGGGATTCTCAATAATACACATAGACCCAAGATCACTGAATAAAGCTTTGGAGAGGGAACATTTTCAGTTACCTACACTGGACGATTTACTACCAGAACTGGCTGACAGCAAAGTATTTTCTACCCTGGATCTACGAAACGGATTTTGGCATGTAAAATTAGACGAAGCCAGCAGTCGCTTAACAACATTTTCTACACCATATGGTAGGTTCCGGTGGAAAGTTTTACCTATCGGAATTGCTCCAGCACCATAGATATTTCAAAAGACCCTTTTTGACAATGTGTCCGATTTAGAGGGGATGGTTAACAAAGCGGATGATTTTCTGGTGAGGAAGGGTAAAACGATGGAAGAAGCAACAATTGATCATGACCAAAAAATCAGGAAACTTGCAGAGATGTCGCGATCATGGGATGCGATTGAATGCTGAAAAATGGAACCTACTGCAAACGTCTATATCTTTCCTGGGACACATAATAACCAGTGATGGTTTACGTCCTGATCCTGGGAAGGTAAGAGCCATAAAAGAGATGTTGTGCCCAACAGATGTGAAGGGAGTGCAACGATTGGTTGGATTCGTAAATTACCTGGCAAAATTTCTACCACACATATCTGACGTGATGGCCCCTATTAGAAATTTAGTGAAGGCAGATGTGCCATGGACATGGTCCCAAATTCATGAAGAGACTTTTGGGAAAATTGAAGAGTTAGTGAGTGAGGCACCAGTATTAAGGTACTATGACCCCAACAAATCTTGGTTATTCAATGCGATGCAAGTGAGAAGGGCATGGGAGCTGCAAGTAGCAAGAGGGTCAACCCTTAGCTCAGGGGTTCTCAACCGGGGTCCACATGGACCTTAGGGGTCCATGGAATATTTCTGGGGTCCACAGGCAAAACATAACAAAACTTATCATTATTATTATAGTTGTTTAGAATACTTTATTTGCATTAACTTAGTTTTCATTTAAAAGTAAAGCTTAATATAATATTATATATAATATTTCTTTGATTATTAAAACCTCAAAATTTATATGAGTGAAAAATAGAAGATTGTCTTATGAGCAATAGTTATGAAGGGGTCCACCAAGATAAAAAGAAGGGAAAAGGGGTCCATGAGTAAAAAAAGGTTGAGAACTACTGCCCTAGCCTATATCAGCCGTGCACTGACTGACAAAGAAACTCGGTATGCACAGATTGAGAAGGAACTACTAGCAGTAGTATACGTTTGGTCGACAGATGACAGTACTAACTAATCATAGGCCACTGTAAGCCATCATGAAAAAGAATTTGTGAAATGCCCAACTGCAAAACATGCTGATGCGACTACAGACTTATGATGCTACAGTTCTGTACCATCCAGGTAAGAAAATGTTCCTTGCAGACACGCTATCAAGAGCATATATCTATGGATTGGGCGGTGAAGAATATGGACGATGAAGATGATGTCAAGAAAGTAGAATATATTCCTGTAACAGAGAGAAGGGTGCTTGAACTGCGCTCAGCCACGAAGGAAGACAGGAGCATGCAGCAGTTGCAGCAAGTAATTCTGGAAGGATGGCCAGAAGACAAAATACATCTTGACCCAGAGGTGAGACCATATTTTAATATGCGGAGTGAAATGACGGTACAAGATGGGTTAATTTTCAGAGGAAACCGGGTAGTGGTCCCACTGACACAGCGGAGAGTGTTGAAAGAAAAACTGCATTCCACACACCAAATATGAACAGTGAAATAAGGGACTACGTTTCAAAATGCCCCACGTGTAGAAAATATGAAGTAGCCAATCCGGCAGAACCATTAAGGGTCCATGAAGTTCCTGACAGACTCTGGGCGAAAGTGGGGATAGATCTCTTTAAGAGACTATCTCTGCACAGTTGATTACATGAGCAACTTTTATGAAATCGATCATCTCAATACACAAGCAAAGACTGATAACTAAATTGAAACACCATTTTGCACGACATGGATTACCAGATCAGGTGGTAACTGATAATAGTTTAGTAGCCAGGAATTTTCTACCTTTGCAAAAAAGTGGTATTTTACACATACACCGGTTAGTCCATACAATAGCAAAGCAAATGGTAAGATGGAATCTGCAGTAAAGATGGCAAAAAACCTTTTCTGAAAAGCGATGGAAGATAAGGCTGACCCATACCTAGCAATGTTGGATCACAGGAATACGCCAGGCAGGAGTCTCTTATCACCAGCTCAGAAGCTGATGTCAAGGAGAACAAAAACACTTCTCCCAACCAGAGAGGATTTACTCAAGCCAAAATTGCCCAAAAATCTAAGAAAAATGGTGAAGCAAGACCGCAGGAGGCAAGAACATTCTTTCAACCACAAAGTAAAACCACTGAAACCATTGTATCCTGGAGGTGTAGTACGGATGAAATCACACATAAATGGTCAAAAAGAGTGGAGGAAAGCAGTGGTAGGGCGGAGACTGGATGAGCAATCATACCATATAAAAGTGGATGGGGAATTATATCGACGGAATAGAGTAGATTTGAAGAAAACTGCAGAGACACCCCCACTCACATCAGTAATACACCAGCCATATGAAGTGCAGAGAGAGTTACCCAAGAATGCAGGGCAGGGTACAGAAGAGATATGCACCACAGAACCACCTCAATATGAAGGTGAAATAAGAGAAAGTCCAAACCTGACTCCATCCCCAACAAAACCAAGCCTAGAAAGGTTGCGGACAACATGGTCAGGAAGAATAGTAAGAGATCCTGTGAGATTCCGGGATTTCACAACATAAGTGAAAGGGCAGAATAATCCCTGTTAGGTATGAGGGTAGTCAGTCCAATGAATGCCTAGATCACTATATTTTATAGACTCTGTTTTCATTCTTAGATTTTTCTTTTTTGTTCTGCTTTGTCATTGAGAAAAAGGAAGATGTTGCATGAGGGACTAATAAGAGTTTTCACTGTCTCAAGTTGCGTCCCTTACTGGTGTACATTTTGCTTTGTTTACAATGATAATAAAGACGCCATTATGTAAAAGCCGATCGATCGTTCTGTCTTTTCTAATCCATTGACATCCTCAATAAGATAATGGCACAAACCTGTTTCTCTCTTGTACTCTACTACTAACGCTACGAACAAAAATGACAAATAAAGTTTGTTTATTAATATAGAATGAAACTCCATCGCGTTGTCTCTCATTTTCTATATTTTGACGCCTTTTATGTACTCAATCATGTGATAGAGAGCTGGTTTGTTATTGGACAAGCCAGGAGAAAATGGATTTCAAATCTCGAATCGTGAGAGTTAGTTCCTATCTGTGATGTAGCGAATGTTGGCTGCTACAGGGTTAATACCATGCAAACGGTAAATTTGCAACGGATTTGATTATCAGATTTGTGGCCAGCGACCTCAAATACCTTGCAAAAACACAAATTAGTGGTTGGTGTTCTGTTGTAGAAAAAGGTAATATTTATCTTTTAATTTATTTTAATAAATGTTACTCTAAATACTGTTTTTAATTTGTGGTCTTGTCTTTACGTTCTTTCCTTCCGCTCAAGATTTCTTGGAATTTACCTCCTTCCCCCCTCCAATAAACCTTACCTTCTTTGCGCCAAAACCGGTAGTGGGGAGGGGGATTCCAGTTACATGTGGCATATTTAGCCTTTTTTGGCATTTTTTTGTTATTGAAAAACAAAAATGATAGTGATTACGTTGGATACTGTCGGAATTGTATTTTTTTTAAGGACCTCGCAACCGTGCAAAGGGAAAGGATAGCGGTGTCAGCATTTTAACCAACTTGTAAAATTCACTTAACCCCTTCCCTCTCCTCATCTTGACCGCATTTAGCAGTCGGTGAACTGAAGGACCTTTCAGCGGCGAAGGTGGGTGCGTCTCTGTCACTCACTCACACACTCTCTCTCTCTTTCTTACTCACTCACTATCATTCTCTCTCTCTTTCTCCCCTTTATGTCATTTTCATTTAAGTCCTCGCGGACATTTTTCTCTCACCCTCTCTCTATTAATGATTTCCTTTTTTTTGCTTAACACTGATTGGCTGGACAATTCCAATCAACTTCGCGAGACCCTTTTCTAATCAGTTCCAAAGAAGTCCTGTTTTTTTGGAATTCTCTCGGGCCCATCGACGTGAAATACTCAACCATCCTTAAAGGTGGAAGGCCTTTAAGAGGTTGAAATTGGTGTTTCAAAAAACACCATTTATTGAAGACAGTAACCCCTTTCAGAGAAAGGAGACCAATGTAAGGAGCGTGACAGAGCCTGTCACTAAGAAGAAATAGCAAAACTACACTTTTCAGAGAAAAGGAAAATTATTTCAGAGGAGAAAAAGAAACCTCAACCCTTTCAGAGAGAGGGAAAAACAAAAGGAAAGAAAGAAAAAGAATCCTATCCTTTCTGGAATTATTTTTGGAGAATCTGAAGAAAAGATAACCCCCTTTTTCAGAGAGCTATACCTTTAAACCCTTTGAAGGTTTTGTTTGTTTAAAAAAGAGAGAAAGAGAATAGGAGAGAAAAAGAAAACTTTGAAAGAACCTGGCAACTTGCATGTTTTTCTTTTCAGGAAAAAAAGAGAAAAGAACTTTTGTTGAAAGACTGAAAAAAAGAATATTTTCTATTTTTTATGTGCTTTTATTTCAGCTTTTCTGTCAAGTAAGATTTGTGTTTTGTATTTGTTTTTTATTTTTATTTCATGTTACTTACAGGTTTTTAAAACCTGAGATTAGGAAAATATAAGCAACCGTAACTATTTTCTTTAAATAAATTCGGATCATTTAAATTCTTTTCGAGTCTGTATTTCTTTTGCTCATTTCTCTTTGCTTGTTTAATTTTTCCTTTTTTCCTTTAATTTGGTACCTTAAAACGCGAATTTTGGTGACGCCCTCAAAATTTTGTCAATACTAAATGTCTTCAAATACGCATAACTACTTGTTTGCGCAAAAAATAAACGCGATATTCGTTCTCAGCGTACCTGAAAACAAAAGTCGACGAATTAAAGGTGTGTGGGAACATGATGAGAATTAGCAGCGAACCGGATGTTAATGCATCCACCATGAGAAACAAAATGAAAAATCGTCTTTTGCACATGGGTCCACGCATCGCTTCCGCTTGGGGAGAAAAAAAATAAGATAACCACAAAATAATTATCGACCAATGGCAGAGCTCCGCGCCTAAAATAAACACCTCAAATATCACAGTCACTGGGAGCCGGTTTGCCACTATAAAACGAGGGTATTTGAGGGAACCAAGAAAAGAGAGAACGGAGATTCGCCCTGCTGTGTCAATGAACGCATGGACGGATTCTCTCACCCGACCTAAAGAGATGAAGAAGAAAAAGAAATAAACCACCAGTGAACTGAAGCCGACTATGCTCTCATGTTATGGGCCAAACGCCTTCAATTCTAAACAATGCCAAATTCACACAAACCAAAGAAGAGAGGAGGAGAAAGAAGACGAAGACGCCGGGCTGTTAGCGCTGATGAAAGAAGTCAATCGCTTTCCAGTTACAAGCCAGGACACGCATCACCGACAGCAGGATGACCGGCCTACCCTAACCCTCTCCATCGTCCAAAAGATAGTTACATTTTACGAACATTCATTCCTTGTCAATTCATACATACCTACAAACATTTTACGAACATTCATCCTTGTCAATTCATACATACCTACAAACATTTTACGAACATTCATCCTTGTCAATTCATACATACCTACAAACATTTTACGAACATTCATCCTTGTCAATTCATACATACCTACAAACATTTTACGAACATTCATCCTTGTCAATTCATACATACCTACAAACATTTTATGAACATTCATCTCCTTTGTTAAATCACATTCCACCCTACGAACACTTTGCCTCTCCTAATACAAATTGTTGGTAGTAAATAAAGTCGGTTCTCAACCTTCAATATTCGTCTGTCTTTAATTATTTGGAGTCAGAATCTACACACTTCCGACGTTATTTATTTCATGTATTCTTGGTTGTGGCCTCTATGGCATCCTTTCCCACCCCTAATCCCCTTTTTATAAAGACCTGGATGCCATAGGTGAATGCCGAGGGGTCGATAAACTAAAAATTTACCGTTTTTTTTAATTTATTATTTGTGCTTTTTTTTCACAGCAGGATTGTTAAAAAATATATCAGAATGTAATTTTCTTTTCTTTTCTTTTTTTTTTTTTACACAGTGATCACCACTTATCAAGGCCCGGAAGCCACTCAGGGATAAGGGCTATTGCAAGTACATTACGTTAGTGTGGAGATTTGCTGAAGTGTTTACTTAAGGGGGCGGTTCATTAGAAATTTGTTAACATTGGACTTGAAGACATCCAAGTTGTAGTCCAGAGGGAAGCAGGCAGACGGAACAGAGTTCCACAGGCGTGCAGTTCTAAGAAAGAAGCTTTGTTCATGGAATCCGCGTTTTGATTTAGGCACAGATATAGAGTGGGGGAAGTTTTTCACAGTGGATTCAGCTAGACGGGTGTTTTTCGTGAAAGATTGGCGAGGGGGGACCAGAGATTGGAGTTCAGACGAGCATCTGCCATGGAAATAACGATAAAACAAGGATAGGCTCGCAATGTCTCTTCTGTGGGAGAGAGGTTGCAGGGTAGAGAAAAGGGCATCCCCCACTAAGCCACGAAGTCTATTTTGTACTCTGTCAAGGCAGGATAGGCTGTTTTTAGCAGCTCCTACCCAGATATGGCAACAGTATTCCATCCTTGGACGAACTTGGCTTTTATATAGATAGAGAATTGCATCAGTAGTGAGATATCTTCTGGAGCGGTAGAAGGATCCCACCATCTTTCCAGCGACCTTGGCAACAGACTTGATGTACGTGTTCCATTTCAGATCAGGAGTAAAGATCAAACCCAGAAGCTTGTCAAAACACGGGGCCTCACCCAGACGAGAGCCATCCATCACAATTGATGCCAGATGGGGATCAGAGCGTTGATGATGTAAGGATAGGAGTTTGGTTTTGGATGCATTAAAGGTAACCAGCCACATCTTCCCCCACTGAACCACACGCTCGAGATCAGAGGAGAGAGAATCAGAGAGAACTTTGTCATTTACAGCCTTTGATGTGTTGCCGTAGATGGTCGTGTCATCAGCATAGTTGTCAATGAATGATTTAAGTATGTGTTTAGGGAGGTCATTGATGTAGATCAGGAAGAGAGTTGGGCCCAGGATTGACCCCTGAGGGACTTCAGCATTTATATTGCAGGCCTCCGATTTTTGTCAGGCAAAATATAATTTAAAAAACATGAAACATTTACAGAAATTTTAAATTCTTTTAATTTAAATTTTTTTTTTTTTTTTTTTTTAAACGGCAGGATAATCCTGCCAGGATTGTATACAAATATATCAAAATGTAATTTTAGTTTGACACTGTAGCAAAATATAATTTTAAACTATAAAAATGTATCGACATTTATTTTCAATTTTTTTATTTATTTATTTTTTTCTTCAACGAGTGATTTTCATTGAAACCTTGTTAGAATATAGTGTTTATTAGTGTTTATGAGTTATCGACCCTGTTCTTTTGTTGCCAACGATCTCTATCGGCCATTCTCGAAACTAAAATATACACACATTCGCCCTGTGATCCTCTCATACAGAAGTGCCAAAATTTTTTGTTAATGATTATTGAAAAATATTGTAAAGTGTTTACATACCTGGTTCTTTGGGATAATAGACGCACTTCCAACACCCCTCTCCAAAAAAGAAAACTGAAAAAGACTATTTTAAAGCGCTTCTTTTTTTTTTTTTAAAGTTTGAAACACAACTTAGAACAACAACGGCGCATGGCGGAAATTTTTCAGGGTTTAAATGTCTTGTAATGCTTTTATTGGGGGTCGAAAAACGTTTTTCAGCTGCCATATTTGTTCCTATCTACTTGCTTCCTCACGAGGGTAGAGTGAGACACAAGGTCGGTTTTTAATCTGGAGAAATCCAGCCCCCCAAAGCGGAGAACTCTGGATGGGAACAAAAATAAAAATTGTCTTAGTTTGGAAGGATTTCTCCTCCACTGACTGAGGTGAAAGCTGAACAACACGAACATTTAATTCTAAAAAAAACGAAATGGTGAAATATACAATATAAAACAAGTTGAGCTAAAAGTAAAAAAAAAGAAAAAAAACAATTCAAAGAATTAAAGAAATTGCGCAAGCCTTTTCTAGTCTCACACAAAAACACGCGTTCACATTTCAAGCTATATTACTTGTCATATACATAGACGCACACAAACATACGTGCCGACGTCCACACACGTACATATATTCACGTTCGTGTACATACACTCACATTCACGTGTATACACACACACGTTAACGTATTCACACGCGCACACGCACGCACATACACGGACACAAGGACAACGTCACTTCCCCTTTCAAAGGAAATCCACACATGCGCAAAAGACCACCGGAAACAAGTATAAAAGCAAGAGACCAGCTGTTTCCAGCCCTTTTCGACTTAGCTCTCGAGCTAAGCGGTCATTGGATCATTCGCCGCCCCCCCCTTTCAGGGCGCCCAAGCTCGTCGCGCCCCCTGCGACTATGTATGGGGCATGAGCTAACAAACAGTACGTACACTTTATACGCTTTCTACCTCCATAACCTGGATTGACTTTCTCACTCTATCTCCCTTTCGGCTTTGGTCCATCAAAACAGACATGTGCGCGACGCTCTACTGAGCTTAACCCACTCTTTCTACAGGCCGGCTTGCCACTTCGCGTTTCTCTATTGCATTCCCCCTTTCCTTCCACGCGCGTAGTCGTCAACGGCTGAATGAACACGTGTACACCCAAGAATTTCATTTCTCAACAGAAAATAAACGACATGTTTATTTTATTCCAGCATTTGAGTTCTTTGTTTCTTTCATTCAATTCGTTTCATTATTTTTTCTTGTAGCGAGTTTAGGATATTTATATCCTGATCCGCAACAAAATAAAAAGTTCCAAGAAATTTTGAACATAAGCATAACGAAAAATGTTTGTTTGCAAAATTTGTCTTTCTTTCGTTTTACTTGTGTCATTTGTCTTTGACCTTTCTCTTAAAAACACTTTCGTCTCCTCATAACTTCTCATGCTTTCTTTATCTATCATTCAAAAGGTCAAAAATGGTAGAACTGCCGGTGTCACATGTCACGTGATCTAACTTTTCAGATTTTTCAGAACGAGGCTGGTCTGCTTAATTAATTAGCTTCCTTAATTTGCATAAAAAAATGTTTTACAAGAACATTATGAAAAAAGCACCATATTAATGAATTCGATATAAGTCGAAGAAAAATTAATTTCTCGAACTACCGATATTATCCAATTAAACATTTTTTATTTAATACTAGCAGTATCTGCTAACCGGCATTGCCTGGTGGAAGCGTGCCCCACCCCTCTCGAAAAAAATTAAAGTATGATTGTTGTAGTTGCTGCTCAACCCCCAACCTCCTCATATTACGAACGGCTTTCAGAATAGACATATCCAACTCCTCATGGTAAGAACGGCTATCGGAATGGGTTCCCCAACCTCCCCTTGTCAAGAGAGGTGGAGAGAGGTGGTGTAGTAAGGATATTGAGCAGCCCACAAACGTAAAAAAAAAATAAAATAAAATAAAAGATAAAAAATAGCAGCGAAGTGAAAAAGAAAAAACAATTAGACACAGTAGGCAGCCCGGGTGGAAAGAGGTGAAAAAAAAATAGTAGTAGTCAGACAGGCAGGCTTGGATCTGTAAAGCGAAGAAGAAGAAGGTGAAAAAAAGCCATCTATTAGCCGTTGCGGCCATGGCAACTTACGATGTTGCGGGGGGGGGGGGTAAAAATAAGGTTAGTCATTACAAGGCATATGATGACTTTGGAGATGGAGAGAGAGAGTCTGTAAGTTTTGACAGACTAAATTCGTTGTGTTTTCAATAAAGAAAAACAGGAAAACTTTATCAGACAATTTTAAATATGGTAATTCCCCCCGCCCCCTCAAAGAAAATGTGGCTCAATGGCTCATTAATTTTATGTTGTTACGTAGTTTTTAATGCTTTACAGTTGATAAAAAAAAGTTATCACGAGCGGTTCACAGAAACATTTTTATGTTTTCCTTCTCATTTCTTTGCTTGTTTGGGGTGGATGGTAGGGATTAATCAACTATAGAACGTGTATAGTTTAATAGGTGTTTTTGCAGTTTAAGTAACCATTGTTCCGTAAGTAACGCACTGACATTTACCGTTTAACATTAAAAAAATTATGTGTTTAGATTTTGTGGGAGTGGTGTTGTGACAGCGAGCATAATCAAAGAAAAACAATTGAAAACTATCATTAAATTAATATGAAAAAGTGATCTTCCACTTTTTAAGACTATAATTTCTTCATATCTTATAAACTATTTGTATCCTGTATTTTTAAACATTATTGTCGTTTTCATCGCTCCTGAATAGTTATAATATTAAAGATTGTACTTAAAAAATAAAACAAAAAAAATAAACAAATAAAAATAAACCCAAAAAACAAACAGAAAGAAAACTCCCCCAAAAAAACAATTGAAGCTTTTTCATTTCATTTCGATAAAAAAAAAAAAATAAATAAAAAGGGGGGGGAACAAACAAATAAAACTTTGAATTCAATAATAAAAAAAAAACTGAGAAAAATAAAAAAAAAACATGAAATGTTATCCGTATTTATCACAAGCCGTATGACGACTTTATACACGGAAGGAAGGAGGGAGAGTATGAGTATTAAGTTGTGATGGGCTAAATTCATTGTTTTCAATAATGAAAATAAGGAAACACGTTATCAGATATCTATAAATATGGACCCACCCCCCGCCCCCCCAAAAAAGAAATGTGGATCATATTTTTTGCGTTGTTACGTAGTTTTGAATGTTTTTTAGTTGATTAAAAAAGAATAAAGCGGTTCACACAAACATTTTTTTGTTTTCCTTTAGCAGTAAGCGAGAACAATACTTTAAAGTTTTCGAAGTGTTCGTTTAATACCAGGATCAGTTTTATTCTGGATTTTTATTCTCCTAGAATGTCACGTATTATCGAATCAGAAAGGCAGGAATATGTCTGGGGAGATCTTATTATTTTCTGTTTCGAGGAATGGAAGGTGAATGCTATATCTGTAAGTTTACGGATCAATTACGAAGGGTGGGGTCTCAATATAAGTACCCTGTCTGGAAATTTACACGGTGTAGAATGGGGACGGTGGAAGGACTTAGTAATTATAGGGAAAAATTGGGGACTACTTCGCCTGTAGGTGATTGCA
Source organism: Euprymna scolopes (assembly GCF_053919585.1). NCBI lineage: Eukaryota > Metazoa > Mollusca > Cephalopoda > Sepiida > Sepiolidae > Euprymna > Euprymna scolopes. The sequence continues at coordinate 125,807,733 of NC_136483.1, read as the reverse complement.
ATGGTGATGATGTCACTCCTAGGATTAAATCTAGGGTTTAATCATAACAAATGAATGTGTCTAAAATGTCAGTCTGTAGTTACATAAGATAGTGGCTAATAGTGTTGGCATAATAAATTTGTATGTGGCATCTGTTGTTGTAAACCTACAGAATTTTGGTCCTGAGGGGAAAAACTGTGCCTCTTTTATTATATATAAGGATTTTCACACAAAAAAATTATAATTGCAAAAAACATTTCTACTTTTGTTTTTGAATTACAGGTTTTGCATAATTTTTATGCATACAATTCTAATATTTTCTTTGCTTAAATGAATGTGAAACTTTTGGTGTAACAATTTTTACATAAAAATAAAACTTTTTTTAATTTAAAACAGGAACATGGAAAAATAATTAAATTAAAAATTGGTAAAAAGTTGACAAACATTCATGATAGGAATGTACGGTGGCATGGCTGGGAGAGAAAAAAATGAAAAACAGCACTCCCATACCTCCCTTTAACTACCTGCCGTCATTTTCAGACAGCATTTCTACTGTCCAAAATTTTGGGCTTCCATATAATTCATGTGACAATATATTTTGTTTACCTTTGGTTGAACGAAGTAAGAATTTCTCACTTTTTGGAGCTAATTAAGCTATTTTTTGTACAAACAAGGTTTTTTTTTTTTTAAATTTAATTCAATATCTTCGGACTTTACTAATTATCTTTGAAATAGACTCAGAAAACTAATATTTTTCTTTCAAAGAATTTTTACAATGAATTTATTTAACATCAAAATTTAGCTGAATTAGTTAGCTCACCATGAAAACATTTTTCATAACTTTTTTTTTGATGTGTACAAATATTTTTTTTCCTTTTAGAAATTAACTTTAGTCTTTAATCTTTGAAATACAATCAATAAGTAGTCGGAGAACTACACAAAAAAAAAAAATAATATGATAAACCGGGCTTCAAAACTATGTTTAGCCCTATTTTTTTTGGCCGTACCTAAGTAAGAAAACATTACCCCTTGTGCATAGCATTTACAAAGGCAGTGAAATTGCGGCAAATTGTACCATGAAAACGATAAATTTGCGACGGTTTTGGATATTAGATTCATTGTCAGCGACCCTGAAAACTCCTACAAAACCAAATTTTATTGGTCGGTGTTCTGTTGTAGTTAAAGTAAACATTTATTATATTTTTTACGGAAAATTTGGGGTAATGGCATTTTCCTTAGATGCGAACATCTTTTCGCCACTTTAATCACTAATGTGTTTTTTGGATCGTAACAAAAGACTTTTACTAAAACCACAATAGCAGTTGTTTTACTCAATCAACACATCATTCTGCAAGATCCAGATGTTGGAGGGTTCAAATTTTTGGTGTTATGTTTTTTTTTACTGTACCAATATGCGTATGACTTGTTTGCATTACATTTAAACAAAGTGTGAACAAGCATATTACTGTGCAGTTCATCATTGAGGATAACCTTAATCAATAATAGCCTCTTTCCTCTCAGTAGCAATGTACCCTGTTTTGGATGAACAAAAGTAAAAAATAAAATTTCAAGTGGAGGAAGAGTTTCATTTATAAATTTAACGTAAAATGAGGCTTCATTTCCAGACCATTCTACACTTTTATTGTTAACTCAATATTTTTACTATTAATCCTAAATCCAACTGGCAAGGTTGTAAGATCATATGTAAAGGTGGATCAATCCTTCTCCCTAAACTACACAAAATTTGTCTCCCATAGCAAAAGAAAACAATCTTGGAGTTGACTTGCCCTGGAAATGGGGAATCATTTTATATTAACTTTATATGCAAAACTCATCCCCTATTTGAAAATTTTATTTTCTTAAGCTATTCATAGTGTCAGAGTGAGTGGCTCATGAATCATTATCATCATCGTTGCCACCGCATGATGGAGAGGGACTTGGCAGTCAACGCATTTCACTTTAATTTTGCCTTTCACTTTAAAGAGCAAAAAAGCTTTAAAAAGGGGGAATAAAGAAAAGAATATTAGAGCGATAGAAACCTAATGCATTTTGTAAGTATGGCCAAAAATGGTCGAAAAGCACATCTCTTCTTAAAAGAGGCTTATAATAATTAGTTTTTAGTCTACATCTAAATTTTAATTGTGTTTGATCGAAAGATAACAGACCAGACTTAATCTCTAAAATGAAATAAATCCATATTTATGAGTTCAAAAAAAATTACAGTGAAAAATGTTAAAAAGAAACACAAAAATTTGTTTAAATTTCAAGTTCAGTAAAAATCTCTGGAAAAATAATTATCAGTTTTCTGAAACTATATCAACAATAATTAGTAAATTAAAATCATAAGATACCAAATTTTAAAAAATGTACATACTTTTTTAAACTAAAAATTTCATAAGAGACAAAAAAAAAATGATTTATAGTGACAACTTCTGCCCAGCAGTCACCCAGCTTTGAAACATACACACCTGATGAGCATCAGTCGATCAGACCCACAAAGTAATATTCACTTTGATCATTAATTCAACCAAAACACTTTCAACTGGAACACGTCTTTTTCATTACTTATGCCTTTACAATCTAATAAATTAGTTATTTGTTATCAGTGGTGTGAAAAGGTATGGTGAGGCTCTGGTAATGTCTAGAGCTAATTTCTGAATTATATGCCCCATATATGACTCAAGAATAAATCCCAGTACTAAGAAACATTATCAGAAAGGAGAATAGTTTAAATATGATTGGATGCCCATTGTCCCAATTTGTCATCATCATTGTCACAGCACAAGGGAGGAGAAAGCTGAGTAATTTGTGTTAAGCGATATACACGCCAGAAATTCTTTTCAAAGTTGAACGAATCAGTTCTTTTGACTTCTGTCTTCTCACAAACGTTGCACTCTTCACAAGCGTTGACCGACCAAAAAATGAAACGACTCGCAATCTTTGTTTCGGCTTGACTTTTTATAGCCGTCGAGTGAACCCAATTGTTGTGGTAATGTGAGTATCACTCACAAACGTTTTTCTTTGTAATCTAACGGTCCCAGTTTCGCTCCCGATGCAGGCACACACAACTCATGCTTTTTGTGTGCTTTTGCGCATGCTCGTCACACTCCTCCCTGATCTCAAGATCACACATATGACAATGCTGGACAGGCCGTTTCGTCTGGGTACTTCGCTTTAATGGTACAGATTCAGGAACTTCCTCAGTGGTGCCTTCGTTTGCCGGATCATTAAACTCGTCCTGCTCTGGATCCTCATCATCTTCTTAAGAACTTCCACCATCATCTTCTGAAGAGCTTTCGTCATCTGGCCGTTCGTACAGCAGTGGGTCTTCGTCATCTGATGAATTGAGTTCATCATTGATTATAACGTCATTTCGGCATGCTGGGGGCACATCTTTTATGTGGCGTGGTGTTCCATCAACTGATATTGAGTGTTGACTACTTATCTTTGTCACTGTTCCTGTACCGAACTGCGTTGTTCATCTTCCCCACGGATTCTTCACCCAAACCGCATCCCCTTCCTTATACAGATTAGCCACTGCGGTCTTGGGCACCCTCACTTCATCGATACCTTTGAGACAGATCCTATAATTGTATAGCATATTCACAGGTGCTGTCATGGCTGTCTTGTCATCTTTAGGCATAACATTGTACCAGTGCACTGCCTTTGGAGGCGTGACGTTGTACCAGTGCACTGCCTTTGGAGGCGTGACGTTGTACCAGTGCACTGCCTCCAAGATTGTGCACCCTGTTCTTGCCGCAATGTGCTTTATAATGCGATGGGATTGCTCGATTATACTGTTTCCAGAGGGTGGGTGGGCACACCGAAATCAAATGTGCACGCCCCACATTTGTGTAAAATCAGCAATTGTCTTTCCGCAAAACGCTGCACCATTATCTGTGAACAATTTGGTTGGCAGCCCCTTTCGCAGAATATACTCTGCAACTCCTTAATGACGCTAGCCGAATCCTGTCAGTACAACTGCCTTCAAATGGCAAAACGGTTGGGACCACGATCTATCAATGTCAAGTACACCTGAGTACCGAAATGGGTTATATCCATAGCAACCCTACTCCAAGTGTCCGTGACATTAAGCCTACCTGGCTTCAAATGCACCGGAGCTGGATCTATGGATTGGCATTCTTCACAATCCCCAACCACCAATCGCACTTGAGTTTCAGTTATTGTTGGATTGACCAACTTTACAAAGTACCATGTCCTTTTCACACCAGGATGTCCACTGGACTGATGAATTGTCTGTATCTGAGAATCGTGTTCATGTTCTGTGGCCACATTGTACACAAGTTCTCTGGGTTCTGTTGCCTTGCGGATCTCATCTATCCACCTCTTTGATACCCAAGTAAGTTCGTCAGCTCTGTTATTGTGAGACTGGACGAGCCTCAAGTCGATTGTTAGTTCATATTCCGAGACCAAATCTTGAAGCATGGAGAGTCGATGCCTGATTAACATTTCCGAGACTGCTTTGGTATGCACTCTCGTCTGTCCAGACAAGGTGTCAATTATCCACCGATAGACACAGGCAGAGTCAGTTCGTAAATGTATGGTTTTAGCTTTCCACTGTAATGCAAGATTGACGTCTCGCAGCACAGCATCAAGCTCAGCTAAATTTATGTGTTTGTCTTCATGCACTGCGTGGAGCCAGCTTGTGTCCTCTGCCACAGAACCGTTGCTTTCCACAACCACACCTGTAGCAATAGAACTGGCATCCACCCATACTGTGAATTCTTCTCCACAGATACACCAGTCACCTTTTACTGAATCCTCCTGGGCTACTCTCAAACAAATGTCTTTGATCATCCGTGCTAGAATAGGGTCTCACACTTCATCATCCTATCCAGTTGTGATCATATTCGCCCTTCGTTTCACAAATGCTGTGGTGACACACAACCAGCCACACACTGGGAAATGACCAGTCAGTTTCCGCACACTGAAAACACAATTCGGCGAGTAAGTCTATTAGGTACTGTCGGAAGGTCACTGCCACACCGCCATAACAATTTTCCGTTCTCCTCTTGGACACGTAATCCCAATACACGTGAGCCCAGTCTCAACTGTTCTGGGGTCTTGCTTTCCAGGCCAAACTTCTCCAAATGTTCCTTTACACAGGTTGTTGAACATATGCTTTCATTCGTTCAGGCCGAATCCAAGGCAAGACAATATCGCTGTCCCTTAATTTTTACTGTTTGGAACGACCACAGAGATTTGACAACGTGCACTTGTAAATAGGTTCGGTGTAGATCCAGCACTGCAATGTTTGGTCCCTGTTGTTGCCATTCCCTCAATTTTTGTAAGAAAACATCCGCGTTAGCAGAATGCGCATCCACATACTCATTTAACTCCTGATAATCCATAATGAGAGGCACTTTCTGTTTATTCTTCTGCACAACAGCCATGAGAGGGATTAGACCTTTTGGAGGGCCAAGTTCGTCCTCGGGATATGACAGTAACCAACCATTATCAATCCACACCTGCAATTCCCAATCGTATTCATCACGAATCGGTGTTAGCGCTGGATACTCTGCTGATATACTCAATGACAGTGTATACTCAATGACAGTGGAGATTGGTCGCCAGCCCACTTCCACGATGTAGTCCATTTCTGAGTATCTTGGTCATATTTGGCAGAGAATTCAGGCTCGGTAATAGTGACAGCAGCAAAATTGGCTTTGCTAAAATGTGGAAAGGTCACCTCTCCTGCTCTAGACACAGCTACTCCTCCCAGTCGCTTGATTGCATCCAGTCCAAGCAAAAAATCAAATCCCAGTAAGTATCCATCCACAACTAGGACTTCTATGCTAATGCTCCGTGTTGTATCAAGGTCAACCTGCACCATTCCTACTTCAGTTTAGTGTGCTTCCATCTGCTGTGAGCACTGGGGTTACTTTCCTTGTCCAATCCTTGCAACATGACTTGCATCCAGTATCCACCTGAGCTGTGCGTAGTAGTCTATTGATAAGAACTGTGACAATTGGCAAGGCGCCATTTACACTAGTTTGGGGGATGACATTGGCGCTCACTTCTCGCCCCCTTGTTCATTTCCCAGACAAAATCGAGCAATATGCTCTCACCGCCGACATTGATAACACGTGATAGGGTTTCGAGGTCTGACTCCGACATCTCCTCTTGTTGCACTATCCAACAGGCAATTGCTTGCCCTATGATTCAGTCCATTACACTTGTAACACCTCCGTGAAGTATTTGTCTCCTTGGGGTTAACTGGTGTCGATCGTGCAGCTAATGCAGCTTGCTCTGGAACTGTTGGGTTAGTCATTAAAATAGCACGAGCACGTGCCAGCACATGAGATAGATCCAAGTTATCCATCTGGGATGATGCCCGCAACAAGTTTTCCGCATGTTCTGGCAAACCAGCAATAAATGCACATTGCAGGCATTGATCCGATACACCGCCAAACAGGACTGCTAGCCTGCACAGCTCCACCAAAAAGATGTTGACTGTTTCACCTGGGTGGAGATGACAAGCTGTGAACTGCTTCCATGCAGCAAATGGATCCAAAGCAAATGCTGTGTACAGGGTTTTTTTTATACACCCAAAATCGGCCCGCTTTTCCTCACTTAATTGCTGGTACACTGCATAGGCGCCGCCTGACAAATGCATTGGAATTACACATTTAATGCGCTTTACGCCACTTAGCTGACATATTAGTTCAGCTTTCTCCAACCACTCCACTATTGACTGTCCAGATTCACTGCCATCAAATATAGGTATAAGTTTTGGATCGAAAGCCATAATAGCCGAAATAGATTGTCGCGGCACGAGGGAGGAGAAAGCTAAGTAATTTGTGTTAAGAGATATACACGTCAGAAATTCTTTTCAAAGTTGAACGAATCAGTTCTTTCGACTTCTGTCTTCTCACAAACGTTGCACTCTTCACAAGCAAGTTCTTTTCAACCGTCGACCGACCAAAAAAAGAAACGACTCGCAATCTTTGTTTCGGCTTGACTTTTTATAGCCGTCGAGTGAACTCAATTGTTGCGGTAATGCGAGTATCGCTCACAAACGTTTTTCTTTGTAATCTAACGGTCCCAGGTTCGCTCCCCGATGCAGGCACGCACAACTCATACTTTTTGTGCATGCTCGTCACAATCATCAGCCCTACTGTGACGTCAACATGGCACAACACAAAAAACGAACACCACAGAAAATGATAAAATACCTAAGCGAACTTAGATAAATATCATCTTTACTGAACATTTATTGCCATACAACACACTAAACACAAGCTATTGGTTCATCCAACTTTAGGCAATATTCAGTGGTGAATTATTAACCAATACTCTTAATTTTTTCAGCCCCTATCCGCTTCCATCATTGAATAGGTTGACACCATTCCAATATTTTTTATCTTATATCCATCTCAAAGAGAAAATGCTTCAATGGACTGACCACTCATATAAAGACCTCATACAAGAATTTTTTTCAGTGTAACTCACAACAAAAGGATTCTGTCCCAGCTTTTAAGATCAGGCTAGTCTATGGACTACTTACCCACTACCACCTTGCTTTATACACCCTTGGATCGATTGGTTGATTCAGTAAACCAAATTTTCTTAAAAGTTGACCAAAATGATAACTCTAGAGATCACCTACAATGTTTAGAGGGTGAAATAGCAAAGTTGCCGTAGCTCTCCTCATAACAGAGAAAACATCACAATTTAGGAGCAACTGGAGCCAAACACACAGTTCTAGCTGAAGACATGAAGCCAGCACAAACGAGTACAGATTCCATGAATGTTTTGGCAATCGAGCTCAAAACTGCCAACCTTCCTGCAAGACCCCCATGAAAACACCAAACAAACAAGAAAGACAAACTCAGCTGGCACATGTTTACACAGTCATCTTTTCTATATGTTGGAAATAAACTGAAAATCCTGATCTAGTGCGGCAATTAGGGCGATACCTCTTATGGACAGACTCACTGTCAGCCCATCTTGCTCAATACCAGGCAATTAAGGTTCCACCATAGTCAAATGGAAACAAAAGCCTAAATGTAAACATGAAATGTGACTTTATCTGATCCTTTACTGTGACTCACTTTAAGGCACTCATACTCAGCACAGATTTCCTGGTACATTATAACATGGGCATCCATATTGCCTCAGTCATAATGTCATAACATAATGTCATAACAAACCAAAACATAAATGGGATTAGCATTGTGACCTACTACAACCCAGAATACCTGGGGATTCTGCATGAGTATAAGGACATAATTAAGTACTTTAGTGGAAAAAATGTCCATACCTATATGGATTAAAGAAATCTCAATGCTTCTACCTTGGAACCTTGGCAGCCAGGTATACCTGATAACAGATGCCTTGGACACTAGAGTAGATGTGATAATAGAACAAGATTTGAACATTCTTCAGTAAATTATCCCCAGTTAGTCACAGTATAGCACATTTTCAATAAATTTTGGTGATATACCTATTCATAAAACATTTTTAATGCCTATTTCTAACTGACCACATACCTCTGATGACTTCCCAATCTATAACTCTGAGAAATATCCCATCAGGACTACATCACACAATTCACATCTAACCTCTGCTATATCAAAAGAAAAGACAATACAATCACCAACACTCTGTTAATCTTGTCAATCTTGTTAATCTTTCCTAGACATGGTCCCAAATAGTAGCCTCTCACGTCCAAGCGGTGATATACCTTTTGGGGTGAACGTGAGTTGTTAAAAAACAAAAAAAAAACCCAGTTCATTTAACCAGGACATGATAGCAATGACACAAAAATCCAACTGAACTCTCTAGGACGTGTTGGCAGATCTATCTTTAGAACTCTTATTTTTTAACCCTATTCAATAAAAAGACCTTTTACTGAGATGTGAAATTGAGTATTTCTAGGCCCTATGCACCTCCAGCATTCAATAATCTGGATAACCATGGAGATAGAAGAATAACATCTTATACTATGGCACTTACGAATGCTCAAAAGTCTCTCAAAATGTCACAAAGATACCGGTCAGTAAGAAGTAAGAGCTCATAAAAAAAAAACATGTGATTAGTCGTCTAGTGGATGTGGATCCACTAAGTGGATGTGGTATCATAAACCAAAGTCTTTCTTTACAATTGTATAAGAGATGGTTCTTCTTCTTCTTCTTCTTCTTCTTCTTCTTCTTCTTCTTCTTCATCATCATCATCATCATCATCATCATCATCATCATCATCATCATCATCATCATTATTATCATTATTATTATTATTATTATTATTATTATTATTATTATTTAGGCCTGTAGTCGTTATTAGATGTTTTTCTCAAATGGGTTGATACATCGTTCTGCTGGCATCAGGCAAGAAAGTTATAAGCATGTCAATAGAGAGAATAAGTTTTTTCCACAAAAGTGGTAGTATTGAAAATTATGTCAACTGTGCGCCAACAAAACAAAGTTGACATTAAAAAGAAAGAAAAAACTGGAAAACTATATTACAAACTCGTCAACTGGTTCAAAGAGGTTAGACAGGTTATACAGAGTTAGTTTTATTTTGATCCATTCCTTTTCTTTGCTCTCTTTTAATAGTCCGATTGGCCTTTTATCGTTTTGAGCGGTTTAAACGATTTTCATCGGGGGGGGGGGAGTTTCAAATTCGGTTTTTCTTTGGAAGGGCTGTCATTTTAGGTATTTTTAAGAGTTTATTCTGAGATAAGTTTTACATTGAGCATGCCATCTGATTTCGACTCACTGTCCTCTTCTTTTTTTTCTTCTCTATTCGCTTCTGTTCTTTTTCATTCTTCTCTCTTCAAACATGCTTTGTGATATTTATTTATACAGAGGTATTACACAGTATCTAAATTCTTCAAAAAAAGGTTTTTCTTTGGTAAGAAATAATATAATTTTTCATTTTGATAATAATTTTAAATAATTTCTCTTTTGTTAACAAAATACCCGATTCGTAAAACTCCACCTTCTCTCCTGCTCAAACTATCAATTCTTTTGGAACTTAACGGCTCTTTTGAAGTTGAAAGTAATATTTTTCTTCGATTTTAGTTTAACCAAATTCCACTGAAAAAATTGATTGTCAACAATTATTCGTTTAGTTAACATGTTTTTTTTAGCAAGTAAAAACAACTACTCATTCGAGTTTAATATCGTTGCTAACACACCCAAATATTGATCTCGATATGCACACCTAATTGCTGGTGCAATTATGGCCTTGTGATTTTATAGCAAATATCATTGCCTTGGGGCTGAATCTTTTGGTACTAGCTATATTGATGTTCCGCTCAAGTGAAAACGTCACAATGCTGTTACAGCAGATCATGAGATGTATTGCTTTATATATATATATATATATATATATATATATATATATATATATATATATATATATATATATATAGGACATTTATTACTGTGAGTCCAGAATGAGTTTACAAATTGTTTCAGCTCTAGTCCGGTTTTTTCACCACTGGTAAATATATATATATATATATATATATATATGAACAAATGATTAATAAAATATGTTAAAAAACATCTTGAAAAAGAGTTAAAAACATATTTAATTTTAAAAAGGAAGCACAAGATAAGTGGATAGTCCTTAATCCGCAGAGTTTCGAAAAAATACTCTCCTTCTCATCAGAGGGCAGGTATTAGCAAAATGCGGGATCGGATTTTGCATGTAAAAGAATTTAATGAAACCACAAGTAAGTCACAGATCTTACTTGGTTAAAAAAAGGGTGAGGTAAGGGGAATAGGAGGTAAAAGAAAAAATGATAAAAAGATTTCACATGAATGGATAGTCCGGTGAAGGGTAAAAATCCAAGAATGGTAAAATCCCCCACTAACCAACAATCACAAGGTTGTCTCCTCAGCAACCGACAAGGCTAACATGCTTGCCAGTCGGTTCGCCTCAAACTCCACACTGGACCCTTCCAACCACCCCCTACCTGACTTTCTTATGCGGACAGACGCCACGCTAAATGATCTGAAAACCACCCCTGCTCAGGTGCACGCTATCATAAAAAACCTTGACACTTCAAAAGCATGTGGACCCGATCTTATCCCAGCTGTGCTATTAAAAAAGTGCTCAGCCACAGTAACTCCAGTTCTCTCCAAACTCTACAACAAATGCTTTAATGAAGCTTGCTTTCCGGGCTGTTGGAAAACTGCTTCTGTTGTACCAGTATTCAAGAATTCTGGCGAAAGGACTGACCCATCAAATTATCGCCCCATTAGCCTCCTCCCACTTTTTGCCAAAATATTTGAGACCTTAATTAACCATGCTCTAGTCCATAACCTTACAGATGCTAAACTTCTGACTGACAAACAATATGGATTTAGACAAGCCCGTTCTACAGCAGACGTCCTAACTGTGATCTCTGAACGTATATACCATTCACTGGACAAAGCGGGGGAGGGCAGAGCAGTAGCTCTAGATATATCTAAGGCTTTTGACAGGGTATGGCATGAGGGTCTCCTCAGGAAAATTAGATCATACGGTATCACTGGTAGAATACTTAACATAATTAAATCCTTCTTAGATAAGAGAAAAATCCAGGTTGTCCTCGACAGTCGTACATCTAAACAATATGATATAAATGTGGGGGTGCCCCAGGGTTCTATCCTTGGACCTCTATTGTTCCTGATATTCATAAATGACCTCCCCGACAAAATTGCCTCTGAGATGGGTATATATGCTGATGACACTACACTCTATGGCAGGCACGACAAGAAGACGAATGAACACATTTCTAAAGAAATGGCAGAAACACTAGAGGAAGACCTACCAATCTGTGGTGGAATGGGGACAAAAGTGGTTGGTCGCATTCAATGCTGCCAAGACTAAACTAGTTTCATTCAATAATTACAAGAAACCCTCTCTACCACCTATAGCAATGGCCAACGACTCTTTATCTGAGAGTACATCTTTCAAACTCCTTGGCCTAACGTTCACAGGAAACATGAGTTGGAACAATTACATTGAAGGCATTGCCAGGGCCACTGCAAGAAAGGTGGGCTCTCTCTACCGTGCTAGAAAACTAATAACACCCGAAAGTATCCTGTACCTCTATAAGGCCACCATTCGCCCATGTATGGAGTATTGCTGTCACATCTGGGCTGGTGCATCTGCTACTAGTCTCTCGCTCCTTGACAAGGTTCAAAACAGAGTCGCAAACTTGATAGGTCCTGAACTGGCATCTAAGCTTCAGCCTCTGTCCCATCGACGAAATGTTGCATCCCTCTGCCTTTTCTACAAGTATTTTAGTGGTGAATGCTCTGACGAACTGCAATCACTTGTGCCCCCACGACGTGAGCACCCTCGACAAACCCGACAGGCTGCTAAATCCCACCCCCACACTGTAGAGATCCCTAGATGTAAAAGGTCTTTTTACTCCAATAGTTTCTTCCCCAGAACCGCTAGACTCTGGAATTCCATTCCAGGTCCCTGCCTCCCGAACAGTACTGACGTGCAGAAGTTCAAGTGTAATGTGAACCGACATCTTGCTGCCCAAATCCCTACATAGTACCCCAGTAGTTGTTGCCCCTTATAGTAGCCCCCTACACCAAAGTGGCAATTTGCCTTGTTTGGGGTGAAAATGTAATAAAAAAAAAAAAAAAAAAAAAAAAAGAAAAATCCAAACACGGTCGAATTAAAAACTTCCAATCCAACAGGTAAGTTCTTACAGTCACAGATCTTACTTGGTTAAAAAAAGGGTGAGGTAAGGGGAATAGGAGGTAAAAGAAAAATTATAAAAAGATTTCACATGAATGGATAGTCCGGTGAAGGGTAAAAATCCAAGAATGGTAAAATCCAAACACGGTCGAATTAAAAACTTCCAATCCAACAGGTAAGTTCTTAACCAAGTAAGGTCTGTCACTTACTTGTGGTTTCATTAAATTCTTTTACATGCAAAATCCGATCCCGCATTTTGCTAATTCCTGCCCTCTGATGAGAAGGAGAGTATTTCTTCGAAACTTCGCGGATTAAGGACTATCCACTTATCTTGTGCTTCCTTTTTAAAATTAAATATGTTTTTAACTCTTTTTCAAGATGTTTTTTTAACATAATTTATTAATCATTTGTTCATATTATAAGCTCTATTTCCTTTTCGGTTTTATTGAGCTTTTACATCTGGTTGAGATTACTTTACTTGTAAATATTATTCTTTAATATTTATAATATATTTTAAGTTTACCATTTTGATTACCTTGGTAAACTTATTGTAATTTTTTTTTCTTACACCCTATATATATATATATATATATATATATATATATATATATATATATATATATATATATATCATATGGAAGATCATCAAGGTGTTGCAGCCGATTAGTGAAATGAATTGAGAAAAAAAAAACACTGACTATTTGGTCTGAGGGTGTAACCCTTGCTTTGCTCAAGAAACTACAAAGAGAAAATATCCAGGGATATTTTTTGTCACAAAGTCATAAACAGGATGTATACTAGACAAAGTGATCAGCAAGTTCAAGCAGGTGACCTTTTGAGCAAATTGGTCCTCTGTGGGAGCGACAAGTTTGGCAGAAGTGATTGTAGAGCACAAGGTTTCAACCATTACCTTGGATATGTGTACATTCATTTTTCCCTCATGTTTGTTTGCAGAGCACGTTGTTATCAGCAAATATGCCCATCTCGAACACAATTTTATCAGAAAGGTCATTTATGAATATCAGAAATAATAATGATTCAAATATCAACTCCTGATGCACACCTGCATAAATATCATGTTATTTGGATGTATGATTAATGAGAACAACCTGGATTATTTTCTTGTTTAAAAAGGATCTGATTATACTAAATATTTATCCTGTAATACCATATGATTAAATTTTCCATGAAAACCCTTCTTTTTTTTTTTCTTTTCTTTTTTTTGTACATGGGGGTCTTCAATCCAGATCTTGTCAAAGGCTTTGGATATATCAGTGGAATACATGTTCTTTTATGCAATAGCAGCACAAGTTGAAGTAAACCATTGGGAAAAATGAGGCTTTATTGTGCTTCACTGGTTACTTTGCATCATTCAGTTGCCTCATTTGTATGACACTTTTAATTAAGTGTCAAAAGGTTGACTGGCGAAGTTAATTAAACAATAATTAATTAAATTATAATATTAATTGTTTTATTGAACAGTATAAAATTTGTTAAGGTAGCCAACATTTTTTAAGAACCAAGTGTAATAAACTGTCATTGAGTGCAAAGAGATGGCGACCTTAGCAAGAACAGGATTTGACCTATAAATCTGTCAATAAAACAAAAACCATCTGTAGGTGTATTGACCTTTCAAAATTATAAACGAACTATATAAGTAAAATTAATTCGGTTTGAAAGTCCGACATTTTAAGTGCAAAGAAATTGGGAATGACAGATAAAACAAAAACAAAGTGCAGACGTTTGCACCTGCTGAAAAATCATAATTTATCAAATTATAAACAATAAATATATTTTTAAGTTGGCAATCATTTTTGGGTCGGCCTAACTTGGAATTGAGTACAAGCTTGGCACAAGGACTGGGCGGCTATACATTATTCATCAACTAATCACAGAATTGCTCCGTATAGCCCCTCCCAATGATTGCAACTAATTGGCCGATTATCTAAAACCAATCAAAGGCTAACCTGAGTGATTGTTACGACGATAGCTATTAGTCGGCAATCCCCATTGGCTGGCCAATCAGACACTGATTGTTCAAGTATTCGGGCCAATAAATAGAGGATACCCAAAGCGAAAAATCGAGTTGGTTCATTTTTTTTGCCGCCGCTTAAAGAACCAAATCCGTTGCCATCCTTCATCAACGCTGCTTAATTGCAGTCAAGAGTTTCTAAGAAAACTTTATTCCGCCAGTCAACCACAATCACTCCCCTTGCGTGGTGTTTGAAGATTGTGTTAATAAACGTTGTTATTGTTTATAACAAACGCTTTCAGACATTTTTCCTTTGATTGCTTGGCAACTTTTCTTCCCTCCAGCAACAAATTCAACCTTCGTCGACTGGGCCATACTCATCAATTCTTTCTACGGATCTTAAAGCAACGTGGGCGTGGAAGGAAACAGAGAAAGACCAGTCAACGTATGTGGTAATCACGAAACCATCGGCCAACTCGGGTTCGTGAAGATATCGTACCACATTTGGTGCCTTAAGACGCAGGATTGACCCTGGTTAATTACCAGACGGATCTCGTCGCATCTGTGTCGCAGAATCCAGTATCGGCGCTTCAAAACACAAGATCGACACTCTGTATATTCACCGGCACAACGACACTCCACCCAGAAACCAGCCTAGGAAGCAATTAGCTCAACCTACTCAAGCCACTCACCAGAAAAGTCCACAGAGTCAGGGTAAGTGACTATTTTTCTTTGTTCTTTGCATTCATTGTGCATGTTGGTTCATTTCTAAATAGCTTCTAGGTGTGTTTATTTTTTTTTCTTAATACAATGGCTACTTCTCGTTCAAATATTTCACCTATGTTGGTAACAGCTGGATCAAAGATCCCAATTTTTTCTGGTAGACCGGCAGATCTGAAACCATGGCTGATGGCATTGAAAAAAAAAACAAAGGGTCCATAATTTATCGGACCCTGAATTGATTAACCTAGCCTATGACTATTCAGATGGAGTAGTGTCCGAATGGATTGGAACTTATCTTGATGACCATTCGGATACTTCCAGTAAAGCCTTATTCGATGAAATCACAGCACAGTATGGAGAGTTTGTCAACCCTGCTGATGCTGCTCGAGCATTGATTAAGGTGATACAAGGAAAAAATGAATCGCTTGCAGAACTGGCTAGTAGAATGTCAAGTCTTGCAAGGCTGGCTTATAGAGACTCTGAACTGAGAGAAGGGTCAGCTGTACAGGTACAGCTAGCTGAATTCTTCATTGATGGAATAAACAATACTTTCATTAAGGAAGATGTGGCCAGAGCCAACCCAAAGACACTGTCGGAGGCTTTGTCATCAGCCAGAGAAAGTGAAAGGCTTTATGAGCGACTTCTGGGCTGTGGGAAACGAGAAAAAATGAATAATAAATTTTCAGGTAGAAATCATTGGCAACAGGAGGGAATAGGCTCTCATACAGTACTAAGGGAACCAAAGGCGGAGGGTTACCATAGAAAATGGTCTGGAGAGAGTCATGGTTGTTACAGCTGTAGACAACCAGTAAAAAAAAAGGGGATTACTTCAAATCAGCATGAACGCTGGAATTATTACGAACAAAGGTGTCCAAAGTCTGAAAGCGGGAATGTAACTTACTCGACTTCAGAAAAACGAAACACCAAGGCACCGGCACAAACAAAAAGTCGCAGAACTAACCATATTCAGTCATTAAAAGAAAAAAAGAATAAGGGTACTCTTGCTCCTAAAAAGAATAATCCAAGAAATTCCTGCTCTAAACGGGAAATGATTAATATTCCCAACACAAAAGGAGCAGAAGAATATGAATTATTCACACAGGGCTCGGACATGACGTGTAGGGTAGATATCATGGGCAAGCAGGTAGAAGCATTGATAGACTCCGGGTCAGAAGTCTCGCTTCTAAAGTCCTCAATTTTTGAAGACCTAAGAGATAGCAAAATAAAGTTGAAAGACTCAGATTTAACAGTAACTCAAGCAAATGGACAGAAAATGAAACTAAATGGTATGATCCACCTACCTATTAAAATCGGAAAGATTAAGACAGGTTCAAAATTGTACATTGCACCTGACTTAGACCAAACCATGATTTTAGGGGAGGATTGGTTAAAAATAAATAAAGCACAATTATGTTTTAATCCAAATCGGCTAACGATAAGAGGGGTAGAAATTCCCTTGGGTAATAGTTCCGGCGGGGAAATTAAAATCTACACTACGGACAGTGTAAAATTACCCCCACGTACTGCTATCTCCTGCGCAGCCAAACTAGTCCCCTCAGAGCCAAATAAAGAAAACCTATACCAGGTGATTTCAACGGAGGAGGTAATACCGGAGGAGGAAGAAATAGTGTTAGTTGAAGCGATAGTAAAAGAAAATGAGAAGGGAAAGATTCCAGTTATGTTGGCAAATTTGGGTAATAAAACTTTGAGCGTTCCCAAGGGTGAAAATTTGGGAAGGGTAGCGCCAATAAGAATTCGGAAGCAAGTCAGGTACATTGAGAAACGCCCAATTAAGATGAGCAAAAATACAATTAATCCTAAGGACATCAACGTACCTAATGAGCATAGACAAGAGATAGTGAATTTAATTCAGAAGAATATAGATGTTGTCGCTAACTCAGATAAGGAGTTGGGACGAACTCAGTCGGTTCAAATGAAAATAGATACTGGAAACAACCCACCCATAAAAATGAAACCGTACAGAACTCCGATACACAAAAGGGAGTTAGTAGAAGAAGCTGTCAAAGAAATGCTGGAAGCTAAGGTGATTGAACGCTCACGATCTCCTTGGAGCTTTCCCATTGTAGTGGTTGACAAAAAGGATGGGGGACACCGCTTTTGTGTAGATTTTAGAGCCCTCAACAACATAACTAAGCCGCTTGCTTATCCACTACCATTAATAGATGATATACTGGCCCTCTTAGGCAAGGCAAGATGTTTTTCCACCCTTGATTTGAGATCAGGGTACTGGCAGGTAGCCCTGGATCAAGATGACCGTGAAAAGGCTGCATTTGTGTGCCACTACGGGCTTTTTCAATTTCGAGTTATGCCCTTTGGATTGGCTAATGCTCCAGGTGTTTTCCAACAACTCATGTCCATAGTACTTGGAGGGTTGGAAGGCTTTGCTATGGCATATCTCGATGACATACTAGTTTTCTCGAGCAATATAAATGAACATTTCCAACACCTTCAAACGGTATTCAATCAACTGAGAAAACATGGGTTAAAATTAAAACTGGCAAAGTGTCAGTTCATGATGGCAGAAACTAAATACTTGGGATTTGTCATAAATAAACAAGGAATCAAGCCAGATGATGATAAGGTCAAAGTAATTCGCTCGATGCCAGAACCTAAAACTGTTAGACAGGTCAGGGGTTTTATAGGCGCAATCGGATATTACCGAAGATTCATACCTGCATTTTCAAGAATAGCTACCCCTCTTATAGCTCTCACAAAAAAAAGTGCTCGCTTTAAGTGGACAGATGATTGCCAGCGATCATTTGATACGCTGAAAGATCAACTGTCAACGATCCCCTTATTGGCATACCCAGACATAAATAAACCTATGATCTTGTACACAGATGCGAGCGACCTGTGTATTGGGGCATGTCTAACTCAACCATGTCCTGAGAAGGACGGTCCTGTCCCAGGAATACCAGAAGAAGTACCTATCTACTTTCTTTCTCACAAGTTAACATCTACGCAACAGAAGTGGCCTGTCATAGAAAAGGAAGCATTTGCTATTGTATATGCTCTCCAAAAACTTGATTATTATCTAAACGGTGCACAATTCGTGATAAAAACAGATCATAAGCCTTTGAAATATCTATTTAAAGCAGATTTGACAAATAAAAAGATACAACAATGGGCCTTAAAAATAAGTGGATACAACTGTACCATAGAATATCTATCGGGCAAAGAAAATACATGTGCCGATTTATTGTCACGTATCCCTAATCAGCTAGAACAAGAATCGACGCCTCAAGAACTTGAAATTGATGATAAATTTTATCAAATAAACATGATAAACTCACATAGGTTGGATTATAGACACACCTTAGATGAAACAGATAGAACGGATGAAAACCCCAAAAAAGAAATGCCCCAATTAGACAGATACAAGGAAGATGAAGAAATTAAGACGCTAAAAAGAACCATAGAGTCAGGTAAAGCATCTAAAGCATTTCTAGAAAGATATATGGTACAAAATGGGTTGCTATACTATCTTTCTGACCGAGACGGAGACGTCCGACCTAGGTTGTATATACCCAAACAGATTCGAGGGGACATATTGAGACAGCTTCATGATAAAATGGGGCATATTGGTATTGACAAGACGTACGAACTCATAGGCAGGAAATATTACTGGCCGGGGTTGTACAAGGAAGTCACAAACCATGTAAACCTATGCGTTGTTTGTCAGTCGAGGAGCGGCAAATCTGAAATTGCACCCCTTGAAGAAACTGATGTCCCATTTTATCCCTTTGAAAAAATTAGTGTAGATGTCTCCGGACCCTATGGGGAAACTCCACAGGGAAATAAATACATAGTTAGCTTTGTGGATTGGCTAACTAACTGGCCGGAAGCCTATGCAGTACCAGATAAGAAAGCTCAGACTGTAGCTAGACTATTACTAACCGAAATAATCCCGCGCTTTGGGACCCCCTTAGAACTGGTATCTGATAATGGCCCAGAAAACGTTAATGAAGTAATGAGACAAACAACTGAAGGTCTCAACATCAAGCACATTGTAACATCCCCCTATCACCCACAAGCTAATGCTAAGGTTGAGCGGTTCCACCGATTCTTGGGAGATACATTGGCAAAGCTCACTAAAGACGACAAGGAAAATTGGGATTTATTCCTGACTCAGGCATTAGCGGCCATAAGATTTTCTATTAATGAAGTGACCGGATTTTCCCCTTATTTTTTACTATTTGGTCGAGATGTAATCTTGCCTATTGATAATCTATTAAAACCCCGTAGGAAATATCTGGGAGAAGATTTTCACCAGATAATCCTCCAAAATCAACATAAGATATTTATGCAAGCTAGGCAGAGGATAAAACGTGCCCAGAAGAAACGAAATGAAAGGGTAAACTTGGGGAGGAAAGAGGTAACCCTCAAAATAGGAGATCCGGTGTATCATAAGAAGCATCTACGACAAGGGAAGCTTGACGAAAAATGGTCTCCTTATTATAGAATAATTAATCAGACAGGTCCAGTAAATTTTGTTGTATGGGACCAAATAAATGGCAAAGTAAAAAAGGCTCATGCAAATGACTTAAAATTAGCAGGAGTAGAAGAATGGGAAATTCCTAAAAGAAAAGAAGCAAATCCACGTATGAGATGGACGAGGTGGGTAGAAGCCCCCTCGGAGACTGATTCGGAGTCAGAAATTGAGATTGAGCCAAGCCCAATTGCTAGATCACAAATAGAAATTGAAGAAGTAGGAAATGCCTTTGTGCAAAATGAATTGGATAGTTGGGAGAGTGAAGACGAAATTCCCCTGTCAGAGTTACGAAAAAGATATCAAGAAAAAGAAGATACACCTTTAAAATACAGATTAAGAAGCTATCAAAATAAAAAAAGGGATGACTTGACATCGGGCCAATCCCATAATATAACTGATCACCAGCTTGCACCAAGTTGTGACTCAGCGAATCAAGCATGTGTGCTGGATAAAATCTAAAACCGGCATTATATAACAGAGAGATGGTTATGTAAGTTTCCATGGATGCGTCTGAAAAACAAAACAAAATAAAATAAAATATAGAGAAGGAATATATAAACAGAAGGCTTGAAAAGAAGTAGTTTTTAAAGTTAGACGGAACCATATTACCTTTCATTAGTAACCGACTGAATTTAACCCCCTATTCTCTTGTAGGATGGCTGAATTGAAGTCCCTACTCCTGCTGAGCATGCTGACAACAGTAGCAGCCCTGCGACATAGTCAGAATGTAATTTTTCGCAAAACAAGTGAAGTAACGATTACAAGGTCAAAATGGTTAATAGTTTTTACGATGAACTTCAAACCCTATTACTCCTTATTAAATAAGTTGAGAAAAGAAATAGACGAGGTCACCTTAGTAGGAAAGGATTTGGAAATTGATTGCATAGCTAATGAAAAAGGGAAATGTTTTAATCTGTGGTGCCCACTTATGCAGGACATAAAGATTATGAAAACTAGTGTGGAGGTTATAGAAAAATATTTGGATGGATTGAAACTATTACAAAATAGAGAAAAAAGATCGGTACTTCCCATAATGGGGAAAGCGTTAAACGTACTTTTTGGGACTATAACAGAGGAACAATTAGATGCCCTAAAGAAAAGATTGAGGACTTCTGAAAAAGGTCAGATGAAATTGGCCCAAGTAGAAAAGGATAGTATTACTATTCTAAATATAACCAGGGTGGAACTAGCCGATAACCGTCGCAAAATAAATGAGTTAGTGGAGGGGTTTAAGGAAATGCAAGTGGAGCTCGGAAATATCACTGGAGAATTAATGATCCGAGTGATAAAACTGGAAGATTGCATAAGAAAATATCTTCGTTTTTTAACAATCATCGAACAATTGCAGAAAAAGTTGCAAGCACTGTTGGACTCCATACAAAACCTGCAAGCACAGTCTGATATGTTAGCTTTGGGTCATTTGTCTCCAAATATAGTGGAACCTTTTGCATTAAAAGACCACTTACTAGAAGTTCAGGCCAAACTACCTCATCACCTAAGATTGCCAGCGAATCCCACAGCTGAGCTGTGGTATTACTATAAGTCATTGGGTTGTCTAACTCTCATCGAAGATGGTAAATTGCTGATTGTGGTGTCACTTCCATTGTTGGATACCGGTAGTATATATGAAGTCTTTCAAGTCATTAATTTACCGATTCCTTATCCACATGAGAAACAGGGATTGGGAACTGTCGCAAAATACAAAATAGAATCCGAAAATATTGCTCTTGATCAAACTAGAGAAAAGTTCATGTTGCTTACCTCTTCCGAGGCAGAAAAATGTACACATGATCTACTCGGAACCTGCGTATCTAATAGCCCGATATATACATTCAGCAATCACCATTTGTGTGTAATCGAATTATTCAAGGATAATAAAAAGGGAATAGGGCAGCATTGTCAAATAGAAGTCCTCCTAGATGTAATGCTGCCAAATGCTATTAGGATAACAGATGGGGCATGGGCGATAGCAGCGAAAGATGAGTTGGAACTATCTCAGGTATGTACCGGAAAACCTCCCAAAACAATAAAAATATCTCCTCCGTTGACCACTCTGCAGGTGCCATTGGGCTGTGGGGTCTATGGCGGCGCTATAACCCTTCCTCCCTATTACCAAGCCGAGGAAAAATTTGAGACCAGCGACTCTTTTTTACCATTGATGAATATCACACTTACTAGTAGATTAAGCCTATGGGAACCTCTAATAAAAGGATTTCCAAACATGACCCCGCAAGCAATCCCTAATGTCGTAAGTCCTCTAAAGAAAATAAATTTAAGGGAATTAATACATAAACTCGATGCACTTAGAGAGGAAAATTCCCTAACAGAAAGTGAACAAGTAGGTAGTTCTACCTGGTTAATTTTGGTAATAGCCATCATCTTATTAATTGTATCAGTTTTGTTAACATCAAGCCTGATAGTACGCCATTGTTTAAGTAAGCTTAAGAGAAATGAACCAACTAAACTGCACAAGAATGTTGGGAGCTCAGGAACGGTTGTCACTGATCAACAGCAGAGACTGGAACAACAAATCGAACTTGAACCAATAGGTGACATACAAACTCCACAGACCACAAATATCCCGAAAGAAGCCTTGCAATTACCATCGGTGGAGATACTTTCAGTGTAATGATCTGAATTTCTTGGAACAATCGATTAAAAAATCTTTACAAATGCATGAAAAAAAAATTTTCCTACAAATGCATTAAAAAAAAAAAAAAAAAAAAAAAAAAAGAAAAAAATTTCCTACAAATGCATGAAAAAAAAATGAAGGACTCTGCAATGAACATTTATTATTATTGTTGTTGTCATTATTATCATTATATAAAAAAAAAGAGATAATAATTCTGTAAAAAAAAAAAAAGAAAATGAAAACATTTTTTGTAATATTTTAAAATGTCAAAAAAAAAAGGGGGGATGTAGAAAAAAAAGATGGGGTTGTTTGTTAGGATGAACAATTGATTTTTTTTCTATGGACACATACAAAACTGAACTGTGTAATCAATCATTGTAATTATATGTCTTCTGTATGTACCGTTAAACATGATTTACCGACCTTTAACCAAAGGTTAAATGTCGGTAAGTGGGGGAGGAGTATGACACTTTTAATTAAGTGTCAAAAGGTTGACTGGCGAAGTTAATTAAACAATAATTAATTAAATTATAATATTAATTGTTTTATTGAACAGTATAAAATTTGTTAAGGTAGCCAACATTTTTTAAGAACCAAGTGTAATAAACTGTCATTGAGTGCAAAGAGATGGCGACCTTAGCAAGAACAGGATTTGACCTATAAATCTGTCAATAAAACAAAAACCATCTGTAGGTGTATTGACCTTTCAAAATTATAAACGAACTATATAAGTAAAATTAATTCGGTTTGAAAGTCCGACATTTTAAGTGCAAAGAAATTGGGAATGACAGATAAAACAAAAACAAAGTGCAGACGTTTGCACCTGCTGAAAAATCATAATTTATCAAATTATAAACAATAAATATATTTTTAAGTTGGCAATCATTTTTGGGTCGGCCTAACTTGGAATTGAGTACAAGCTTGGCACAAGGACTGGGCGGCTATACATTATTCATCAACTAATCACAGAATTGCTCCGTATAGCCCCTCCCAATGATTGCAACTAATTGGCCGATTATCTAAAACCAATCAAAGGCTAACCTGAGTGATTGTTACGACGATAGCTATTAGTCGGCAATCCCCATTGGCTGGCCAATCAGACACTGATTGTTCAAGTATTCGGGCCAATAAATAGAGGATACCCAAAGCGAAAAATCGAGTTGGTTCATTTTTTTTGCCGCCGCTTAAAGAACCAAATCCGTTGCCATCCTTCATCAACGCTGCTTAATTGCAGTCAAGAGTTTCTAAGAAAACTTTATTCCGCCAGTCAACCACAATCACTCCCCTTGCGTGGTGTTTGAAGATTGTGTTAATAAACGTTGTTATTGTTTATAACAAACGCTTTCAGACATTTTTCCTTTGATTGCTTGGCAACTTTTCTTCCCTCCAGCAACAAATTCAACCTTCGTCGACTGGGCCATACTCATCAATTCTTTCTACGGATCTTAAAGCAACGTGGGCGTGGAAGGAAACAGAGAAAGACCAGTCAACGTATGTGGTAATCACGAAACCATCGGCCAACTCGGGTTCGTGAAGATATCGTACCACATTTGCACACTGTTGAGTAGGACGAGAAAAGATATTACTTCATAGGGCATCTCTGATGTGATCTCCAATGAA
Organism: Euprymna scolopes; assembly: GCF_053919585.1. Taxonomy (NCBI): domain Eukaryota; kingdom Metazoa; phylum Mollusca; class Cephalopoda; order Sepiida; family Sepiolidae; genus Euprymna; species Euprymna scolopes. Next base: position 125,783,619 of record NC_136483.1, on the reverse strand, counting down.
TTCCCAATCAAACATTTTTAAAGTATTTCATCATTTTGACTAATGCCTCCTCGGCTTGTAGTTGACTTCTACAAATGTCACAAGCTGATTAGCATGTCTAAATAGGCTATGGGCATTTGCCATAGAATCGTCAGGTACTGTAGTAAGGAATGGATCAAGTCTTGCTGATTACTATGCGTACTGCTACTAGCTGCATCTGTATAGCTAGAGAAACTAAACCAAATATTGTGGTGGACATTAAAATCACCAAATACCTGAAGTTTGGTGCTAGTATCTAAAGAGAGTGCTCCAATTCAGAGACAGGGTTTATCAGGGTTTAGTTCTGGGTTGAGAGAGAACGATAAAAGAATTCCAAGGTTAGTCTAAAGCAAATAAAGGCTTCCTAATCTTATTCTAGATTGCGCTCTCTAGTCATGGGGAGCAGTGGTGTAGCAAGGGGGGGGCACTTTGGGTGGCACGTGCCAGGGTATGGCATTTTGAGAGGGTAAAAATAAATAGAAAAAAATAAATAAAAGATAACAAAAAATAAATATAAAAATAAAAGCTAACAAAAAATCTGAAATTTTATACCAAAATGAATCTTTAATGTTGTAAAAAAATCGGAACTTTTGGAAGTATCGGAATTGGAAAAGTGTATCCCTATTTTCCGATTCCAAAACCGATTCTTTTAAATTTTTAACTTAATTTTTTATTGTTGGTACTAATGATAAATATATATATTTTTTTAATTATCACTAAAACTAAAATGATAATACCATCAAAATATGATGTAAATTTATTTTACTTGTGAAACAAAAAATAATTTTTTTAATTGCATAAATCTCGAGGTAACTTTTCAAAGAAAGCAGTTGATTTACATGTTCTGAAAAATGTTGAAAAATCAAAACATTTTTGTCAAAAATACTTTCAAACATCACTGATAATTAAATGGTGTTACGGAAAATTGGGCACTGGAAAATTAGCAACAGAAAATTACGTAATTTTGGAATTGTAGAAACATTAAGCAAGTACAGAATAAAAATCGACTGAAAACAGATTTTATGATCGTCCTATTGGGGGATATAATTATAAATAGGAACTAAATGCTACACCTCAAACTAAGAAACGTTTTTTCGTTGTTTTTTCTTCCAAAAGTGGTGAAATAATAAATAAACAAATGTTACCAAAACATAGTGACTGTTATATATGATGTTTTCAACACGTATGCATATGATGTATGTGCAAGCTTACAACGTCATAATTTGCTCATCACACATATGCGATAAAGGAATTACATTATGCTTCGAGTGCAGTAATACAACAAACAGTCCGGAATATTTTAGAACACAGGTATATAAGCTTTTGCCCACGAAAATCAAACTAGCCCAAGATGCAGTTCTATGAGTAAACATCATTGATGTCCGACTCTGTCTTTGTGGGACGTTAAACTACCTAACATAACTTTGCGCATATCATCAAGACCGTCTTAAAATAACGAAGGCCACGATATCATGCACCTCAGCATAGAAAGTTACCATGTCAAACAAGAATTAATTCTTTTCAACAAGTTATTTCGAACTGCTGTTTTCCATATGTAATGAACACGCACACAAGTTGTTTACATGTTTTAATGACCATTTTCTTTTCCCTCCAGAAAGTAACCACGCGAGTCCCTCTGTTCATGAAAATCAGTAACCATAAACTTTTTGCCTTTTCTACCAGACACTTATTAGCAAAGACTGTCTAATGAACATTTGTGGCAAAATCCCTTAACGATTTAAGAATGATTTGAATTATTGTTTCTTAGGCCGGCTAATAAATGTTGTTATTTTATCAGTGTACAGTGATCTCGAGTTCTTTCTTAAATGTCGTTATTTTTCCAAAGTTATTCATGCCTTTTTAATTTATATGGATGTGACTCAGTAGAACCCTTCTGTAAATCGGAGATCTGGATAAATTTACCTTTAACAGTCCCAGTGACACTTTACCACTTTTGACATATAGATATTCCTGCACCTGCAACCATGGTCTTTAAAGTCGACAGTTTCTGATTATAAATTGGTGAACACCGACTCACACTCCACTAGCCAACAAAAGGCAAGCTAAGTTACTTTTTTTTACCTAACTAGATAAGTTTTTTGTGTTTTAAATTATTTATTTAGATTCTTAACTAAAAATTCTTAATTAAAATTACTTTGTTTGCTATTCTGGAATTTTTAGTTATTCGTTTCATTGTTTTTGTTTTAGTTTTCATTTCATTATTTTGTTTTGGTAATTATGCAGAAAAAAGACGATGAAATTCAGAAAAAAGACGATGAAATTCAATTTTTACGGTATCTTTTGTTTATTAAAAAGTTTAGTTGAAACAAAAAACATCTCTTAGTTATTTCATTTCATTATTAACATATTCCTAACAAGTACAGAGTAGATAACAATTAAGACATGCTTGTTATTAGTTGTTGTTATCAGCAATCAAGCTGTTGTTTTTGTTTTTCTTAACAGTCGACTCGCTAATTTCGTTTCGTTAAAATCTGTATTCCGTTCCATTTTTTACATTCATTCGTTCGCAGCTGCCATCTTTCGTACGACTTTAGTCAAGATTGCCCATTCTGTGTATTTTTTTTTTTTTAATAATATTTTGTTATATAATTAAATACTTTGAAAAGTATTTAATTATTATTTTAATTATTTTGGGGGGTTTGTTTTACAATACAAAAGATTTAAAAAAAATGGTAAAAAAATATATATATACAACAGATAAATTTTACCATTGGCTATAAAAGTTACTTTGCAAGCTACCTGAATCATTTATTGGTGTTTTTAAGTAGCTTTCATTTCAAATATTAACTTTTTACGAGTCGTAAGACTTCAATATGGCAAAAAATATCGCCCCTGCCTCTTCTTCTTCGTGAGGAAGGAGTGAGTAGCCTCGTTTTCAGATTTGTTTTCATGCACATTTTTAAGACCGAATCGCGCAAAAATAGAAAATAAAATACTCAACAGAATGGATACACACACACACACACACACACACACACACACACACACACACACACACACACACACACACACACACACACACATATATAACATTTAGAACAGGGTTGTGGAGTCGGAGTTGGAGTCGGATTTCTAAAAGTAAAAATCGGAATTTTTTATCCGACTCCGACTCCTTAAGTCCAACAAATTTATTTTTTTACATGGTGTAGGGAACTAGGATATATAAATCCTAATCTCGTTACAAAAGAATAATGAAGCGAATGGAATTGAAGGAAACAAAAACTCAATTGATGGATAAGATAAACGTCGTTTATTTACTGTTGAAAGAATGAATGTTTTAGATATAACATGTGTTCATGTCCGCGCAGGTGTAACCATCGTTTGTTGCAGGATTGGTAGCATAGAAGGAAAAAGGAAATGTGTGTTCATCTCACTATCGTTTGTTCGCGCGTGGGAAGAGAAGTGAGTAATGTAATAGAACGAGAAATGGCAGTCCATCGTGTAGACAAAGAAAAGGATAGAGGGTTGACGTCAGTTAGCAGTCAGCTACACGAAGGTGTTCTCAGGGACCAGTAGCAGATAGAGAGAGAAAAATTGAGAATGTGTACGTACGGTCTGTTAGCTTTTTGCCCCACATAGTAGCAAGTGGTGTGAGGATGCGCGGTCGGTCCGTAGACCGACCAGCTCGAAAGCTGGGCCGAAAAAGGGTTAGAAACAGCTTGTCTCTTCCTTTTATACTTGTTTCCGGTGGTCTTTTGCGCATGTGTGGATTTCCTTTGAAAGGAAGTGACGTCGTCCATCTGTGTGCGTACGTGTGTGAGTACATGTGTGTACGTTAGCGTGTGTCTATATACACGTGAATGTGAGTGTATGTACACGAACGTGAATATATGTACATGTGTGGATGTGGGCGCGTATGTTTGTGTGCGCGTATGTATGTGACAAGTAATATAGCTTGAAATGTGAACGTGTGTTTTTGTGTGAGACTTGACAAGGCTCGTGCAATGGTTTTCCTGTTTGGTTTTACCAGTTTTTTCTTTTTGTTTTATTACATTTTTACTCCAAACAAGGCATAAAGCCACTTTGATGTGCTGGGCTACTATCAGGGACCTAAGTTGCAGGGGTACTATGTAGAGAGTTTAGCAGCAAGATGTCTGTTCACATTACACTTGAACTTCTGCATGTCAGTACAGTTGGGAAAGCAGGAAAATGGAAGAGAATTCCAAAGTCCAACAGTTCTGGGGAAGAAACTATAGGAGTAGAAGGCTTTCTTACATCTAAAGATCTCTACTGTGTAGAGGTGGGACTTCGCTGCTTGTTGGGTTTGTCGGGAGTATTGTTGTCGAGGGAGTACAAGGGCTTGTAGTTCGCCAGAGTGTCCACCATTAAAATACTTGTAAAACTTGTTAAAAAATTTCATCGATGGGACAAGGGCGGAAGCTTAGATGAAAGTTCAGGACCAATTAGGTTGGCGACTCTCATTTGGACCCTGTCCAGGAGTGAGACTAATAGCAGATGCAGCAGCCCAAATGTGACAGCAGTACTCCATACATGGGCGAATGGTGACTTTGTAGAGATACATGATACTTTCAGGTGTAAGTAACTTTCTAGCATGGTAGAGAGAGCAGCCTTGGCAATGATCTCGATGTATCTACTTTAACTCATATTCCCTGTGAACATTAAGCCAAGGAGTTTAAAGGGAGTATCTTTAGCCATAGCTATTGGTGGTTTGTAAGTTTCATGTAATTATTAAAGGAAACGAGTTTTGTCTTGGTAGCATTAAATGTTACCATCCATTTTTGGCCCCATTCTACAATAGACCGAAGGTCTTCTTCTAGGATTTCTGCCATTACTTTAGATATGTGCTCATTAGTTTTCCCCACGTGCCTGCTATAGAGTGTGGTGACGTCGGCAAATATACCCATCTCAGAGACAATTTTATCAGGTAAGTCATTTATGAATATCAGAAATAATAAAGGACCAAGGATCGATCCCTGAGGTACACCTGCATTTATATCATATTGTTTGGGCGTACGCCTATCGAGGATAACCTGAATTCTTCTCTCATTTAAAAAGGATTTAATTATGTTAAGTATTTGTCCAGTAATACTATAGGATTTTATTTTCATGAGAAGACTATCATGCCATACCCTGTCAAAAGCCTTAGATATATCTAGGGCTGCTGCCCTCCCTCCTTCTGTCATATCCAGTGCTTGGTATATACGTTCAGAGATTACAGTTAGAATATCTGCAGTAGAATGGGCTTGTTTAAATACATATTAAGTGTCAGATAGAAGTTTAGCAGCTGTAAGGTGGAGCTTGATTAATTAAGAATTAAAATATTTTGGGGAAAGGAGGGAGGATGCTAATTAGGTGAGAATTTAATGATTGATTATAGTACAGTCCTGGGTTGATGGAGAGCGATAAAGAAAATACAGGTAGCTATGTTGTAAAGTTTGTTTAAAGCATAGGAAGGCCTGGTCACCTGATTCTAGTTGAGATTCCCTAGACATAGAGAGGGTGTTACGAATATAGACTCCAAGTCCGTGTATGTGTCTGTCAGAGTGTTTACAACAAATGGAAGGTAAGCAGACATGTTAAAGTGGTTTGATGGGATGGAGGAGTGCAAATTAGTTTCACTTAGTGCTAAGATATCCGGAGAGTTTGCTAGGAGAAATGATTCGACATCATTAAAGTTAGCTCTAAGTCCACGGATATTTGTAAGTGCAAGCCTCAAGGGAGGAGGCGAATTCTTTGAGTGTGTGTCTGGTTTGAACATTTTTTTTTGATTAAGCTGTCATTTCATTTTATTTTGTAGTTTCAGACCTAGAGTGAGGTGCTAGGCAAAACTGATGTGCATAGCCACTACCATGCAACACGAGTAGGCCATCAGCTAGCTCCTCGTCTACAGGAATGTGGTCTCGGGAATGCCCACCAAAGATGAGTGCAGGGCCCCTTTCCATGCACGACATTGCCCTGCAAACATCCTGATATTATACAACTGATGATAGAGCAGCCACTCTTAGCATTACAAAGAGTTAGGGCTCCCATACTGTCAGTCGGAAACAACAACCAGCAACTGTCAAACCGGTACCCTCAAACCTGTCCGACAGCAGTCCAATCATTTTAGCATATATGGTAAACAAGCACCCCCAAGATGCCCAACTATAGGAGAATAGAATGATGCAAATGTGGGGGACGGCATTCTTTTCCCTAGTCAGGAAACAAGGCAAAGTACTGGACGTCTCTAATAAGTCTCTGCAGCCGCACCTCTGCTCCTGGCTAATAGGCAAAGAAGGAGTATGGAAGCTGGGTGATAGGGTGAGGCTATCTACTCCTTAAGCAGTTTAGGTTTGCAAACCGGTGATTTGATCAAGTCACTAGCTTTAAGGAGATTGTCATCAAGGACTGAGGAGGCCTCCCACCTCCGTTTGGTACCAAGATGTATGAAGTCTGTGGCACAGGTTTACAAATCGGAGTTTTCCTTCTAGATGGATGACCTGACAAGATCTATAGGTCCATCAGCACCAAAAGGGTTTTCCCCATGCCTGGTTTCAAAGCCAGGTATTTCTATGCCCCCGAAGTGATAGTTTGGATGAGTAGAGTTAGTATCAAAGAATTAGTATCTGCTTTGAAGTTACACTCCTCAGAATAGGATTAAAATTGGAGCATGTGGTTATGTTTTGAAAGGAGGTATTTATAAGTATGGGGTGTAGATTTGAGATTAATATCTACTAGGATTAAGAAAATATCAAATATGGTTTGTGTATAAGTGACTAATTGAAAATTATAGTATAAGGGTTAGGGTGCGTTTCGAAATGTGCTTTAAGTGTTGGTTTTCATGTAAAGATAATCACCATTACTTTATCCCATCTAAGTGAAAGAAAGATATAGTTGCTAGTTAATATAGATCATTGATAATCTAGGCACAAACTGTGGCTAATAGTTATCTATTTTATAGATATTCTATAGAGTATAAATATAGGTTAAGCTAATGCATACCTTAGCAATAAAAGTCTATAGATGTTTAGTATTTATCGATTTTTAAAGGGTCAGCCTACTAAAGTTTAGGACTGGAAGCTAACCCTCCCCCTCCCAAGGTACATGCAAAGTATGTGATTTTATATCAGCTTGGGGAGAAGAGCAATTAGTTTTTTGTCCAGTTGGAACAGGAGAGATGATATACTTACAAAAATACAGCATTTATATACAATAAAGATATACAGGGATTTGGGGAGGATTTAAGAGTATAAGGATTTTTAATGTTTATCATGCAAAACAGACAGGCAGGCATCTTGTAGACAAAGTATTATCCATTTAAAGCAGACATTTAGAAATAAAATTTGTGTCAGTTATTTTATTAAACGAGTTATTTTTTAAACGAGAGCTATTCATTTCAATTCATGCCAGATAGGGGATCAGAATGCTGATGATGTTAAGATAGAAGTTTGGTTTTAGATGCATTAAAATTAACCAGCCACTTCTTTCCCCATTGCACCACATGCTCAAAATCAGAGGAGAGAGAATTAGATAGAACTTGGACATTTACAGCCTTTGATGTTCTGTCATAGATGGTAGTGTCATCAGCATAAATGTCTACGAATGATCTTAGGATGTGATTTGGAAAATCATTGATGTAGATCAGGAAGAGAGTTGGGCCCAGGATGAGCCTCTGAGGGATTCCAGAATTAATACTGTGAGCTTGTTATTTCTGCCCATCAACCACTACTCTTATGAACTTATCAGAGAGAAATGATTTAATAATTGAGAAAACTTTCCAGCTATACCGTAGCTGGAAATCTTGTGAAGTAAGCCTTTATGCCATACCGTATAAAAGGTATTTGATATGTCAAGAGCAATTGCCCTAGAAAAGAAAGCTCCATGGAGATTTGCTAATCCTATGAGATATAACTGTAAGCACATCTGCTGTAGATCTAGTAGAATGGAAACCATATTGCATGTCACTAGGAAGGTTATTTTTGCTGAGGTGGTTTACTACTTCTTCATTTTACATGGATTCCAGCAACTTACTCATGACACACAGGAGACTTATTGGTACAGACGAATAAGTCTCCTGTGCATCATGAGTAAGAGGAAGATGCCTGATCACCTGAATTCTTAAATACAGGGCATACTGATGAGGTTTTCCAGGGTGTTGGGAAGCAATTCTCCTTAAGACAACGCTTAAACAGCTTTGTAAGGCGGAAACTTGTTCTGGTTAAAGCTTTTTCAGCACTATAATTGGAATGCCATCAAGGCCCGTTGTTTTACTGGAATCAAGGTTTTTGATTAGCTTGGTAACATCATGCACAGATATTTGTATATCTAGGAACTGGAAGGAGATATCCGACATGCTGGAGGAAAGGTAATTGACAAAGTAGAGCAAAATCTTATTGAGAAGGAAATTAAAAAGTGGCGGGAATTGAAGGATTGACTGATGCAGCACTGAGATTTGATACTAGGTTGAGATAGGAAATGCTGTCTGTCATAGACAGGTTGACTGAAGAAATATCTTGCAGATTTCAACAAGTTCACGATCTTGCAAGTAAATACGTTTTTCTTACACTATCAAATCTGCTTGATGATAATTATGATTGTCAGCTTGAAGATATAGAAAAAGAGGAATTCTTTGCTGAAAGGAAGAGATTACAGTATTTTGTGAAAGCTTCAGAAAAAGACAAAATCAATGGAACTCTTGAACTTTTGAACTTCATACAGAGATACCATCTTGGAGATTTCATCCCTTAATATTATGATCTTGCAGCGCATTTTCCTTACCCAAGCTATTAGCGTTGCCAGCTGTGAGTGGTCTTTCTCGAAACTGAAGCTCATAAAGAACTACCTGTGATCAACAATGAGCCAGACAACGCTTACAGACTTGGTAATCCTCTCCATAGATTGCTGATGGAGTGAATTTTGATAGACTTATTGATAACTTTGCTGAAAAAGTGCAAGAAGTCTGTTTGTAAATTTTCAACCGACTTGATGCCTTGCAGCAGTTCTCTCACAAAAAGTAAATTTATAGCATTATTTGCAATTTATAAATAAATTTATTTAAAAAAATGTTTAATTATTTTTTATAGGGGTTGAAACAACAACAAAAAAAAGTAAATAAAAATGATTTTTTCATTTCATAACATTTTCAAATGTTCTCATTTAAATTATAAAAAAAGATGTTTTCTAAAATGTATGAGTCTCCATTTCTTAAATTTCACGCTTAAACCAACTGATTATGTAGGCAGAGTTACTTCCCTTACACCACTCATCCTAACGTGACTAATTATAGCCATTTACAACCAGAGGACATAGTCGTTTTTTTCTGGTGTTTGATTATTGTAAATAAACAGGCTAGGCGTGGCCATTTCTTTCTTTTTTTTTTGTGTTTGATTATTGTAAATAAACAGGCTAGGCATGGCCATTTTGGAGGCGACCTTACCACTCTATGATATAATCAGAAGTATTTGGCTTCATGTGTTTTTATTCATGCTGTGTGTTCTAGAAAGAACACATTAATTGGCAATGAAGCACGGATAATGCAAAGGAACAATATGAAAGCAATTTAAACAAAAGATAAAACGGTGAAAATCCACACCCCAATGAATCACAGAAAAGTGCCACGTCAGCGAAGAACAGAGAAAATGGCATTGCTAGGCAAAATTAAAGAATGGGACAGTGCAGAAGAGCGAAGTTCCTGTTTGCCACCAATCATGTATTGAATGAAGGGAAGAAGTGTGCAATGTTTTTATTGATTGTTGGTGCCAAACGTTATACTATCCTCAGGGGTCTAGCCGAAAACAAGCCTGAGAAGAAAACGTTTGAAGAACTGTGCACTTTGATGCAGAGACACATTAAGCCAGTCCTCAACAAGATACATGAACATTTTTTGTTCAACACGAGGGACAAACAAGAAGGCGAGTCCATCAGTGAATATATGGTTGCACTGCAAAAAATATCGGAGCAACTTTGAAGAAAAAGTAAATAAACACATACATGATTGTTTGGTGGTGGGAGTTAAGGGTGAAAAGGAGCGCTTGCTTGGCGAATGGGCACTAATGTTGGACAAGGCCATTGAAATAGCAGTGTCCATGAAATCTGCAAGGAAATATTCCAAGTTAATGCTGGGAGCATCGACAACTGGAAGTAAAACGTCCGTTCACAGGTTACCATTGAAGAGAGAATGTTATCGCTGTAGAAGCACTGCCTATCAGGCAGACAAGTGCCAGTTTACTGTTTTAAATGTAGGCAGATAGGACATATTCACTGGAAATGTAGACAAAATGAGAGCAGGCCATCTTGTTCAACAAAACATGGGAAGGATGGTGAACAATGTGGAGGAAAATTGTTGTGCAGAAGAAATGGAAATAAATATGGAAAAACTAGATTTTCACACAGTTGCTACATTTCGGACACCGGCAGTGCTAGTGGAATTACTAATTAACCAAAAGAAAGTGCTCATGGAAGTGGACACAAGGGCCTCATGCTTGATAATGAGTTTAGAAAAATTTAAGGAAATTGGCCAAATTCAGGATTTAAAATAGTCATGTAAAGGTAAGAACATACAGTGGTGAGTTAGTGAAACCACATGGGACCACAGACATGGAAGTAATGCAGGAAGGATTAAAGCATCGACTACCTTTGCTGAAAGGAAATGTACCGACACTACTTGGCTGCAACAGGTTAAATAAAGTAAAGCTAGATTGAAGAGCCATGTTTCCTTTATATCAAGAAGATTCCCCTTCAAGGTTGGAAAAGCTTCTTACAGAATTTAAGTCAGTGTTTAGTGAAGAAATGGAGTGCTTACAGGATTTTAAGGTGAAAATACCCATTGATAAAACAATGAGTTCCAAATTTTGTCAGGCAAGATCAGTGCCTTATGTTATAAAAGTGGATGTGGAGAAAGAGTTAGATCGCATAGAAACCCAGGGAATTTACAAAAGAGTGGAGTACTCTAGATGGGTCACCCTCATTGTACTGGTTACCAAAAATGATAATGGTGACTTACGGATCTGCGGAGACGACAAGCGAACAGTAAACTGAGCATCGCCATGTGACAACTGCCCTTTGGATGGAGGATATACTTGCTACTTTGAGAGGGGGTCAGAAATTTTTCAAGCTTGACTTGAGCCATGCCTAACAGCAACTGGAATTGGGTGAAGAAACCCAGGAATTGCTAGCAGTAAACACCCACTAGGGATTATACCAGCCCACTACAATGCACAGTGCCACGGCGATTTTTCAAAGGGAAATGGACAAAAGGTTGAAGAACATCCCTTTTTTAAATTTAAGAGAAGTAAATGCAAGTTTCTCTTTTTCTTTCTTTTTTTTTTTTTTTTTTTTTTTTTTTACATTTTCACCCCAAACAAGGTGCATTGCCACTTTGATGTAGGGGGCTACTATCAGGGGCAGCAACTACTGGGGCACTATGTTGGGATTTGGGCAGCAAGATGTCGGTTCACATTGCACTTGAACTTCTGCATGTCAGTACAGTTAGGGAAGCAGGAACCTGGAATGGAATTCCAGAGTCTAGCGGTTCTGGGGAAGAAACTACTGAAGTAGAAAGATCTTTTACATCTAGGGATCTCTACTGTGTGGGGATGGGATTTAGCTGCCTGTTGGGTTTGTCGAGGGTGGCTACGTCATGGGGGTACAAGTGTCTGCAGTTCGTCAGAGCATTCACCATTAAAATACTTGTAGAACATATTTGGGTTTTAGAATCAGTAAAGAAGGCACAGCACCTCTTCCAGACAAGGTAGCTGCTATGACAGGGGCACCTCAACCACAAAACATTACAGAGTTAAAAGCCTATCTTGGGGAAAGTAACTATTATCACAGTCATTCACCGAATTTGTCCACAATACTAGAACCACTTCACAGCTTAATGAGGAAAGGTGTTCCGTGGGCGTCGGGTGTTGGACAAATGCCTTTGAAGAAATAAAGAAGTTGTTGTGTTCTGCACCCCTTTTGACTCATTTTGACTCATCCAAAGCTATTCTAGTGCAAGTAGACGCTTCTCCCTTTGGGCTAGGAATTGTCATGGCCCATAAAATGGAAGATAGAAGGGAGAAACCAGTATGCGACATTTCATGAATGCTGTCTATGGCAGAACGAAACTATGCATATTTAGAAGGGGTGGAGGCTGGCGTTGGTTTTTGTGGTTAGAAAGTTACAACGATATTTGTATGGGAAGAATTTTACTTTGTTCAAAGACCACAAGCCGTTATTGGGGATATTTGCTGAACACAAACTGATTCCTTCTCTTGCTGCAGCCCAAGTTCAACACTGGGCCCCTTTTCTAGCTGCCTACAGTTATAAGATGGAGCATCGTGCCGGGTCCCTCAATGGAAATGCAGATTGTCTAAGTCGTCTTCCAATCAATGCACAAGAACAAGATGCCACACCAAACACTAACAGAATATGAACATGATGAATTTGATTGACGCTCCAATAACTATGATAGTGGTAAGAATAGAGACGAGAAGAGACCCGACTTTGAGTCGGGTGTATGAATACATCATGAATGGCTGAAGCAAGTGCATCCCAGACACAGCAATGAAACCCTATTTCAACAAGTGAACAGAGTTGACATGTGAAGATGGTGCGGTATTATGGGGAAGTCAGGTGGTAATTCCAGCCAGACTTCGAGTGACATTTTTGCAGCAACTGCATCAGGCACACACAGGGATCATACAAATAAAGGCCCTTGCTCGCAGCTATGTGTAGTGACCAAATCTAGACGCTGACATTGAGAAAACCGGAGAAGCTTGTGGAACTTGCATGCTTAATCAAAGTAACCTCAGCAAGGCTCCCATTCATTGCTGGGAATATCCAAGTTTACCATAAGAAAAAATTCACATAGATTATGTAGGTCCATTTTTGGGACACATGTTTTTGATAGTAGTAGATGCTCATTCAAATGGATGCAGATATGTATAATGAAAACATCCGCGACAGCCACAATTCAGAAAATGAGAGGGACCTTCATAATACATGGACTACTGGTATTAGTCGTGAGTGACAATGGTCCCTATTTTACAAGTCAAGAATACAAAGCATTCATAAATGCCAATGGAATTCTGCACATTTTCACAGCTCCTTACCATCCATCCTCAAATGGACAAGCAGAGCGCAATGTGCACACATTCAAGGAAGTGCTTAAAAGAATGCAAATAGACCACAAGGCGACACTTAAAACCAAGGTGAGCTGATTTTTATTCACCTATAGGATAACTCCCAACTCATCAACTAGGGTTTCTCCGGCCGAGCTAATGTTTAAACGGCAGTTAAGAACGGTGTTTTATTTGGTAAAGCCAGACATTCACAAAGTTCTGGACATGAAAAATAAAATGGAAAGGGGAGCAAAGTAATGTGAATTCAAAGTAGCCGACCATGTGCTCTTGCGGAGTTATGGATCTGCTCAACGATGGATTGAAGGTACCATTACTAGACAGTTAAGAGCAGTGAATTTTGAAGTGGAGACCGGTGGAGGGATGGTAAGGAGCCATGTGGACCAACTGGTGAAACTTCCATCAAGGGCTGCTGAGAAAGTGACGCCTGAGTTACAGACAGATAATGCTGCAGAGAATCTTGAAGTTTCTAAGAGCAGACAAATGGATGAAGCTGCAGGGACTCCCACAGTGGTGGAAAAACCAGCATAACCACCCACTCGCAGATCAGGATGTATGTGGAGACAATCCACAAAATCGAACAATTATGTGTGTGATTCTAAATAAAATTGAAGGGATGTAATATATTAGGCAGAGTTACTTCCATTATGCCATTAATCTTAATGTGACTAATTATAGCCCTTTACAACCAGAGGGCATAGCCTTTTTTTTTTCAGTGTTTGATTATTGTAAATAAACAGGCTAGGCGCTGCCATTTTGGAGGCGACCTTAATCCTGTATGATATACCGAGATGTGTGTTTTTATTCATGCTGTGTGTTCTAGAAAGAACACGTTATATTACACACAATGATTTCAAACAGCACCAAACAAGACTTTTTTATTGGGGGGTGGGGGTGCGGAGGCTCGATCTCTAAATAACAACATTATGAAGAAAAAGAAAAAAAAAAAACTATATCGGACTATCCTCTCCTTGAAAAAGCCATGTTTTAGGTGAAAATTCGGACTTCAACAACAACGACAACAAAAAAGTAAATAAAAATGATTTTATGATTTCATAACATTTCAGATTTTCAAATGTTCTCATTTAAATTTATTATTATATTTGTTTGTGTGATTTAATAATTTTTATAATTTGAATTTTTGTTTTTAAAAATATTTAATTTCCTTTGTTAGCATATCTAGTCTGTATTTACTTGTTTATGTAGCTAGTTAATTCAATTTAGCAAATTTTTTTTCAATAATTTGAATAATAAGTTTCTGTTTTGAAAAATCTTTGGTTTTCTTTGACGACGACTGCATATGTATAGGAGTACTGTAATAAGATGAAAGTCTAGAACTAATAGCAGCAAGCTAAAATTAGACCCTTGATTGTAGTCCCCTGGTGCTACCAGATCAGGCTGTCTATTGGCTTCCTGAGCCGAAATGCACCTACATTTTCTGTTTTTGTTTTCTATTCTCTTTTGTAAAACTTAATTATGTACCGCAAAAACAAAAACAACAGCCCCCTTCCTCTTTCCTTTCTTTTTCCTTCCCTACTTCCCAACCCTGTCGGTGGGGCATTAGAATACACTGACTGTCCCCTTGCAGAGAGTAAGAGCCTCTCAATGGGGCCACCTGTTGACCATGGGCGGCGACCCGTAATGCCTAGGAAAAGGATCCTGGTGGCTGAGCAACTGATATCTAGGGAAATCAAAGGTATCAGTTGCAACACTCCACTTTGCCCTCGTACAAGGCTAGACAGGCGGTCGGAGGGGCCCGATCCGATCAATCGGCTAGTTACGTCAAGCCCTAACACATCTTCTACTTTTCTATCAATTTCCTCCAAACTGTAACAAAGACAGTTCTACCCTGTACCATTATAAACTATATACATTTTTTCCCCTCTTTTCTATGTATTAGAAGACGCCAAATGAATAAAGTCATGACATGGCTGTATAGTGCCGGAAGTTACTACAAATTACTTGGATTGTGTAACCTAAGGATTATGGGTGGTCATGGCTCCCAATTGGGACATGTATACTGTTTTATGTAGCCCTGGCATGACAAGGCGAATGGGTTTCCCCTTTAACATGCCCTAATATTGGACTTCGAGGTGGGTGGGGAGCATAAACAATGAATTTTAAAATAAACATATATGGCCAATTACAAAAATTCCAAGTGCTTACACGTTAACTTGGATGGTTCAGATAAGCATTCTCAAAATTTATTGTATTGGAATCCACCGAAGAAACCAATATAACGGACGTCACGGTTTATTATACACAAAATTATATCGGCATATATTACCCCCAAAAATGTAAAAACTTTAAAAAATAAAACCCTACTGGTGGAAGTGGAAAAAGAAAAACACTTTTCTCCTAGGAATGAAAACTTTCCACAACATTAATATCAAAACTTAGTGTTACATATCGGGGTTTCATTGAGAGAGTCTTAGTGAGAGTTTGTCTTATTACAGAGAGAGAGAGAGATGTTCTAAGATAGAGTCTTATAGTGAGGGATGTTGTAAGACTCAGAGAGAGATGTTGTTGTATGTTGTTGTAAGAGACTTAGAGATGTTCATTCTTTCCTTAGATGTTTAGATTGGAAGAAGAAAGAGAAGCTCTTTGTGTGAAGGGATAATGTTCAGACAGTTCGGACATGATGATGTTGAGACGTGTATGTAAAGACATATAACACAAATATATAATACAATTCCACTTTACCTTTTCGTAAGAATCATAAGACAAGACAAGCTTTACAAAAAACACTTGATGGTTTATTTCGTCACACGGCCGTGTTTCCATCACCAAGAATTCAAAGTCTTACATTTTAGTTTCAACGTGACGTCTCGCTCCTAGACGACAGTCTCCCCCTGAGTTTTCTCACTGACTGTCTTCTAACTCAAGTTTTTCTCTATTCTTAGAACTTTCTATTTTCCGTGACGTCATGACGTGTTCTGGACATACGTGTCCAAAACTTTTCCTATTTCTCAGTAACCTATTTTCCCAATATGTTAAAAACATTATCTTATAAGCTGCATTCTTTCAATTTTAAATTTCATAACAAACTTGATAGTTCACATTCTTTCCTTGAAATATTTATCTATATTCTAAACAAATGTTTGTTTTACATTTTTAAATTCTCACACGTAATCTATTTCTAAACTAAATTACGAGGTTCGAATTTGTCTATTGCTATTTCATTTTCATTTTAAACTAAATTCTCCATTTTTATACATGAAAAGGGGACAACCCTTATCATGTAACATTAGCCACACAAGAATCGGAATCCAAAGGTGTAATAAAATTGAAGGACCTCTCAATGTGCACTACTGAAAAGATAACAAAAGACCTTAAAAACCAAGGAGTAACAAACGTTAAAAAAATTACAATAAAAAAGAGAATCAGCCTATACTTATGAACACTTACATTATACAGTTCGATAGACCCATATTTCCCAGAAGAAATCAAAATTGGGTTCAACGTTGAAAAAGTTGAACCCTTTATCCCAAACCCACTTCAGTGCTTTAAATGCTAGAAGTTTGGGCACCATGAGGATGCATGTAGGGGACGAGCAGTGTGCGGCAGATGTGGCCAGAGAGATCCGGATCACACTGTCAATGACTGCAATCTTGATTGCAAGTGTGCAAATTGTGGAGAAAACCATCCTGCTTATGCTAGAGCATGCAGAATCTGGAAGAAAGAAAAAGAAGTAGTGTCAATAAAACATACCAAAAACATTTCCTTCATCAAAGCCAGAAAAATAGTAGATGGATACATGAAGGAAAAGATGTACTCTCAAGTCACCTCAAGTTGTATATCATCCAACATCACTAACCAAAACTCCAAATACGAAATACTAATAACAAATTGCTACAATTGGGACCAAACGACTGGCTCAAATTTATGAAATCAGACCAATCATATCATCAAAAATGAATCATCTCATTAAATCATCAACTAATGTTACCAATAAAACAAATTCTCAACCAAAATCAGAACATCCAAAATAACAAAGTCGATCAAAAGAAAGACTACAAAAATCACCAGTATGTCGTGCAGATGCTGAAAAAGACGAAACTAGGGAAAAACAAAATCAGTTAAAAGAAAGACCACACAGATCACCAATCCGTCTTCCCCATAGTGAAAAAACACACTTGAAAAACAAACAAAAGATACATCTACCAAAAAACAAAATAATATAAAGAAATTACCACAAATAGATTTACAGAATTAGAAGACATGGAAACTGAAGTAACTCTTCAAACCAATAAAAATCATCATGAGTTACAAGATCATCCAATGGAATTGCTGTGGATTGAAGGCAAATTACAATGAAATTTTATTGTTGCAAACCAAATTTAATCCTTTGGTTATTTGTCTTCAAGAAACCTTCCTTAAGAATGATGACAATTTGAAGATAAAACACTATCAACAATATAACTACATTCATAATACAGGAATTAGAGCCTCTGGTGGTGTATCAGTATTCATTAAAAATAACATACCCTAGAGCCAAATTGAATTAAAAACAAATTTGCAAGCGGTTGCCATAAAAGCAAGCCGATAAGCATTTGTTCTTTATACATACCTCCACATGAACAAATAGATGAAAATGAATTGGAGAACTTAATAGAGCAAATAATCAAACTCTTTATTTACCTAGGCGACTTTAATAGTCACAACACCTTATGGGGATGCAAAGAAACGGATAGAAAGGGAAAGAAAATTGAAAATTTAATAAATAAAAATAATCTATGCTTGTTTAACCAAAAAGAAGCCACTCACATCAATCCAACAAATGGATCCCTTAGTTTGCTTGATTTAACCATATGTAACCATTCCACTTATCTGGATTTTTCTTGGAGCATATTCGATGATGTCTGTTGTAGCGATCCCTACCCAATCATTCTCAAAACCCATAAAGAAATATGTGAACATCCACGAAGATGGAAGCTTAACAAAGCCAACTGGGAAAAATTCAAAAATCTCTGCTCAGAAAAATTGACAGAAAACAACATCGATACAATCGAAACATTTACACAAACATTAATATTAGTAGAAGAGTGCATTCCCAAAAATACTACTTCAGGAAAGAAGAATAGACCATGGTTTAACAAAGAATGTAAAGAATCAATAAATCTATGAAAAGCAGCATTAAGAAAATTTAATAAAGAACCAACAACAAGCAACTTTATTAAATACAAATTGCATAGAGCAAAATCATGCAGAATAATAAAGAACGGCAAAAAAGAATGCTGGCAAGAATATGTCAGCAAGATCAATGTTTCCACTAAACCAAAGACAGTTTGGAAAATGGTTAAAAAAAATTTCTGGAAAACATAACCCGATACCAATTAAACATCTTTTTACTGAAAATACCAAAATAACAGAAACGAAGGCTATAAGCGAATAAATTAGCCAAAACATTTTCAGAGAACTCTTCTCCAAAAAACTATAACAAAGAATTCCAAACCATCAAGAAAAATATTGAAAAGTACAAGCTAAACTTCAATTCCAAAAACTTTGAAAAATATAATAAACCTTTTTCAATAAGAGAATTTGGAAAATTCCATAAACAAATCACACAACACAACCATTGGACCAGATGAGGTCCACTATAGTTTTTTTTAAATACTTCCAAAAATTTCATTGGAACTTTTACTAAAAATCTACAATGACATCTGGATAAAAAAGAAGTTCCCAGAATCTTAGAAACATACAGCGATTATTCCAATACCAAAACCAGGAAAAGATTCTTCAGATCCTGGAAATTATCGACCAAATTTTCACTAACAAGTTGTATGTGCAAAATATTAGAGTGAATAGTAAATCATCGCCTAATTTGGTATTTAGAAACAAACTAATAACCAATGCACAGTGTGGTTATCGTAAAAATCGTGGATGTCTTGATCATTTGGTCAACTTAAAATGCTATGTCAGAGAAGCCTTCATAAGAGGGGAACTGTCTTTTTCAATTTAGAAAAAGCTTACGATACTTTCTGGAAATTTGGAATTATGAAAGATCTATTCGACTTTGGACTTAAAGGTAGACTTCCCGAATTTATTCAAAATTTTTTAATGAACAAAACCGTCAAGGTACGCATAGGGTCTACTCTAAGCGATATAAATAAACAGGAAGATGTGCCACTGGGTAGTATACTATCAACAACTCTATTTAATATAAAAATCAACAACATACTAAAGGAACTTACTCCTGACATAAACAGAACATTGTACGTGGATGATTGCTCTATAAGCTATCGTTCCAAGCACATCCATACTATTGAAAGAAAATTGCAACATAGCATAAACAAAATGAATAAATGGGCAAAAAAAATGGTTTTAAATTTTCCCCCAAAAAAACAAATACATTAATTTTTGCAATCAACACAAATTACACAATGATCCCAAATTACAACTTCGAAGATTACAAAGTATACGATTTGATAATCACTTCTAACAAGCAACTAATGGAGACGACGTGGTGTCCACATTAAGAACACACCTCATATTGAAATGTAGGTCTCACAAAATTAATATGAACATTTACTGAGTTGATAGAAAATGTAATCATAAGTTCAAAAGTAAATGAAATTCTGCCGAATACAAGTAAAATGGAAACCGTTTACTTGTGCCAGCTAATTCTGAAATGTTTAGAGTGTACATTTTACATGAGTAGACGTTTTCTTTATGCTGAAAATCATCTACACACAGATAGATGCGCACATGTCTGTTTTAGCGGACACTCTATTCAGCAAGAACTTAAGCAAGATTATAAAACCTT
The DNA here is from genome assembly GCF_053919585.1 of Euprymna scolopes. Lineage (NCBI taxonomy): Eukaryota > Metazoa > Mollusca > Cephalopoda > Sepiida > Sepiolidae > Euprymna > Euprymna scolopes. The sequence goes on along the minus strand of NC_136483.1, from coordinate 125,763,750 downwards.
TTTGAAAAACTTTAGAGGGGTCACAGTGTGGGTTTAGTTTGCTATGTTAGTTTAAGGTAAATTGACTACATGAGAGAATGTCACCTCATACAACCTGGGGTTAATAATCATAAATAGTAAGAGAAAATCTCTAACATTTCGAACAAAAACTTTATCTTCAGTGTTGAAATACTTAGTTGTAACATGAATCCACGTGTATGGTCAGAGACATCCTTGAGATAAAGCGAGGTGCCTCAGATTATTCCAGACCATGTAGACGGGATCTGACAATGGAACAGGAAGTTGGACGTCAATGGGCACTGAAACAGATGTTGACCATTACTGAAATGGGAGGCTGGATATAGACTGGCACTGGAACAAGAATGTTGGACATTGATGAGCACTGGAACTGAGAGCTGGCTGTCAACAGGCACTGGAACAAGGAAGCTGGATGTTGTCAAGCACTGGAACAGGGGACTGGATGTTGACAGACACTGGAACTGCTGGAGCCGGAGCAAGAGCAGGAACTGGAGTGGCAAGCTGAGCCGTTTGCTTGGCCATAAAATACGCTTAAATATGATATTTTAATTTGTCCAGATTTTGTATATTTTAGAAGTGATTTTTTATTATAGAGAAGTGATTTTTTATTATAGAGAAGTGATTTTTTATTATAGAGAAGTGATTTCAAAAGAAAAAAAAAAGAAGTATTTAGGTGCCATCAGCTACAATCGAAACCAAAACTGTAGCATTTAAAGCTGGTGACGTTACCACTGTACCAACATGACACGCATTTAAACCAATTAAAAATAAACTAAGATGAATGTACAAATGTTTAACGATTTTTTAAAATTTTGACCCATTTTTGACCTCTTGAAAACAATTTTAACTGGCTAAAGACCCATAAAAAGATTGGCCTGTAAAAAATCCAATCTTTTAGTTTTGGAGGAGATAGAGTTTGAAAATATGGAGATAGACAGACAGACAGACAAACAGACAGACATATAGCCGTTTATATATTAGATCATTGAATAAAATAAAAAATCAAACAAAAAAATAAAATGTTTACATGTCATCGAATGATGGGAACTGGGAAATAATTAGGTCTTAAAAACACCTCAAAATTAAAAAAAAATAACAATAAGAAAAGGAAATGAACCAAATAAAGTGCTTGCTATGTATAGTAGAGGCCCTTTCCAACCTAATTTCTGGAGGCCTCACCAAAAACAAGAGAGTCACTTCCTAAGAATGGTTAGCAATGTCTAAGGGGCAAAAGAAAGGGAGTTGGGGGGGGGGTATGCAGTGAACTCCAGACTAAGTATGAGGAGAAAAGTAACCTTTCTGGAAGAGGACATCCTGGAGGTATTCTGACACCTACAATTGAGGGACAGGACTCATTCTCACTACTAACTAAGGTACTGTTCTTTTTATCTTTTCATGTTTAGGCAGGGAAAAAATACTCAAACTTGTTTTGACTAAATACACATAAAGTAGCGGTGTGACCTCATGTATGTTTGAAAATCATGAGAAGCAACTTCCTTCTATTACATTTAATTTTGATTTTTAAGCTGGTGTTTAAAATATGAAATCAGATTGTAATGAAAAGGCAACAATTCTCCACACTTGATCTCTATGTGTGAAACAAAAAAGGTCATCCAAACCATATTGAGCTAGAGTGCATTAGGAATCAATCCCAAGTTTGAAATGGTCCGACCACTAAATACTGATATGGTACTTTCATTGAACAGACGAGGTCACTAAACCTGGTAGCACTCTAAGCACAACTCAGTATTCATTAAAGAATTGTGATTGACCCCTTGGCTTATGACATAATTTAGCCAAGTGGTCGGGGACCCCTATGCAGACTCTTCTATCAAAGTTCTACTCAGGGACACAATCTTTTGGTATGTCTGTAACTTGCCAAGTTCAGCATTTAAAAATTCCCATTACCCAGATGTGCACACCTGTTTACAAACTAGCGCCTTCCTCTCTGCCCACAATAGTCAGAAGAGAAGACATGTTAGTGCTACCAAACCATCTGCAGACAGGAGTTGTACAGCCAATCAGTAAATGGATCAGCAAGAACACTACATGGCTTCGAAGTTAAATTCTTACAGACCTTGGACTGCACTTCCTATCAATTCTCATCAAACTGAAAACCCAATCCAGATATGCAAGGATCAAAACCAGGCCATCAGTCTAGTTGAAACAGCTTCGCAGTGCAGCTAAAGCTCTTCCAGGCAGCCAACTTTAGGCCATTGGATTTGCTAAGGTTGACTACGGTCCCTGTAACCTGTGATAACTGTGCAAATGTCTCAAAGATTCGAGAAGCACATCATCAGCCTACATGGAAATGTACACATGCACTGTCAGGCAGAGAAATTCCATATAGTTGCCAGTGCAAGGATATATAGGAGGGGAGACAGCGGACAACCTTGACATACTGGCCAAGAGATAATGAAAGATTCTAAGCACACCCTATTTACCTGTACCACTGTTGTCAACCAAATGCACAAAATGGAGATCCATCTGCAAAAGCCTGAATTAAAACCGGCATTCTCTAAAACAGATCCCAGGAAACAATGATTGATCATATTGAAAACCTTGAACTGATCTAAATTGATCAGTTCAAGGTTTTGGTGTCGTCTTCTAATCCCTCTATGATCGTGCAGGCAAATTATTTTGAATTGATATCTCATTCACAGCATAGTTCTGCTCAGGCTCGATCAAATCAGTGATAACAATCTGCTAATGGTTTGCAAAAACTCATGCCAAAATTTTTAACTCTGTTTTTAGCAAAGCTATGAGCCTAAAATCATGTAGTCTCCCAACATACCCGTCCTACTTCTTCAGTAATGTGACAACTCCTTTGGTAACCTGACCTGAGATAGAGCCTGTGTTAAATCGTCGGGTTAAACACATCTGTCAGAATAAGAACAAATGTGCAACAGCATCAAGAACAATTTGTAAGGAAAACCATCGTGGAGATTTGTTGTTGCAGCAGCTACCTCACACTCTGTAATCCCGACCATCATAACTAGCACCTGGAGCTGCCTACAGGGTTGGTGAAGTGATATAATAGTTGCCAAACTCTTGGATGCAGAGTCTGGACAGTTTTATAAACATATTTTTTTAAATGCTTCGATATTCAATGTAGTTCTCCCAGGCTTTAAACTTTCCAAATGTAGTTATCCGACCTGCACCATCTACACTCTGAAATATCAATATTCATGTGTTTGTTAGACACTCTTTCTAAACTAGCCCTTACAACCTTCATGCTACTTGTTAAGCGAGTGTTTCAGGTTCACCTTGACTAGTTCCATCACTAGAAAATTCCTCCCAGCCAATGTCCAGGCTAACTTATTTTCTAAAGACTTTTTGTCTTTAGCCTTATTATAGAATGTTGGACAGGAAATGTTGTCTCTCCTAATTAACATCTGATGCAAGTGAGTATTTGAAGCAAAGGCTTAGACGTCCATGACCACATCTCATCCTTAGGGTTTAGGGTGATTAACATGAAATCTGTCATACAGATCACATGAGGTGATCAGGACAGACTAATTTCACACCCTCTTGACCTGCTAGCCTCACTTACCCTTTCTATCTAGGGATTAAGGATGGCATTCCAGTCCCCTACTACAATTAGCCGTTTAGAACACTTGAGAAACACTTCTAGAGAGAGAGAGAGAGAGAGAGAGAGAGAGAGAGAAAATTGCAGAGATCTTTTGGAGCAAACAGTTTACAAAAAGAAAAAACAATAAACTAATCTTATGGATGGTGAATACATGAACCACTCTATTTTGTAATTCTCATCATTTTTTCCTAACAAAAAGTTTCTGCTACTACTGAGATGGCAGTTAGACTTGTCAAAAGGTCCATTATGAGGTTGATAGTCACCAAGTCCACAAGCAATCCAATAATCCAATATCATGAGTAAAGAAAGCCACAACCTCTTTTGCTACATTGTGATGTATTTTATCTTTTGCAGAGATATTATGTTTATCAGCATCACCATGAATCACCACACGACCATCTTTTGCAGTTATTTTGATTCTAGAGCTGTTTATTTCTATTTCAGCACATGTGCTAGATGAACCTATCTTGTCACATTTTGATTCTGAAGTAATCATGGACTTATCATGACCGATTGCTAGCACAAGTGTTGTGGTTTCAATCTCCATAATTTTCATTTTTTTTTTTACACACTCCGATATTCTTGATTTTTAAATGTTATGTAATAAACACACAAGACCACTTTTATTATAAAAATGCAAAAGAATGTTTTTGATTTACGTAACGAAAATGTCATATTCAAAAAATATATGATATATTGGCTTATTTGTTACATTCCAAAAATCACGTAAATAGATCAAGTAATGGCATTTGTATTGGATTTACTCCTAAACTAATTAACCGATCATTATGAATATTAATTATGTGCATATGTTTATATATTTTTATGCCTTGGATCCACTCCTAAACTAATTGACGGATAATTATGAATTTTAAATATGTTTATATGATTACATATTTATATGCATTGGATCCACTCCTAAATTAATTAACCGATCATTATGAATTTTATTTATATGTATATGTTTAGTTATTTTAATGTGTTGGATTCACTCAAACTAATTAACCGATCATTATGAATTTTAATTATGTGTATATGTTTATATATTTCTATGTATTGGATTCCCTCCTAAACTAATTGACCGATCATTCATAATGATCAGTATTAACCGATCATTATGAATTTTAATTATGTGTATATATTTATATATTCCTATGTATTGGATTCACTCCTATACTAATTAACTGATCATTATAAATTAAATGTATTATATGTGTTTATATATATGTATAGATGTCATATTCCAAAAATCACATACAATGATCACTTAATTTTTAATACATTTATGTGTACAAGAAATTCTATCAAAGTAATAAGGTACTTGTGTAGTATAGTACTCATATGAGAAACAAAGAAAATATTACCTGTGACATACATAAGTTATTAAAACAGAAAATCACGTTTAATAACGAGTAGTATGACTTACATATGAGAAATAAGGTGCTTCTTCACTCTAGCACCAAGATAAAAAACAAAAGCAGAAAAGATTATAAACCCTTCTTTTAAATACAGAACGATTATATATCCTCCTTATAAATGTAGCAAAGATTATATGTCCTTCTTATGACAGCAGGAAAGATTATAAGTCCCTCTTATAAATACAGAAAAATTATATGTGCTTCTAATGTAAGCAGAAAACATTATATATCCTTCTTTTAAAAGCTTGAAAGATTATATCTCCTTCTTATAAAAGCAGAAAAAAATTATAAGTCCAAAAAGAATGATGCCCCCCAAAAAAGCAGAAAAGATTATATGTCTTTCTTATAAAAGTAGCAAAGAATATAAGCACTTCTTATAAAAGCAGAAAAGATTATAATCCCATTTATATAAAAGCAGAAAAGTCCTTCTAATGAAAGCAGAAAAGATTCTAAAGTCCTTTTCACAAAAGCAGAAAAGATTATATCATAATTTATCATAGAAGCAAATGAAATCTGTCGACTAGATCACATCAAACCATCAGATCAGATTTGTCTCATGCCCATCCATTCCACTAATACCAGCTTTTCTATTCTGGAATCAACCTCCGATTAGAATTAGGCATTCCAAACCCCTAATGAACACTTCCAACTGCCAGAAAAAAGAAACCCTATCTGGGACAATCTTGAACAATATTAGGTGCATAAACCACAATGATTTTACTTTTCACAACATAAGCCACAACTACTCGTCCATCAGCATCCACACGCACAACTTTTACCATTGCAGAAAGGGTGCTGTTACTCGCAAAAAAAAACATTACCATGGTGATCACCGCATGCTGAAAACATGTTAAAATACCCAGACATCTGCTGATGATCGTCAATGGAAATGTAGTAAGTCTCCTGCAATGCAGCCACATCTATGTTTAAGGATTTGAGGTTCCTTAGTACCACAGAGGCTTTGCTTTGCTTTGGCACCTCATACCCTTCACATTCATACTAACAAAGCTCAAGGACATGACCATTGTACCCATTCTGTGTCAATCACTTGTCTGAAGTCTTTAGAGGTCAGGATACTGCAGTATTGGGTCAGATTGTTGGTAAGCAATTTGAACATAACTCATCTGCCTCAAGCAACTCTTTTGACATCCAAAAGGAAAATGAATTTCAGGACACTATAAAAACAAGGGTGGATATAAAGTGTTACTCCCTTCGCTATGGATTGCTAATTGTTTGGGGGAGTCATGCCCCACTTCCGCTAGTTTAAGACTTGGAATTGCCCCCTTAATTACTTTGATCATACTCCACAAGGCCTTTGTGCATCGCATTCTCACGTGGCACTTAAAGTTTGTCAATTAGAGGGCATAAAGGAAGTTTGGGTTTGTATTACTGTACACATAGATTCGAAAAAGTTGTCAAAAAACAAATATATAACAAACAAATGTTATCAAAGGCCAGATAAGTTACTTTTGTACCAAACTGGATATATTTTTCATGTTTTTATTCAATGTAACATGTTTATTCAGCTCGAAAACCATACAGTGTTTACCAATGTATTGGAAAATTAAAGATGGCGTCTGACTCCCTCTTTAACACGGTAAGTTTGGGAAAAGGTGTTATAAATAAAAAACTGGATAAAATACTGTTAAAAACTCGCTCAATATATGTTACCATGACATAGCTTGACATATATTCGGCGGGTTTTTAATAGTATTTTTTCTAGTTTTTTATTTATAACACCTTTTCCCAAATTTACCGTGTTAAAGAGGGAGTGAGGCGTTATCTTGAATTTTCCAATACATCGGTAAACACTGTATGTTTTTCGAGCTGAATAAACATGTTACATTGAATAAAAACACGAAAAATATATCCAGTTACGTAGAAAAGTAACTTATCTTGCCTTTGATAACATTTATTTGTTATATATTTGTTTTTTGACAACTTTTTCGAATCTATGTGTACAGTAATACAAACCCGGAAGTTTCTTTGGATTAGACTGCAACGGCTTTATCAGATCTGTCTCAGAGTTAACTCACTCATTTGTGATCCACCTTGCAAATCTGATCGCCTGGTAGGAAGAGGAGCTTTCTACTTTTTTCTCTTCTAATCAGAAAGGAGGAAGCATCCCTGTGGCTGCATGTGGTCACTAGCCTTTTTCAAGACAGAGAGTGGGCGCCAAATGAGAGTGGATCAAATAGGGGGAATTCAGTTCAGTGGAGAGGGTCAGGGATTTTAGACACTGAACCATAGAGGCTGTTATCTCTTTTGGGAACAGGGAACAACACCTAATCTCCTTGGGTTTCCTTGTCTTTTTTAGCCGTAAACCTTCTTCCTGTTGTGCTCCCCTTTTAAATCAGATGATGAGGACTGTATTCTTCATCTTCAGCATTGATGTTGTTGGTTGTAGCTCCTTAAAGGAGTTGCTGTTTCCACATAGCTACCCTATGCGAATGCGCCTACTTTTGCTGATTTCTTGATAAGCGCCAGCCGTTAGATGTTGCGCTCTGTCTAGCTGACTTTTCAGGGGCTGCTGGTTTTGACTCGGTTTTCTCACCCCGATTTGTTGGTTTCACTGTGGTGTTAGTGGCAACAGAGGTCTTTGGAGGATTTTCTAAGGGTAATTCTTAGCCATGTGCCCCTGTTGCTGGCAACGCCAACAATGGGGTCGATAGCTCTCAAGATGATACTCATTGTCCAGGCAGGGCTGAAATCTTCTGGAAACCCTCTTGGTCTAAGTGCATCTCGATGTTGTAGTCACTTACCATTAGGCTACAGAGACCACAGACCAGAATCATGGCTTTGATGTCCCTGTACTGCCTCATTCCAACACCAAGCTGCTTTGAGTCACTGTAACAGGAGACGCTCATCATGAAGACATTAGTTCGCCTCCAGCTTAAGTATTCTGGCTTGAATCACAAATGCCTCCACTAAAAGTCAGCCCTAGACAGCTTCTCAACATTGTCTTGTGGGCAGCAGAAGGTCCCACATGGCGAGGCCTCTCCAGCATATGTTGCCGAGATCTTCAAATCTACCAGCAGCTCCGCCATACTTTCCTTTGTCACTCCAGTCAAGCTCTTTTTTTTTGTGTCTGTGGTGACTAGCAATATTCTTTTCACTAGTATATCCATGACTCCTGGAGTAGCTTTTATTATGTTGCCGTCCGTCAGCTCCTTGTATGTGGTATTAAAGAGCCAGTGGTATTTCTCAGATGCCAACTGACACTGAGGCGCCGACTAGTCTTGGGCGCTGGCATTGTTATTGGTGGCATTCTTTGTCTTGGTGTCATTGTCTTGTCAATTGATTCGTCTGATGGAGTCGGCACTGATTTTGATAGTGTGGCAAAGATCCTAAGAACATTGGCTTGTCCACTCGCGTCTCTTTGGTGTGATCATCTTAGTGGTTGCGGCCTTCAGGGGGACACCAACTAGCCCATTCCTTTGTTCGGTCCCCCATCTCCTTTCTGGAATGCGAAAATCTTGTTCGTGCCTGGACTGGTTTCTGTGGCACATGACCACTGTTGCAGATCCTGGTCCAGGCTGAGAATCTCTGAAATGGCCTGTTCCTGGTTGCCTGGCACTGTGCTGCTTGGCGTCTCATCCAAATCCGTGGCTCCCAAAAATGAAATATCCATGGACCCTGACAGTTGTAATCTCGACCCTAGAAATCCTAGCCCTTTATGGACAGATGGGCTGACAGTTGAAGCTTTCTGAGTAGGTGGTCCCATCGACCTGTTTTAATTGGCCTTGTCCTACCACTGCAGGGGATAACAGTGTTAAAGTTATTGAAATATTGCCTAATGCGAGGAAATCCTCTATGCCTATAGTGTGGGAAGCAGAACTGCCAGTGGTACTATGACCTACAGAGAATCCTAGGTCTGCTCTAACATCTATGTCAGAAACATGGCCATCAGAGCCCGAACTAGGCACTTGGCCTGTACTGGAGCTTGGACTGATACTCCCCTCTCCACCTACTTGCAATGATTGCTAGCCTGCTACAATCAACAGATTAGATCAAAGCCCATTCTGGAGACCAGAGCACGAGCTATGCACCTCTTCCTTTGTCTTCTCCCACTTCAGGTATACTGATTGAGTTTGATTGATTTTACTCTAGAAACTTCAGATGCAGACCGGCTAGCTGCTTAAGTCGGGCACAGTGGAGAGACTGTCTTCAAAAAATCGAAACAAAGGAACAATTAGTGGTCCAAAAGGAGCAATACAGACAGGGAAACAAGAGAGATGTTTCCTCAAACAAAAAATAATAGTTAGAGACAAAATCGGACACACTAGTCTTTGGAGGCACGCTAGGGCAAGTTGTTTTTACTTATTGCTAAGGACTCCCCAGTTTTTATACATTTTTAAAAAATTATATATAAAGAATTAGATGGACGTTAAAATAATGTGGCGTAAACCCCAAAGGAAATGGAGGAAAAACAGATTTCAAGGGTCATCCATTTTGTCTATCCTTAAGCAGACTGCAATCTAAGCCTTAAAAACACCTCGAAATAAAGAAAAATAACAATAAGAAAAAGAAATGAACCAAATAAAATTCTAACTATGTTCTGTTAGTGGAAGCTCAAATGTTCGCTATGAAAGTCACTTTCTAAAAGTGGGTAAGTGATGTCTAAAGGGCAAAAGAAAGGAGGAGCAGATTAGGGTTCATTATTCCCTGGGGCACAACAGATCTGCATTGTAGATGACTGATGCCAAATCCAAGAATGTCATCCACTTGGGAACGATGTAAGCTGTTGCTCCACTGACATACATCCAGAATTCACATAACTCAGAGTAGTTGAAGAAAGCATGATCGACTATTTCTATTTCATCTTCTTCACAGTGTGGACAAAAAGGTTTGTTGTTAAGACCAATTCTAAATTGCATGCCATTGAGGCATAGTGCATTGCAAACAATCGCCAGGTCATATAGTATTCAGAATAATGTAGATAGCTCCAGCCTGGTGCCCAATTCCACTGAGAGCAGGTCTCTTGTCTGACAGTCCAGCTACTCCCCAAGCAGATTCAGAGTGGTCCCTACCCCCTACATCAGCATTTGACAAAGTGACTGGGGATAAGGTTGGCAAGGCCTTGCAGATTCTTCTATCAAAATTCTACTCAGGAACGCCAGTCTCTGTGCATGTTTGTGATTTGCCAAGTCAAACATTCCCAAGACCCCATCAACCAGATGTTGAGTACAGACTTATCTATGAACAAGTAGCCCCCTCTCATCACAGATGTGTTATAGGCATTAAGTTATCCACATAGTACAGCCAATAGAGTTTGGATGAAACTCCTCCCTCTCTCTGACATCCAGCGGAAAAGGACTGCTCTCACACCCTCCCGCCCTGCTATCTGGATATTAAGGATGCCAATTCAGTTCTCTACTAAGATAAACCACTTCAAACCCCAGAGAAACACCTCCAGTTCCCCCACAAAAAAGACACTTTCCTGAGTGACGATCAGAAACATTACATTTTCCACAGCAACAGCGGCCATTGTTCACTATTACAGTCAAGGAATGTCAATGGCAGCCGATGATTGTCAATACCTCTGAGATCACGAGAAAAAGATAGTTTCAGGGCCCTATAAAAATTTAATTTATAAAAAATGAGTGAATGTATACGGGGACCCTTTCCTCATAGCAGGGTTCCAACTGAGATACATGGAGTCGTGTCCTTCTTCCATCAGTCTCAGGCCCGGGATTCCCCCCTGGCAGCCATAATTATCTTCTACGAGAACTTTATGCAGCCTACTTTAGCTTTTTGTATGAACATAGTGACCGGGGGGGGGGAGTGTCCACAAAGTTTTGAAGATTGCTGACATATAGTCCTCAAGTGGCCCCATAAAACCGCTGCAGCTCCTCATTCAGACCTTAGTGAGAAGCTACACCACTTTTATGAGGCCCCTCTTCTTAAGGAAAGGGAGTTTCTGAGTCCTCTCCATATTTGCAGTGGACAGAGAGACAGACGTTAATATTAATCTTACACCTTGGTTTTGCTAAGGGGAGTAAAGCGGGATGATATTCTGTTCAGGAGGAGTGAAGGTTTGGGTTTGGGTGGGGGCTGAGCAGGGATGACGGTCTCTTCTTTCTTGGGGAGAAGAGGGCAATGGGGCTCAGCCTCCCTGGCCTTTTTTTAGTTTTCCTGGCTTTTGTTAGAGTCTCCTTTGTAACCAGCTGTTGGTCCTGTTCCAAGTCTGATGCTGAGGGGAGCAACGGTTTCTTTTTCAGAGTTGGGGCTCACAGCTCCTTAGAAAGTATTTTGGTCTCTTTGGAGGGGGACTTGACTGGAGCTGAAGGTCTGGCTGCTGACTTCTTTCCAGCCTTCACAACCTTACTCCAGTCGTCCTTGGTTGTTGTCATCTCCTGTTGTTTCTGAAGAGCAACCAAAATTTTTTTTTCTGCCCAAGGCCAGAGCAGCAGGGACACTGCTGCCGGCAATGTCAGAACTGAGGCTTCCTGCTCTCGACAATGACACTCATTGTTCAGGTATTGCACCTGAACAATGGTGTGATTTTATTAAATCCATCCTGATCAAGTATCATTTTTAATTTGTAGTCCCCGACCATGAGGTTTTGGGGACCATGGATCAGGATGTCATCATATTGACTGAAGATACACCTAGCTACTTGGCGTCAATATAGCAAGGGATGCCAAGGATGTGATAGATGTTTGTTGCCAGCTCAGGTACTCTGGCTTGAGGCATAGATATTTCCACCTCGTCAGACAATTTGTCAGCTTCCTTGCTATTTAGGAGGACATCACACATAGCAAATCTTCAACATATGTATTGCACAAAGACCTCGAGGTCGCACAGGAACTTGGTAATTTTTTTTTAAGATACCAGTGAAGCCTTCTTTTTTTTTTTTATGGTCCGTTATAAGAGATACAATATTTTGTCAAGTCTTCTAGGACTCCAGGGACGAGCTTGATGGAGACATCAGTAAGGTTTCTGTAGCTGGACTCCCCATGCTGCCTTTATGGGACTTTTCTTATACTAAGTGGCAGGAGTTGTTGGCACTGCAGGCGTTTTCTGTCTGAGCAAAATAGTTCTAGAGTTTGTTGCTGATGAAAGTAGAGAGGGTAAGTCGAAGATCTTTTAGATGTGCTGGTACTCTGATAATATATTATTAAAATAGATGGTGCTGGTACTCTGATAGCTCTCTTTTTTGTAACCTCCTTTGTTGGAAAAATGGACTTTCTGGTCAGTGGTTTGTTGATACCGCTGCAGCTACTGTCTCTGCTGCTGCTGATGCTGCTTCTGGTTCTGGGGAAACAGAAATCTTGACCCAAAATTCTTTCAATGATGGCTTCCTGGTTGCAGGGGTTTTCTCTTATTGTCATCTGATCAGGGCTAGTGGCTGCCTGAGTTAGCAGTCAGGTCTAGTGTGAGAAAAGGGGACATTTATAAAAATTTGCAGCTTTTTTCTTTGTTACTGAATCAGCAGAAGAAACCAGTAATTTTCCATCATGTGTCTTCTGCATGTTAGGGATGTTTCTTTCAGGTTTTTGCAAAAAGCATGTTTGAACTCTGGTGTTTGTAAACAATTAACACACACTGCAACATGTTTTAATGTAGAATAAATGACAAACGTTTAAGGTTTCATATTTGTGTCACATTGGAATCACCAAAAAATGTAGAATCATAAGATTCTAACATTTAGAAACAACTTTATTATCTTTGGTGGGAAGAATATTGAAAATGAGAGAATTAATTCTAACATATGTCCATGCATATGGATGGAAACCAAAGGTTAGGAAGTCCTGCTCAAGTAGAAAAGTTCATACATGTGTACTATATTGAGGTCAGAGTATAGTGGTAGCCATATTGAATTTATTTCTTTGTCCAAAGATGCAGGTAAGTTCTGTTGTGCCCCAAAGAGAGAAGTTTGGGGATTGATTCGAGCCCCATGAAGTGTGTTATTGGTACTGATAGCTGGAAAGGAAAAGCCAAAGTTGCTGTGCATTTAAGATTTTAATTGTCAAAAAGTGGCATCTGATTGGACAAGTCACTTCTGCAGCTAAACATTAAGCAAGCAAGGTTTTCATTTATTCTTATAATTTAGACATTTGTGGTACTCAGAAATTTCCGTAATTTTGACTAAGTAGAACAATTTCAAATTCAATAACCATGAACAATGATTCATAAACTGCAAATACAATTTTATTCTAATTTTATGTTATAAATTAATAATTAATTAATAAATGTGTATAAAATATTAAAAATACACAAAATCTGGAAGTTGTACTATTTTCTTTGAAATTCTAGTTAAAGTGATTAAAATTCTTTAACAGAAAAGTGTTGAAGCATCATTCTCTCTAGAAATGTTTTTTTCCATTAAATAAGCCATTCCATTTTTTCAGCTGACGTCACAGTGGTTGATGCAAAGCAGATGAAAAGGACACTTCAAAGGGTTACGTATTTCGATACATATGTAGCATTAATTACCCGTGTTCAACACAATTCTAAGGAACATTTACAGACCAGAGTTATCTTCCATTATTGTAATTGGAGTGTTAATCAAATTATTAAATGAATGACAAAAACCGCTGCGTCTTTATTCTTTTATCTGGCCTTGACAGAATACACCACAGACTCAGTCTTTATTCACCTGGATGGAAACAGACAACATCAGTTACCAAATTGTTGAGGTCCTGGATATGACAAACTATCCGATGGTGAGGCTCCAGCTTGCGGGCTTTGGGGAGTGTGGAGCCACCCTTTAATTCCATTGTTCCCAGGTCCACTCTGACCCCGAGTAGTAGTAGTACCTGTTAGGGTCCTAACTATAGGTTAAAAGAAACCGACTTGGAAAAAACAAATATATTCTATTAAAAATTTTTTCTTTAAAAATCACTGGATTTGGTATTAATCTGAAAAGGGTTGATATGCCGTAAAACAAAACAATCACATTATCGCAGCCACAAATCATCACTCCTTTATTATTGTAAACAACTCACACTTGCCAGCAACAACAGACACAAACCTAACACTTGTGGAAATTCACCACAACCATATATGCTACAAATAGCCATGACCGTTTTCAAAAAAAAAAAAAAAAAAAAAAAAAAAAAACTCAAAAAGTTCATCTTTCATAAACTAAACAAAAATAAAAAAAATTATTTTGAAACTATATTAAAATAAATACAGCTAATAAATGCCAACAACATTTTTAACTGTAAGTAATATGGCGTCAATGATGGTGTTTAGCAACACCATCATTGACGGTGGAGTCCATCCCATGAAGTCAGCAGCTTTCAAAGCAAATCTTCAATTCAGCTTGGGAGCTAGAAGCACTCCCATCTCGACTTGACGAGAGTCAAGTTGCTGTTGTCACCATGGGGACCAGGGGCAGCAGAATGCAATGCACACTTCTGGGTCTCCCGCTCAAAGCCTGCCACTCCAGTTCTTAAATTCATGAATCTGCTTCAACTCTGGCTCACTCAAATGTTTTTTGACGTTCAACTTATATAAAAACACATTTTTGCACAAACCTAAAATTATGGATCCCAGGCAAAGTTGACTAACTTTGCTGGTGGATTATTACAAATTATTATCAAAATAAGCAAAGTTCTGGTTCCCAGCACTGGCTGGAAAAGACCAATTATTAAAAACAGATGTCAAAGATCAACTAACATGTTGAGAAATTACTCACAATGAACTAAAATTTTTGAGAAAGATAAAGAAAAGAAAGAACGAAAGATAGAGAAAAAAAAAAAAAACATATATATATATTTATTTATATTGAGAGAGAGAAATCATTGAGGTAGATATGAGAATCACAATGGGAGCAATTAATATCTCACTAAAAAAAGGTTTTCAAACGATGCTGCCAGAGGAATTCATGTCATTTTGGGATGCAAACGCTCAAAATTGTAGCCAATTCAATTTTGTCCAGATGAACTTTAGTAAAAACCATGTTAAATTGAAAAAGACTCTAGCCACCTAAAATGGCTTTCTTAAATTAGAAATAAAGTACCATTTAACTTTACATGTGGACTGTATATATTATTGCAATATTTAACCAATTGTTTTTTATAAGAAAACAATTATCAATGATTTGTTGATTGTTTTTTTGTTTTTGCCCTTTTTAGGTTTGGAAAGTGATTCAGTTTTTTGTAGACAAACCAAACCAGCAACAAGGGTTTTTGGCCGAATAGTAACCTTTTGCGAGAGAAGAATTTACCAGCACCAGCCAGCAACCAGACAACCAACCTTAAGAATGTTTTTGAACCTTTGAATTGTTAACATGTTATTGCTTTGAATAAACTATGAACAAACATGGCAGCGACCACAACCCATCTTAATGTTGTAACAAAAATTTGAAAGTGATTGTTGCTGGTTTGGTTTGTTAATGTCTACAAAAAACTGAATTGCCTAAAATATTCAGTAATTTCAAGTTTAAAGACAAAGGGCAAGCATTATGATTTGTGTTCTAAGTCAATTACAGCTTAACATCTGTCAGAAAACTTGAGTTTGTATATACATTGTCATAAATATTTTTATTAGTTATATATTTTTTTTTTTTTTTTTTATTAAGTTTGTAAATACATTGTCATACATAAATATTTTTATAATTTATATTTATTTTTTGTTTTTTTTATTAAGTCAAACAGAATTAAAAAAAAAAATACTCATTTATTTTTTTGTGGAGATATTTTTTTTTTTATTCCAGTGACAGTGGAAATTTCTTGGAGTTGTTGTCTTATTGTTTAATTTTGATGAGTCTTACAAAATGGACTGGCTATTACAAATGTGACTTATTTGCAGTGGTGTTTGGAATACTTTCAACTTGCAACTCTAAGAGAGGGACAGCTACAAAGTTGGAATTTCAAAAATTGTCCGTCATGTAGACATCAGGAATTCAATATCATTAATCTCTTGGGTTGACGAAATGGACACTCCAAGGGTTTGTAAACTAGTATTCAAATTCTGGCTTTTGTTTGGTTTTACATGCTAACACTTATGTGATTATCTTTTGGAGTAAATAGTCTGGAAATGATTCCATTTGATCCCAAACTAGGACAGGTAAGTACTACCAATCTGAGTCAGCGTGGTCCTAGAAGTAATGACAACTGAATGGTGACTCCATACTTCACAAAGATAACAAGGAGATGCAACTGAAAAATAAATTTACTTTTTTTTTTCCCCAAATATCTCAAATATGTATTAAAAAAAAAAAAAAATTGTTTTCATAGGTGTTGCATTTAGAACCAGTTTTCAGCTCAACTATAAATTACTAGCAGAGAGACCCAACATTGCCCAGGATTGAATGTTTCATCATTCATATTTTATTGTCATTGAAATCACCCAATTTTCAAACACCTGTTCTAGTTGGGGACCCACTATGTTGCACCAGGAGGAAGCTTCACATGCCTCTCAACACTGACAGTCCACAATACGTTGCAGTTTACATTGCACTGTAGAGAACCTACTGCTGATTTTATAAAATTTATTTTAATGGCTTGAATTAAAGTTTAAAATGCAAAAGTTAAATATGGTTCAATTGTGCTGTAAACAGAAACATTTCAAACATGCCCCTGTCATATCAAAGAACATACTGTCGATTTTATATACCAAGCCTTCCTATTTTTGTGTGGTGATAATGGCTTGAATTAAAGTTTAAAATGCAAAAGTCAAGTGTCATGGTTCAAATGTGCTCTAAACAAAAACATTCTGAACCTGCCCATCAAAGGACCTACTGTTAATTTTATATACTGAACCTTTCTACTTGTGGGGTAATACAATTTCTCAAATGCATTGTGATGTTAGGCTGTATAAGATGTTAACTTTAGTTAAAATCAATCATTGGATTTTTTCAATTATCAATACCCAAGAACATTCTGATACAAAACCTAAGAACATTGCAGACACAAAGTACATCTGTGTGAAATTTAAAAATCAGCACAGCTGTTTAGGAATCCATAAGAAATTAACTCTCTCTCACACATGAATTTCCTTTCATATAATAGCAGTAGATGGAGATTATGTAAGATGAAAAAGAAAACATTAAAAAATGTGTATATAAAAATCAGATGATACAAGTTGTTACATATTTTTGCTTTTATTATTCAAAGAGGCAACAGTTTGATAGAATGAAAACATTGGATACAATTATGCCCCCCCCCCTTCATTTTTAAATGAGAAATGGGTATTATTTACCAAAGAAATAAAAAAAAAAGTTGGAAAATCAAAAGCTGACACAGATGATGTAAACATAAGAAAAAGCAAAGTCTATACAGGCATGAAAGTGAGAAATTCTCTGCGAATGAAGAAATCACTCGTTGGATGAAGTGACTCCCCAATATATTGAGTGTTTATTGTTTTCCTTTTTTAATATTTTTTATTTTGATGAAATAAGTACAATGAGTGAACAATGAGTTCGATTCCATGAATAACAGTTAATTTTATCCGGCAGCCACAGAATATCACAGGCTGGCAAAAACAGGCAGCTTACATTTTGGTTTTCTTTTCCTTGTGACTAACTTGGATGAAAAGGATGACGTTTTAGAATTTACTGTTGAGGAATCAATGATGATGATTAAAACAATGGGAAAAGAAAGAGAAGGAAAAAAGGAAAGAAGGAAAACAAAAGAGGAAAGGAAGGAAAGAGAAGAAAAAGGAAAGAAAAGGAAAAGAAACAAGTTTTTTCCCCCTTTTTAAATTATAAAGAAAATATATAAGCATAATATTAAATCATTGGTGATAAAATGAAGTGTATAAATATATTTTGCTGACAATATGATGTAGTGTAGATATTTGAGGAGAGTGGGGCTCTAGATAGACCAAGGCAATTTTTATAACAGGTCTGTATTTAAGGTCCATGACTAGAAGGCAGCACATGGAGGATAATATTCAAGGACACAGTTATGAGTAATAATATTTATTCTATTGACTTAGAATAAATGCTTTATACTAAATTGAGGTTTATATATGCAATTGCATCAAATACAAATCACTATTAATGCATATTAATGTGCATCAGATACCATAATACTTAGTGCACCGCACCTTATAAAGGTTCATACAAAATTTCAGCCAGATCAGCTTAATCGTTTCTGAGATTCTCAGATTTATCAAATTTTTTCAAACATTGACACTTTTGTAAAAAAAAAAAGAAAGAATGGACTTGCTTTCTCATTGTATTTTGACATATTTAATAATTTATGACTATTTTTGTAATATCATCAACCAATGCTGTAACGAATAAAGTGATTTAGTGAGCAGCAAGTGATAAAAAGTCCCTTGTGAAAAGTATTTGCATAATTGTCCTTTGTATGCTCAGTTGTACAAGCCTAACTGCACGGCTATCAAACCCGTTATAGATATTGACTTTAACAGATTATCTAATGATACTTCAAACATTGGGGGAAGGAGATGGTCTTGATTTTTATTTTTACCCTGGCTAAAAAATCTTATGCTATTTCCACAGTATACTTATGAAATATTGTTTTCATCGCTTGTAACTAAAATTGAAAAACTAAAATTAATATAAATCTTTCTAAAACTTGTCCTCATTTTCACATTTCAGCACTGATTTTTTCCACAAAACTTTTGTTAAAGAAGGCTGGAAATATTATGAACATGAACAATCAAAAAGAAAACATAAATAGAAGTTCCTAGCCTTAAAAATAGAATCAATAATAAAAGAAAAAAAAAGAAATATGGGTAAGGCTGGGGACTTGATTTATAATATTCAAGCAAAATTCTGCCATGGAATGTTTAAAGACAAAAAGAGAGAGAAAAAAACAAATGAAACAAAAAAAACTTCAGAAAAATTTTAAAAACATTAAAGAAATGGAAAGATAAACTATTTTTTTCTTTGTGGAATTAATATTTAGAATTAAACCTGATGCAATATTAAAAATGACTTTTGTTTCAAAGTTGAACTTAAAAAAATTGGAACACAGAAAAGTACTCGAATAATTTTATGTTAAGTATAATTGCTTACAAAATATGTTTAAAAAATTATCTTAAAACAAATCTTTGGTTCAAATTTCAAAGTTTTTTTTTTTTTTTTATATATATAAACAAACTGGTCAATAACCCTCCTCCTGCCACTGGAGAATAAAAAATTTAGTTTTAAAATTTAAGTGAATTGTATATTACGAATTGTATATTATGAATTTAGTGAAACAAAAGTTATTTTCATTCCCATGAAGATGCCATCAAGAGAACAGACATACATATAAGGGGGCATCTCTTCTGATTAAAAAGGAGCAAATAGATGAGATGCCAGATCTCCAGAAAATGTTGCAAGTTTTGGTTTTTGTAAAATAAGTGACATTTCACTTGACTATTAAATCAAGCAGAGATGAGAGAAATTAAGTTTTAACGTTCGATTTAACAGCATGTGTGAGTATACACACTTTGGTACTTTGAGATTTTCTTTTGGTTTAAGTCACAACAAAATCATGATACTTGACTTTTGCTTTCAATTAAGTCAAAAACTACATTCCTTTTGACATTCTGAAGTTATCAGAATTTCATAAACACAAATCTGACAGCTTCAGCCATTTGAAGTTAATAGATTAAACAATGGTTGACGTGTTTACTCTTGTGACACTTTGAAATTCAAAAGTAATTTCAACTGAAATATAGAAAATTTCCGGTTTGAACTAAAGAAAAAGTCGAGTAGTATGGTTAATTTCTACTCCTATACTGAAAAGCAAGAGGTTACTTTTTTCACACACCAGCCATTTTAAAGATTTGATGATCATCTAGGATCGGAACAGATATGTGCTGAGAGATAGGACTACCCCCAGGTCACTGAGATTAGTGCGGAGATGTATACTGAACCCTTTGTAAAGGCATTTATATAAAAGGAAAATTGATTAGATCAATCATTGTTGTTGGGAATAATTGTGGTGCATTACAATTGCAGCATTAACAACTAAATTGTGCATTTTGTCATTGCTGATAACAAGTCAATTATGTGCATAAACATTTGCTAAATCAGCATCTAATAAATCACAGCAACTGAAAATTTAGTAGAAATGTTCTGCAAAAGTTGAATTAAATTGATATTAAGTAAAAAAGTTTGTTTGTCTCTCAGCATATCTACAAGTTATTTTTGTGCCTAATTCAGTCTAAGTTTGATTAAGATTTTTACTGCAGTAAAACGGATATTATTAAAGGTACTATAATACTTTTTGCATGTGTGTATGCGGGTTTTCTGGTGATAAATGTATGCACTTATTTGTGGGCGTGTCATGACTTAAATGGATGGACATACATTCTGTACGTGACTGATATATGTAGTCTTCTTGTATGTAAATATTGTAGAAGGAGGGAGTGACTTAAATTATGCTAACCGATGTTTGGAAAAATCAAAATTAATAAAAAAAAAAAATTGACATGTTTAAAATGTCTACACCCATACTTGCAGTTATAACCTTGGAAAGAGTAAGTTCATTTACTGTTCCTGATACTTCAGAATTTCTTGGAGGCAATTTCATCATTTATTTTTTTAGTCCTGGTCATATGTGCTTCAGCATAAATTCAATTTGTGCAGACTATTTTAATGAATTTTTTAATTCTTAAGGTTTTATTTTATCAGCATATTCTTAAAAATCTTGTTATATAGATATGCATCCTAACACAAAATCAGCTTATTTATTCCCAACAGTAAAAAGAGTATTTAACTAAAGGCATTAAAAAAAAAAATACAAATATTAATAAATCTCACAAAACATAAGCCAACTTCAAACTTATTCACGTTCAACAGATGAAATCAATTTATGATGAAAGTTAAAAAAAAAATAAAAGTTCTAAAAATAATCAATGTGGTAATTTATGTTTGATTGAAACCTAAAAGAAATTAATCTTTTTTGTAATGATTTAAAAAAAAATAAATAAATAAAAAGTAAAAAAAGGAATGTTTGAAGAATTTGTTGAGAAAAGAGCTGCGATGAATGCAAAAGATTCTTTAAATTCTAATGAAAACATAACAGCTTCAAAAACGTATAAAAACTCTGCAATTAGAAAAACCAAAGTTGCAAGGAAAGAACGATGGAAGAGAGATATCAAGAGAGAGAGAAAACGAAATGACAGGAGAGAGAGAGAGAGAGAGAAAACGAAATGACAGGAGAGAGAGAGAGAGAAAACGAAATGACAGGAGAGAGAGAGAGAGAAAACGAAATGACAGGAGAGAGAGAGAGAGAGAAAACGAAATGACAGGAGAGAGAGAGAGAGAGAAAACGAAATGACAGGAGAGAGAGAGAGAAAACGAAATGACAGGAGAGAGAGAGAGAGAGAGAAAACGAAATGACAGGAGAGAGAGAAAACGAAATGACAGGAGAGAGAGAAAACGAAATGACAGGAGAGAGAGAAAACGAAATGACAGGAGAGAGAGAAAACGAAATGACAGGAGAGAGAGAAAACGAAATGACAGGAGAGAGAGAAAACGAAATGACAGGAGAGAGAGAAAACGAAATGACAGGAGAGAGAGAAAACGAAATGACAGGAGAGAGAGAAAAAGAAATGACAGGAGAGAGAGAAAAAGAAATGACAGGAGAGAGAGAAAAAGAAATGACAGGAGAGAGAGAGAGAGAAAAAGAAATGACAGGAGAGAGAGAGAAAAAAAAAGAAATGACAGGAGAGAGAGAGAGAGAGAAAAAGAAATGACAGGAGAGAGAGAGAGAGAAAAAGAAATGACAGGAGAGAGAGAGAGAGAAAAAGAAATGACAGGAGAGAGAGAGAGAGAGAGAAAAAGAAATGACAGGAGAGAGAGAGAGAGAAAAAGAAATGACAGGAGAGAGAGAGAGAAAAAGAAATGACAGGAGAGAGAGAGAGAAAAAGAAATGACAGGAGAGAGAGAGAAAAAGAAATGACAGGAGAGAGAGAGAAAAAGAAATGACAGGAGAGAGAGAGAGAGAGAAAAAGAAATGACAGGAGAGAGAGAGAGAGAAAAAGAAATGACAGGAGAGAGAGAGAGAGAAAAAGAAATGACAGGAGAGAGAGAGAGAGAGAAAAAGAAATGACAGGAGAGAGAGAGAGAGAGAAAAAGAAATGACAGGAGAGAGAGAGAGAGAGAAAAAGAAATGACAGGAGAGAGAGAGAGAGAAAAAGAAATGACAGGAGAGAGAGAGAGAGAGAAAGAAATGACAGGAGAGAGAGAGAGAGAGAAAAAGAAATGACAGGAGAGAGAGAGAGAGAGAAAAAGAAATGACAGGAGAGAGAGAGAGAGAAAAAGAAATGACAGGAGAGAGAGAGAGAGAAAAAGAAATGACAGGAGAGAGAGAGAGAGAAAAAGAAATGACAGGAGAGAGAGAGAGAGAAAAAGAAATGACAGGAGAGAGAGAGAGAAAAAGAAATGACAGGAGAGAGAGAGAGAGAAAAAGAAATGACAGGAGAGAGAGAGAGAGAAAAAGAAATGACAGGAGAGAGAGAGAGAGAAAAAGAAATGACAGGAGAGAGAGAGAGAGAGAAAAAGAAATGACAGGAGAGAGAGAGAGAGAGAAAAAGAAATGACAGGAGAGAGAGAAAAAGAAATGACAGGAGAGAGAGAAAAAGAAATGACAGGAGAGAGAGAGAGAGAGAGAGAAAAAGAAATGACAGGAGAGAGAGAGAGAGAGAGAGAAAAAGAAATGACAGGAGAGAGAGAGAGAGAGAAAAAGAAATGACAGGAGAGAGAGAGAGAGAAAAAGAAATGACAGGAGAGAGAGAGAGAGAAAAAGAAATGACAGGAGAGAGAGAGAGAGAGAAAAAGAAATGACAGGAGAGAGAGAGAAAGAGAAAAAGAAATGACAGGAGAGAGAGAAAAAGAAATGACAGGAGAGAGAGAAAAAGAAATGACAGGAGAGAGATAAAAAGAAATGACAGGAGAGAGAGAAAAAGAAATGACAGGAGAGAGAGAAAAAGAAATGACAGGAGAGAGAGAAAAAGAAATGACAGGAGAGAGAGAAAAAGAAATGACAGGAGAGAGAGAAAAAGAAATGACAGGAGAGAGAGAAAAAGAAATGACAGGAGAGAGAGAAAAAGAAATGACAGGAGAGAGAGAAAAAGAAATGACAGGAGAGAGAGAGAGAAATAAATGACAGGAGAGAGAGAGAGAAATAAATGACAGGAGAGAGAGAGAGAAATAAATGACAGGAGAGAGAGAGAGAAATAAATGACGGGAGAGAGAGAGAGAGAAAAAAATGACGGGAGAGAGAGAGAGAAATAAATGACGGGAGAGAGATAGAGAGAAATAAATGACGGGAGAGAGAGAGAGAGAAATAAATGACGGGAGAGAGAGAGAGAGAAATAAATGACGGGAGAGAGAGAGAGAGAAATAAATGACGGGAGAGAGAGAGAGAGAAATAAATGACGGGAGAGAGAGAGAGAGAAATAAATGACGGGAGAGAGAGAGAGAGAAATAAATGACGGGAGAGAGAGAGAGAGAAATAAATGACGGGAGAGAGAGAGAGAGAAATAAATGACGGGAGAGAGAGAGAGAGAAATAAATGACGGGAGAGAGAGAGAGAGAAATAAATGACGGGAGAGAGAGAGAGAGAAATAAATAGCGGGAGAGAGAGAGAGAGAGAAATAAATGACGGGAGAGAGAGAGAGAGAAATAAATGACGGGAGAGAGAGAGAGAGAAATAAATGACGGGAGAGAGAGAGAGAAATAAATGACGGGAGAGAGAGAGAGAAATAAATGACGGGAGAGAGAGAGAGAGAAATAAATGACGGGAGAGAGAGAGAGAGAGAGAAATAAATGACGGGAGAGAGAGAGAGAGAGAAATAAATGACGGGAGAGAGAGAGAGAAATAAATGACGGGAGAGAGAGAGAGAGAGAAATAAATGACGGGAGAGAGAGAGAGAGAAATAAATGACGGGGGAGAGAGAGAGAGAGAAAAAAATGACGGGAGAGAGAGAGAGAGAAAAAAATGACGGGAGAGAGAGAGAGAGAAAAAAATGACGGGAGAGAGAGAGAGAGAAAAAAATGACGGGAGAGAGAGAGAGAGAAAAAAATGACGGGAGAGAGAGAGAGAGAAAAAAATGACGGGAGAGAGAGAGAGAGAAAAAAATGACGGGAGAGAGAGAGAGAGAAAAAAATGACGGGAGAGAGAGAGAGAGAAAAAAATGACGGGAGAGAGAGAGAGAGAGAGAAAAAAATGACGGGAGAGAGAGAGAGAGAGAGAAAAAAATGACGGGAGAGAGAGAGAGAGAGAGAAAAAAATGACGGGAGAGAGAGAGAGAGAGAGAAAAAAATGACGGGAGAGAGAGAAAAAAATGACGGGAGAGAGAGAAAAAAATGACGGGAGAGAGAGAAAAAAATGACGGGAGAGAGAGAAAAAAATGACGGGAGAGAGAGAAAAAAATGACGGGAGAGAGAGAAAAAAATGACGGGAGAGAGAGAAAAAAATGACGGGAGAGAGAGAAAAAAATGACGGGAGAGAGAGAAAAAAATGACGGGAGAGAGAGAAAAAAATGACGGGAGAGAGAGAAAAAAATGACGGGAGAGAGAGAAAAAAATGACGGGAGAGAGAGAAAAAAATGACGGGAGAGAGAGAAAAAAATGACGGGAGAGAGAGAAAAAAATGACGGGAGAGAGAGAGAGAGAAAAAAATGACGGGAGAGAGAGAGAGAGAAAAAAATGACGGGAGAGAGAGAGAGAGAAAAAAATGACGGGAGAGAGAGAGAGAGAAAAAAATGACGGGAGAGAGAGAGAGAGAAAAAAATGTCGGGAGAGAGAGAGAGAGAAAAAAATGTCGGGAGAGAGAGAGAGAGAAAAAAATGACGGGAGAGAGAAAAAAATGACGGGAGAGAAAGAGAGAGAAAAAAATGACGGGAGAGAGAGAGAGAAAAAAAAATGACGGGAGAGAGAGAGAGAGAAAAAAATGACGGGAGAGAGAGAGAAATAAATGACGGGAGAGAGAGAGAGAAAAATGACGAGGGACATAGAGAGGGAGAAAGAAATGACGAGGGACATAGAGAGGGAGAAAGAAATGACGAGGGACATAGAGAGGGAGAAAGAAATGACGAGGGACAGAGAGAGGAAGAAAGAAATGACGAGGGACAGAGAGAGGGAGAAAGAAATGACGAGGGACAGAGAGAGAGGGAGAAAGAAATGACGAGGGACAGAGAGAGGGAGAAAGAAATGACGAGGGACAGAGAGAGGGAGAAAGAAATGACGAGGGACAGAGAGAGGGAGAAAGAAATGACGAGGGACAGAGAGAGGGAGAAAGAAATGACGAGGGACAGAGAGAGGGAGAAAGAAATGACGAGGGACAGAGAGAGGGAGAAAGAAATGACGAGGGACAGAGAGAGGGAGAAAGAAATGACGAGGGACAGAGAGAGGGAGAAAGAAATGACGAGGGACAGAGAGAGGGAGAAAGAAATGACGAGGGACAGAGAGAGGGAGAAAGAAATGACGAGGGACAGAGAGAGGGAGAAAGAAATGACGAGGGACAGAGAGAGGGAGAAAAATAGATGACAAGAGAGAGAGAGAGGGAGAAAGAAATTACGAGGGACAGAGAGAGGGAGAAAAATAGATGACAAGAGAGAGAGAGGGAGAAAAATAGATGACAAGAGAGAGAGAGAGAGGGAGAAAAATAGATGACAAGAGAGAGAGAGGGAGAAAAATAGATGACAAGAGAGAGAGAGAGGGAGAAAAATAGATGACAAGAGAGAAAGAGGGAGAAAAATAGATGACAAGAGAGAAAGAGGGAGAAAAATAGATGACAAGAGAGAAAGAGGGAGAAAAATAGATGACAAGAGAGAAAGAGGGAGAAAAATAGATGACAAGAGAGAAAGAGGGAGAAAAATAGATGACAAGAGAGAGAGAGGGAGAAAAATAGATTACAAGAGAGAGAGAGAGGGAGAAAAATAGATGACAAGAGAGAGAGAGGGAGAAAAATAGATGACAAGAGAGAGAGAGGGAGAAAAATAGATGACAAGAGAGAGAGAGAGAGGGAGAAAAATAAATGACAAGAGAGAGAGGGAGAAAAATAGATGACAAGAGAGAAAGAGGGAGAAAAATAGATGACAAGAGAGAAAGAGGGAGAAAAATAGATGACAAGAGAGAAAGAGGGAGAAAAATAGATGACAAGAGAGAAAGAGGGAGAAAAATAGATGACAAGAGAGAAAGAGGGAGAAAAATAGATGACAAGAGAGAGAGAGGGAGAAAAATAGATGACAAGAGAGAGAGAGGGAGAAAAATAGATGACAAGAGAGAGAGAGGGAGAAAAATAGATGACAAGAGAGAGAGAGGGAGAAAAATAGATGACAAGAGAGAGAGAGGGAGAAAAATAGATGACAAGAGAGAGAGAGGGAGAAAAATAGATGACAAGAGAGGGAGAAAAATAGATGACAAGAGAGGGAGAAAAATAGATGACAAGAGAGGGAGAAAAATAGATGACAAGAGAGGGAGAAAAATAGATGACAAGAGGGAGAAAAATAGATGACAAGAGGGAGAAAAATAGATGACAAGAGGGAGAAATAGATGACAAGAGGGAGAAATAGATGACAAGAGGGAGAAATAGATGACAAGAGGGAGAAATAGATGACAAGAGGGAGAAATAGATGACAAGAGGGAGAGAGGGAGAAAAATAGATGACAAGAGAGAGAGGGAGAAATAGATGACAAGAGAGAGAGGGAGAAATAGATGACAAGAGAGGAACTGCATAGCCTATTCCACATATAATCATATACTCCACACTTTAGTGGGAGAAACAAAGTAAAAAGAGGAGGAGTAGAGGAGATTTCCTTTTCAATGTAACATTTTGTTTGAATATTTTGTTTTTGTTACACAGAATTTTAATTAGTGGTACAAATTTTTTTTTAATTGCTATGCCAATCAAACAATATAAACTATTTGTCTGCATTGTTTAACACTTATGTCATATAAAGACATTTTTATTTTACTTATGTAAAAAAAAAAACAAAAAAAACAAGAGAAAACACTTTTCCTAAGTTTTTTTTTTCATTTTGAGAAGAATAAGTAAATAGACTGATTCTACTTTATACCATGTCATTTTTATGGTATATTGTTGATTAAATCAACTGAATATTTAAAAAAGGAAAAATTGTAGACAAGAGGAGAATTATCAATGGGGATTGTTTCTGATTTTGCCCTCATCACTGTTCAACTTGATACAACTGAATAATTGTCTTTTTGTCCTGCATCTGGGATAGGGGATGTGTGTGCATGTGTATTTTTTTTATTTTAAACCTTCCTAATTTGATTTCAGCCAGCAGGTTGGAAGATTGGCAGTTGACCAAACGAACCCATCCATGACGAAGCACCCGCAATAAATGGGTTAGGGTGGCTAACTCTTTACACACCCTTTTTCTGCCTTCTGTATTCACCAGGAATTTTAAAACCAAAAAGATTATAACGATGACCAAAGCTGCAAAGTCCTCACTACCAGCAGGATTTAAAAAAAATTTTTTTTTAAAATATTTTTGTTTGTAAAATGTGCATACAGTTGTTTTCTGAATTGATGAAACATGATCTGGTATTTATTGTTCGAGGATTACAGACAGGTGTAGCAGTGATGAGTTTGGACTTTGTTTTATCTTTCTGGCTTTGGAGAGAGAGAGAGAGCGTGTGTGTGTGTGTGTGTGTGTGTGTGTGTGGTCCTTTTCATTGTTTTTTTTAAAGGGAAGGTTTTGAGTCAGCTCTGAAAGACTTGTGGTAGTGAGCTGCGGCTCTTACTAAACCTCCATCTACAAGGAGATCATAAAAGCACAGGCATGCTCAAGTGAACGCTCTCTAATGCACTTTGATCTGGGGTTTCAGTGTAGGTGTGGGCAGAATCTTGTGACAGGACATTACTCAAGGCTTTCAAGCAATTGCCTGGAATTAAACTGCCTGCAAAAGAGAATAAAAAAAGTGTTTAGAAAAGGCAGATAGCAGCAGAAATGATGGACAAAAGAAACTAGTTAATACTCATTTTTGAAACTCAATTTACATTGTTCTAACACAAATTTTACAAGTTTATTTAGCTATTATTTTTATACAAATTATCACTCACTAATAAAAATAGGAGACAACTTTGTGACTATGTGGTTCTTGATTAAATGACTTAGTGACTATTTATTGAAAAAACAAAACAAAATACAAAAACTTTAAAAATACTATTAAAAATGAAATGGCAAAAGTAAATCTATCAGAATACAGCTAGTTTTTTTTTTTTATGAGCAAGTCAGCCATTATAACATTTTTATTACAATGCCTGACTTGTTCCTGAACCAAACTAATTAGCAGTTAAAAAAAAAAATGAAATTGAAAAGAATTTGGAATCATTTAGCATAATAGCAATACCATAATACGTACCATTCAGCGCTGGACAACATGCACATACACACTGCTAGTTAATATAATAGTTATAGTCTTTAAATCAGTAATTAGTAAATTTCAAAATAAAACTTGTATGATTGGAGAAACAATAAATTTTTCTTAAAAATTTGTTGCGATTTGTATATTTTAAGAAACTACTTAAAGTCACCTATTAACAACTAAACATGCCGACATAGTATGCCTGCTAGTAGTAGATGACATTTCACAACTATACAGTCAGGGTCTCTTCATATAAATATAGTATGCCTGCTAGTAGTAGATGACATTTCATAACTATACAGTCAGGGTCTCTTCATATAAATATAGTATGCCTGCTAGTAGTAGATGACATTTCACAACTATACAGTCAGGGTCTCTTCATATAAATATAGTATGCCTGCTAGTAGTAGATGACATTTCACAACTATACAGTCAGGGTCTCTTCATATAAACAATTGATATACAAGTTCAACTAGTTGATGAAGTTTCATACTTTTTGCCAATCAGAGAAAGAAATTCTTAATTAAATTATTGGTAAAACGTTTCAGTCGTTGAAACCTATGATCTTCGTCAGGTATAAACTCTGTATTGTAATTAATCGGACCATGGGTTTGAGGGTGCGTCCGTAAATTATAGAAAAATCAATTTTCAGGGGTCACTAGGGTATTTTTTAAGACTTTCTTATGATTCAATTTTTAACTGAATCCTTATACTAATTGTCAATATTAGTGAAAAAAATGTTTTACGTAAAGTTTTTTGTAGATTATTTCCCTTGGGTTGGGCATATTTTGTATTTTCTCTTATTTTCCCCATATAAAGCTACCCAAAACTCTACCAGTCTGCACACTATACTTGAAAGGCCTATCTGAAAAAAATTAAAATATACAGTTGGTATGATATTATTTAGGAGCAACTCAACACTCCGAAAACACCTTGTGCGAGTAAAACCCGCGACCAAAAAACTCATGACACTGAAAAACTGCGTTTAGGAGGTATTATGTAAATGTGGGAAACTCTATAAAGGTGAAACCTTCCCCCACCCCCCTCAAAGACTAGAAGAACACCAAAAAGTTGTCATACGCAGAAAAATTGAAAAATCAGCCTGAGCAAACGATATATGGAGGGGACAAAAAGCATCCATTCCCCGAGGTGGGATGATGTTAAAAAACTAGATATAGAAGATGGAAGATTAAAAACTCAATGAAACATATGGTAGATAGCAATAACATCATAAGCCATCCAAGTATTGAATTTAACCACATTTTGAATCCATTAATTACAAATTTATATAGGGAAAATAAGAAAAAAATAACAAAAAAATACGCTCAACCCAAGGAAAATACCCCCCCTACCCAAAAAAAACATTTTTCTTATAGTCACCTCCCTTGCACTGTTTTTTAGAAAAAAACAAAAACAAAACGAGAACATGTGAAAACATAAAACAATTTTTTTTACTAATATTGACAATTAGCATAAGGATTCACCTAAAAAATTGAATCATAAGAAAGTCTTAAAAAATACCCTAGTGACAATTGAAAATTGACCATTTTTATAATTTACAGACACACAAAAAAAAAACAAAAAAAAAAAAAGTTTACACCCGACGAAGTTCGTAAGTTTCAACTAAAACGTTGTGCCAATAACACCCAAGATGAGAATAATTGTCCAAACAACCAAAACAATACAAAGAAAGAAATTGTCTTTGCCATGAAATTTGAACGAAACATGAGCGTTTTTCCAGTCCAAAGTTAATCTTAAGCAGTAAAAACCTGTCAAGATAGAAACTTCATTCTAAAGCCAATATATTAATTTTTTGTCCTAAAATTTTAAGAAAGAGTTACAAAAAAAAAAAAAAAAAAAAAAAAAAAAAAAAACAACTTTTTTACAAATACATCAATAGAAATGCTAACACACACGGAAAAACCTGTAGGAAATTCATAACAAAAGTTTTTGTACATTCAAACTTACAATTCATTCTTTTATTCTTTATATTATTATCTGCTGGTATGCTCAGGAAATATTAAAACAATATTTAATTATGTTTCAAATATTTTTTGTACTTATGCAGAGAAGGTACCAAGCTGAAATAACTTAATTTAGCAGCCCATTCATTATTAACATGGGAAGGGGAGGTATTTTGTAACTATTTTGTACTTTCACCTAACAATTTAATAAACAAAAAGATACTATAAAACCTGAAAATACTAATAGCATGGAACCATCAATGTATAAGCACCTTTTTCTCTTTTTTAATATCAGCATTAGTACTTTAAATATAATTTTATCTATTTTTCTATGAAGCCTTCAAATGCTTTAGGATTTTCAGACATACTTTCTGGTATGTATTTATATATATTTTTTTAATCATCATTCTTTATTTTCACTAACTGTGAAAATGTACCAAAATCCTTTTTTAAAAAGCATTTATATTATTAGACTGCCAAATGATGAATCACTTTATTTTATGATAAATGCTTTCAAATAATAGGCTAAAAATTAAATATCTTATGTTATTTTGGAGCAGGTGAAATTTCAAAATTTTAAACATTAGCATTAGCTGGTGCAATCTTTGTACAATAAATTGACTTCAAAAAATTCATCAAATTCTACATTCTTCAATGAGAAAATTTGCCACAAATCATTCCGTTTCAAATATTTTCAATATGCTGGTAATTTTGCAATATTCTACCCAACAGCTGAATACATTGAGAATCAAAGTTTATCGACTGAAAAAAAAAAAAAAAAAAAAGACTAAAATTGAGTAACTAGAAAAGCAGGAATTCATTGTACCTAGTTTCAAGAATACAGATATTTCAGTTTCTACGAATCAAATAGATATGTTGGAAGGAAGCAATACAAATACAAGTTTGACAGCAAATAGTGTAATTGTCCCCAAGTTGAATGCTTTGAATTAGTGACAAAGATGGCACTGAGATCTAAGCATTAGTGGTGGGACGATTAATCGGAATCGGAAATCGTAAGAATCGTGTATTTTGGGAGGTATCGGAATCGGAATCGCATCGTTAAAAAATACCTTAATTTTCTGATTCCTTCATTACGATTCTTTTAGTCTGATGTTGAAAAAAAGAAAAAAAATTCCTGATATTTCTAACTGCAAGAGAGAAATGTAGCATGTTATAAAAAGAAACCAAAGAAATTCATTATTAACAGGGCAATGCTTAGTGCCCCCTCCCTTACAAGGTTCATTCATTCAGATCTATTGTGATCAAAACTACAAAAGAGTACAAGAGTTAACGTGAAAAGAAGTATGCAGGGCTCTACATTGCGAGTAAAAAAAAAAAAAAAAAAAACGCTTATCTTTTTGGCGACTGTTTTTTTTACTGCCAAATCTTCTAATAGTGAATGAAAATGCTTTTTCAACTTATATTTTCAACTTATATTTTCTTGAAACGAGCAAAGTCAAATTATTTAAACAGTAAAAGGTTTAATAAAACAATATACTTTTTTTCTTTTTTTAAAAGAAGGCTTTTGAAAGAAATATCTCTAAAATGAAATTGATCACGTATTATTTCGCAAAATTTGGACAGTAGTCGGCTTCTTTTGAAGTTTCAAAAAAATCGACCCCATACCTATCTCTTCCAAACCTAAAGTTATTAAATAACCCCTTCATTAATTTAAGGGTAATTAATTCAATTCAGTCAAGTTGTTTTTTTTTAATTTCATTGAAATAAAATCCATTTTTTAAATTTTTTTCTCCAGAAAGATAAAACCCTGAATTTGATTATATTGAAAGCAGAATAATATAATCTTTTTTCTAGAATTTTAAATTGAAAATAAAAAGTGTTTGACGCAGTTTTTTGCCGAACGAAAAAGAAATTAATATATATTTTTTAAAAGGTGTTGTAATCAATTAATTTTTATGTCTAAATAATATTTACGATTAATTAAATAATTTCATTTTAAAAAGTATTTATAAATAGAATTTTACTTAAGACTTATAGTTTAGCAATATTGAACCGCATCAACCACGTGTGAATTGAACACAGTCAACCAAAAAAAAAAAAAAAAAAATTCCAAAGAAATGCATATTTGCATTTCATTATATAAACTTTTATACATTGGTTTCAAAAATTAAATTCTATAAGTTTTTTTTGTTAACTACTGGTTGGTACAATTTACCGCTCCATCCCTTTATATTTTTTTCTTTTTGTCTTTTTTAGCGGATTATTTTCAATTAATTATCCAAATAAGTGACTAGCTTTAAAACAAAATTTAATAGTAATTTATTTGTTTACAGATAAACTGAATTTTCTAATATGGCCTCAAAGTCCAAAAAAAAGTCTTGTATGGAAACTTTTTGAAGTTGATGAAGATCATGAGTTGAAAGCCATTTGCAAAGTCTGTCAAATTAAAATATCGCGAGGAACAAAACCATCTAACATGACCACAACCAACATATTAAAATGAAGCATCCAAATGAATTGGAGGAGCAAAATAAAAAAGAAAAGGAACAAAAAAATTACCAACTAGTCACTCAGAGCAGTTTTATTAGTGAGGGTCGAAATCGCAGTGTCTTTTTTTTTTTTTTGCCTAAGTCACCAATTTTTTTAACCTTCCTTAACTTCAAAGAGTAAATACAATATATACAACTAAAAAATAATTTTTAAAAATGCTGATTCTATTCATGAAAAATTCTTTTAACTAGAAATTAAAACTTAGGTAAAGTAGCTGACTGACAGCAACAGGAGCACTGGTTAACTACTGAACCACATGGAAATGTGTGGGGGAGGAAAAAAGGGAATTAAAGGATGATAATAAATTATGATAACCGTCTTTGAAAGGCAATAAACTCCTAAAATTTACTTCTTTAAAATTTTAGGCGGCATTCCCCGGCGATTTTAAAGCACTCTCTCTCCAAAAAAAAAAAAAAAAAAAAAAAAGATTCAATTTTTAAGTTTGGGAAAGATATATTTATTATAACCGAATTCCTGTATGAAGACTGGATCTACTTTATTGGACGTTAATTTGTGAGATAAGTAATTTTTCAATGTTTAATGTTTTTAAAGTTTCAATTGTCAATTAAATTTTTTTAATTGCGTTTTTTTTTTTTCAATTTATTTATAAAAAAAAAAAACAGGGTTTAAAATGTATTTTTCAAGGTAACAAGCTTCGAAATAAGTCTAATTAAAAAAAATCACTTAATTTTTAATTTCGACAACCCTGAGAATTTAATTATTAAAAAAATATTGAAATGTGACATTTTTTTTATTTAACATTTCTATTAGTTCAATTAATTTTCTTTCAATAATTCATTTCACTCAACAAACTTCACCATTTTTTGTTTTGTTTTATCTTTTTCTGTAATTTTGGTAACTATTTTTGCTCAATTTTATCTAGTATTTCATTTGTTGGTACTTATACAGTTTAATGACGACATTAAAAAATGGAAATATTGGAAAAAAATTTTTTTGTACGTACCTGTTATAGACTGAAGTTCTTCGAAAAAAAATTTCACTTCATTTGATCAAGTAGTTTTTTTTTTACAGCGAAAAACAATTATTTATCACGACGACGTCAACGTGCCCATTTTGGAAATGTACCTAGCAGAATACCTCCATTTTAGGCCAGATTTCGCAATCTAGCCTTTTTTTTTTCGCCAGAATGAGATGCACACATCACATCTGCAATTTTTTTCAGTTTTTTTTTAATTTTTAAAGCAGAATACTATTGAATATGCCAAGAAATTGAAGAATGCAAAGAACTGAAGAACTTTTTTACGCGATTATTTTCGAAACATGCGCAGTAGTGTTTACCGATGTATTGGAAAATTCAAAATGGTGCCCGACACTCTCTTTAACATGGTAAGTTTGGGAAAAGGTGTTATAAATAATAAACTACACAAAATACTATTTAAAAAACACCGAATATATGTCAACTTATGTCACGGTAATATATATTGAGCGAATTTCTAACAGTACTTTGTCTAGTTTATTATTTATAACATCTTTTCCTGAAGTTACTGTGTTAAAGAGAGACTCTGGCGCCATTTTGAATTTTCCAATACATCGGTAAACACTGTATGCTTTTCGAGCTGAATAAACATGTTACATTGAATAAAAACACTAAAAACATATCCATATACAGTAATACAAACCCTAAGTTTTTTTTTTAAATTCGAAAATTTCTAATTTTTCTAATATTTTATTCTTTTGATTTTCTTCTGTTACAAATTAAAAAAAAAAAAAAAAAAAAAAAAAAAAAAAAAACACTCCAAAAATGGCATCTGTCTTCGCAAAAAAAAAAAAAAAAAAAAAAAAAAAAAAAAAAAAAAAAAAAAAAAAAAAAAAATCTCATTCTGGTGGAAAAAAAAGGGCTAGATTGGCCTAAAATGGAGGTATTCTGCTACGTAGGGCAGTTACCTGCCCTTGGGGAAAGTTACCTGCCCTTGGGAAATTCCTGGGCGCTGCAATAACATTTCCAAAATGGCCACATTGACGTAGCCGTGATAAATAATTGTTTTTCGCTGTAAAAAAAAAAAAAAAAAAAAACTACTTGATCAAATGAAGTGAAATTTTTTTTCGAAGAACTTCAGTTTATAACAGGTACGTACAAAAAAATTTTTTTTCAATATTTCCATTTTTTAATGTCGTCATTAAACTGTATAAGTACCCATTTGTTTTTTATAGTGGTATCATTTTTATATGTGTTCCTTTGATATACCCTATTTCAAAATTAGTTTGGCTAAACTTATTCTTCACGTTAGAAACAACGTGTAAAAGTAATGAAAAAGTAAGAAAAAACAATAGGTGTTAACTACTCTTTGTGAATTATGGAGGTCTGAAGAACTGCCGTCACAAATACAACTATCAATAGCCAAACAAAAAATCGTTTTTGAAATTCCTTTACTTGTAACTTTTCGCTATACCTACCTTTTGGTATAAAACACAAAAACTTTCGATTAATGGTATTTCTCAAATATGGTCGTTAACTATGGAAGGGTTATTTTGTATCTATGGCGCCATGTCACGTGGTATATTGTTTTTTTTCATTACGCACGTTCATTTATAAATTATTAAATTAAACATTTATCTTTTTTTATATTTAATTAGTATATATTTTCTTTCTCTTCCGCTATATTTTTTTTATTTAATTCATTTAATCTGTAAATTATGAGGACCAAAATAATGAATCATGTTAATTTATTCTCTAATTTTCTTGTTTTTGTTCTGTTATATAAATTCTATTTTATTTGTTTTTTTTCTGTATTCCAATTAAGTAAAATAAATTTTCTCTAAAATAAATTTTGCTAATTTTTCCGTTTAGTTTACTATATAATAATTTTATTTAAACCAAAACACGACGGTGTAGACATAAAATATCTCTTCCAAAGTTAGGGAACATATTTGGGAACTACCGACCATAAGTATAAAACTACCTGGTATATTTCAAAACAATAATTCCCTAGGAATCGGAATCGGAATTGGTATCGGAATCGTTAATCAATATTTTCCTGGAATCGGAATCGTATAAAAATTAGGAATCGTCCCAACACTACTAAGCATATCACTGTTTCTAACAACAAAGAAACTTAATTATGATATAAAAAATATAGAAAAACTTAGGAAACTTGAACTGGACATTGTACAGAGAAAAGAGCACATGAAGAAAACTGAATTATACAATAAGAAAATGTCGATAGAAGAGAAGCTCGTGGAAAGGAAAAGTTCAAAAGATGCAAAACAGGATTAGAAAAACTGAGCAAAACAATGTAGAAATTCAAACACACCAAACAAACAAGAATGAATGAAAATGAGCTAATTGCACATTTGATCAAGCAAAATACCCAATTTACAAAACGAGCTTGACCAACTTCAACAGGACATCAGACGCAGAGAACAAAAAAGAAAAAGTTTTAATAAAAGATGCTGTCAAAATAAAAAAAAAATCTTGAGCAGTGCAAACAACAATCAGAAAATTGAAGAGAGAAATTTTGCATGTAGAATCTTGTCTGAATTGTAATGAAAGCAAAGGAAAAGTTCCCAGTTCTTGTGAAAAAACGAATTCAGTGAAAAGGTAAGGCTTTGGGTTTTGGATTTCATGGCATGAAGTGGCATCGATGGTGTTTAACACTGACTCTCCAAAAACTTTAAAGGAATATTTGAATTTGTCAAGATTCTTGTTTGTACAGATTTAGATTATGCTTGCTACAAATTCTCATAGTAGTTGATAGTTCACAACTTATATTCTTCAGTCATGACGTTTCCTTCAAAGTCATATAAAAGTGAAAATATTTACAATACTGTAATTTTTAGTGATGAGACATAGCTTAACGTGCTTGAAAACATAATTACAATCTGAACAAAATTTTGCTTTGATATACTTTCTACGAATTATGCTGTGCTGGCATTTTGGATGTTTCATGACGTGATAATGAAAACTAATAAAATTAGTGCATAAGTTATCAAGTGAGATAGGCATGAAGTCATCTGAACGTTCACAGTATTGTGATAAGATGTTCAAAATTTTACCATACCTTTTAGTTCTATAAATTATGCAAACTTCCTACTGTTTTAAATCACAAGCTTATATGCATTTGAATGGGACTGATTTAAGACAAAATGTTCAGTGACCTATACTTTTTCCGAATGGTCATAACACCAGTTCTAATGGTCTGATTTAAAAAAAAAATAAAGGCCATATTTCTTTGGGTTTTTTTATGCTCTTTTCAGAAATGCTAGATTTGAGTTTCTTAGATGTAAAGAAAAAAATGGTCTGGTAATATTAGCAGAACATTTGGAAATTCTACCGTAGTTGAAAACAAGATCACATAAGCAAACAATAGAATGACCTTCAATAGAATGATTAGTAATCAGCATAATATTAGTTCCAATCAGACAGTGAATGAAAGAATAAATATTTTTCTAGCCAAATATGGAGAACTGCTTGAGATATATTATTACAAGAAATATTAGGTTGGTGCAAAAATGTTGGTTTTTGACATGAAGTTGAATTTCAAAAAACCAACATGTTTGCACTAACCTAATAGAAACATAAGGCATCACTTTTTTCTCGCGATATAATTTAATCAAATGACTTGTAAATCAGTAATAACTATGTCACAATCTTTTCTTAATAAGCTGATAATTTGGCATGTAAGTAATAAGATTTGTTAGGATCATTTTACATGACAATTTTGTGATCTTCTCATAGTAGCATTACAAGCGTATGCTGTAACTTTGTGGACATCAGCAATATTACATACCTAATGTGCTTCAACAAGTCATATCTTTTTTTATTTGTTGGTCAATTTTTAAAAGAATTATATTGATGGAAAGAGAATAGAATAAGCATTCCAATGATGTTAATTTATTTTTCTTTTATGCGTTCAATATTTTTATGCTCTAAGTTAAAAAAAAGAAAAAAAGGGAAACTATTTTTGAATGTTACACTTTATATGTTACGTTTGCATACACATGCTCAGGGTAAAATTTAATTGGATATCGCTGAAATTTTACAGGTTATATGAACCTAGAAGTCCATCTCTACTGGACTTTGATTTATATTTTTATGACCACAGGAAGTTACGACTGAGCAAAGTTGACGAAGAATATTTCCAAATTGATAAGATAAATCGGTACATATCATCCATTTTCATATAGATAATAGTTTCAGAATTATTTTCATGTACATGTAAATATTTGATAATTATTAATTGTGCAAAAAGTTCTTTAAATTTTTATAGAAATTACAGAATAGAATTTAACGGGAAAACGGCTGACCAGCACTGAGCTGCCTACAGTCACCGTATTGAGTTTCGTTTGTATTCTCTTAAAAACAAAAAACTGTTTTATCTGCTTTTAAAATGAAAGCAGAAAAATGTTTCATTTTTTATTGAGTTTGTCAATTAAAAAAAATTATTTTCAAGTTTTTCAAATTTGATTTTCCAAACAATACAGAGCCAAAACTACAAAAGTTGTTTTTACAAAACTACAAAAGTTGTTTTTAACGCTTTTAGTACAATGTACTTGTTTCCACCTTAACATTTTTCTTTAAAATGACTACCTTTAGAGGTTTTCGGATATGCTGAAAACGAATATCACATTTAAATTTTCTGCAAATATGTAGCTTTCCGGATATGAAGCAATGTCATTTCTTATGTTATTGCTGATGGCCATCTTGGTATGCACATTTGTGCATAGTTTCTCAGGGTTGCGTTTGCATGCTCCAAGATGGCCACCAACCAAGAAATGACATTGTTTAATATCCGGAAAACTACTTATTAGCAGAAAATTTAAATATTCGTTTTCAGCATACCCTAAAACCTATAGAAGTAATCATTTTAAATATTAAGGTGGAAACAAAGTAAAAAAATTACCGTTTTATTTCTTTGTTTACATAATTGAATCTTCAGTAAAACAACAGAATGGAAATGACGAAAATTACCATCAACTTGTTGCTTCTCAGGATTCCTGGTATTCTGAAAGTTACATTGAGGATTCATGTAGAGTATGATTTATGGTTGCATCTCAGGGAATAGTTATATTATATTTTGGACCAGATAGAAAGGATTTACAAAATTGAAAATTAGACTCGTCCCAAAATGCATAAGTTCTGGTTGACTATGGGAATTTCTATCTTTTACAGAAATCCAAAATCAATGAAAAATTTTCTTCGATTATTTTTGAGATTAATTCATATCTACTCAATTTTTTCTTTTCTTTGAGGGGAGTAATAAATATCGGCCATGAATGCTCTTTAGGTATTCAATGGCTACACCCAAGATTAAGCTCTCCTTTGGTGGGGAGGCAGGTAAATACCTACTCTCAAAAGCTATATTTAAATACGACTATAATACTTAGTTTTGTTCATGAATAGACACCCACTGTATGATGCCATGCGCCAGTTTAAAAAAAAAAATTGAAATTTGTACATTTGAATTTATCATTCATGACTTATGGTTAAAGAGATACATCAGATTTGACTGCATAATCAGAAAGAGCACACAATTTTACATAAGAGTACCAAGTTTCATGAGAATAGCTTGCAAAATTACCAAATTTCTTGAAATGTTGAGGTCCATAATTTAGCCTACTTTTTCTAAAGAAAAATGTCTATGGAAAAGCCTAAATTTTGGCACTTAAAATTCTCATAACTTTTGAACTATTGATGTTATTTGCATAATTCAAACGGTTTTAAGTATCTTTTACACAGCCCTTTTCATGAAAGTTGATAAAATAACAATTATCTAAAAAGAAAAAAATCAACTTGTAATAGTGGTAACAAAATGGAATGAATCAATAAGGAGTGCGATTAGTGGGAAAGAAGTTAAAAAAAAAAGTATAGCATGTTGCCAGATGATATGGCAACACTTTCAAAATATATATATATATATATATATATATATATATATATATATATATATATATTGCATATGATAAATATTCCTAATTCATTATGAAATTGAATGTCTGAATTTATTAGATGAAATAAAATTTTAACATCGTAAATTACTTCAGCCATTTCTAGCACTGACTCCTTATAGCCCCCTCTCTTAAATATATATATATGAAATAAAGTGATGTTTAGATGCTTACGCTATTACCGGAAATTACACCATACACTTCACTCTTAAAAATATACATGAAATATAGTGATTTTCAGATCGGAAACTGCTTCAGCCATTTCCGTGACTGATCCCTTATACCCCTTCCGCTTTCATAATAATAGGAGAAATAAGGTACTTTTACTGTATTCTACCTATATGAGAAAATGATGAAAATTCATACTACTCCATGATTTGACATGATTATCAGTTTTAAAAACTTTTATGGTCGTCACAGGTAAGATTCTTTTTTTTTTTTGTACGGGTACTATACAAGTACATTATTTCTTGGGTTGATTACTGTACAAGTATCTTATTTCTTATTTAAAAAATGCAATTTTTCAGTTATTTTATGTAATTTTCTGTTGTACTAAATTTTCTGTATGTTATGGCTAAGAGTTTATTTTTTCATATGGGTGCTATACTGCAGAAGCACCTTATTTATTATTTAAAATTATACTATTCGATGATTTTACGTAATTTTTGGTTTTAATAATTTTATATATGTCACAGGTAAGATTTTTTTTTGTTACAGCTAAGAGTTTTTTTGTTTTTTTTTATATATAGGTATGAATGTCGCATGTTAACTATTACTAAACAAAGAAAAAGAAAATAATGCTTTTAAAGCCTGTTAGTGTGAGAACAAAACGAACACTTTTTCCCCCACTTCCGTCTAAACAAAAACAGAGGAGATAATGCATCCTTGTGACAATTAAACAGATATTATCCCTCCTACCCCTGCATAAAAAAGGATTGATACTCTCTGGAAGCCTCCAGAGCACTTTTAGAAGCAACATAATTATGTTTTGCTTCCCACCAACATCACCACCATCGTGACGTCATTTCTGGAAAAGACTTTACCATTTGTCCAAATGTATACAAAAAAGACTTTTTATAAATTTATTACATAACACCGAAAATCCAGGAAAAAACAGACCATCCAACACAAATTGGCCTAGTCAGCCCTCACAAAGCAATAACAACTAGTTGATATCATGGTGGAGGTAATGGTAGCAATAGATGATAGTGATAGTTTTGGCAGCATTTGTGGTAGAGATTATTGCGGCAGTGGTGGCGGTTGGTGCTGGTGGCGAGTTGCATCGACCAATGGTTTTCCTCTTCCAATCAGAATGTAGCCTTATCAGCGACACCATTTCATTTTTGTTTTATTAGCTGTTTGGAATATTCCACTTTCCTTTTAAGGGATGTCAGATTGATAACGGTTGAAGCGAATATGGATGTTAATACAGGGTGCCCCCCCCCACAAAAAAAGGGGCCCCAACTTTAATTAGGCCTTGTTTCTTAGTGTTTTGTCCGAATGAAATGAAACTTTGGTCATAACTAGTTTATTATATTCAAAACATCACATCAAAACACAAAGGTCTTTGCCCTTTTTTTTTCTCCGTTCTAGAGCATATGTTCTAGATGGCCTCCATTTAGCTTTTGTTTGGGTCACCCTGTATATAGATATATAATAGATAATAGAAAATCATCTCTAATTGGCTTTAAACTTCAATAAATAATCATTCTTTAAAAGCTATCATTTTATCACAATGTCTCAAGAAATAAAAAAGTGAAGCAAAAGTATAAAGACTATTTTAGTTAGAAGGTAAGTACAGGCAAATAACTTTTAAGGCTTCTAATAATCCCATCTTTTTGTCTTTTACTCCCTATGTCACGAATGAAAATTATGATTCTTCTGGATCTTTAGGCAGATTCATTTGGGTCAGTGGGTATAAACTATCCCATCTTAAAACCAAATCTAAATCCAGACATAAAAAATATATCCAGTCATTTTAAAATAAAATGAACATTGAAATCAGTTAATGTTATTATAAAAAGGTAGTTTTAAACCAATATTTGAATATAAAAAAAAAAAAAAGACCATATCAATATTTATATATATTTCAATCAGTGTTATATTTTAGGAGGTAGTGAGTTTCAGAAGAATATATGATGGATACATCTGTCATAGCTGACACCTTTGAAGGTTGTATAGTAAAAATAGATAAAGAATTTTGATTTAATATTATTTGGGAAGAAGAAATTATTATAGCATTGTGTTAGAAAAATTAGTTTTTCAATTAGTAGGAGTCAAAGAATTGTTTGAACTGGATGTGCAATTGATAACTATGAGCCAAGTTTGAAGTATTATATATATAGTGATTTAAATGTTTAAAGAGGGGTGATATATATATATATATATATATATATCTCACTATATATAGTGATTTAAAGGTTTAGGTCATGAGGGGTTTTTGAAGCATGAATCCATTTTGAACATGGTTGCCAGGAATAAATGCTGTCCATACTACGAAGTACAAAGTTAGTTTTTTCAACAGCTTTCTTTTTCATTTCGATACTTTTTTGTGACCAAGAGCGGAGGTCCGCTTGAAATATAAAAAATAACAATAAAAATATTAAATACAAAAAGTAACATCGTTTTCATGCTTCAAAAAAACCTATATAACCTTTGAATCACTATCCTAGAAGCATATGTGGACTTTTAACATATAAATAAATCAGATTCATTTTTCATTATCATTTTTTATTAGATCCATTCGAAACAATATTTAAACATAAGTAAACTTACCAACAATTCTTCGATTATCATCCGTCCTAAGTCGAATAATCTGCATTTTGGAAGAGTTTCCTCCCGGTAAAGAGGTGAGGACATTTTCGACTTTGCTCCAGACACTCAGCACAGAGCCACTTAGAACATGGTAAGTCCTTGTGCGCAAACCAATTTCACAATGTAAACCCATGGCTGTCTTTTTACAATTTCCTTTCCTGAAAAAGAAGTTTCCTCATATAAACATTTTATTTTTAGATGATCTAAAGTTAAGCAGTCAATAGTTAAAAAAAAAAAAGATCATTTTACAAAGAACATTTTATGAGTTATCCTTGTAAGTTGAAAAAAAAAAAAAAAGATCATTTTACAAAGAACATTTTATGAGTTATCCTTGTAAGTTGAAAAAAAAAAAAAAAGATCATTTTACAAAGAACATTTTATGAGTTATCCTTGTAAGTTGAAAAAAAAAAAAAAGATCATTTTACAAAGAACATTTTATGAGTTATCCTTGTAAGTTAAAAAAAAAAAAGATCATTTTACAAAGAACATTTTATGAGTTATCCTTGTAAGTTAAAAAAAAAAAAAGATCATTTTACAAAGAACATTTTATGAGTTATCCTTGTAAGTTAAAAAAAAAAAAAGATCATTTTACAAAGAACATTTTATGAGTTATCCTTGTAAGTTGAAAAAAAAAAAAAAGATCATTTTACAAAGAACATTTTATGAGTTATCCTTGTAAGTTGAAAAAAAAAAAAAAAGCGGGGAAAAATATTTATATGTGTGATTGATTGCTGATGACGGTTAAGACAGAGAAGGTGGAGGGAGGAAACAATAAACAAGAGGTCAAACAGGGATGAAAGAGAGCGAGTACCATGGACACCAGGGTGGGGAGACGGTCACGGACACCAAACGATTAACAAGAAGGGGGAGAAGATGATTAACAAGAGGGTTGGTTAT
The DNA here is from genome assembly GCF_053919585.1 of Euprymna scolopes. Taxonomy (NCBI): domain Eukaryota; kingdom Metazoa; phylum Mollusca; class Cephalopoda; order Sepiida; family Sepiolidae; genus Euprymna; species Euprymna scolopes. Next base: position 125,720,370 of record NC_136483.1, on the reverse strand, counting down.
TTTGTTTTCTGGAGTATGAACCCATTTTGAGTCATTTAACACCTAAAATTTTATAAAAGTTGAATAAAAAAATGAAGAACAATTTCAACAAATTTATATATTTTAACAAATTATAAATGTTCAATCGATACACATTTTTATAAACAATTTTAATCTGGCTGTTTAGATTCTATGCATATCAACCAATACGAGTTATCTAAAAATAAAATCCAGTCTACATAAATACTCAACTTGCAAACACACACCCCGCTGGATTAAGTTTTGGAATGTAGAGAATACATACACATATGTGTGTGAAACAATGTTTAAACCAGCTTGGAGCTTTATTTTCAATCCCAATTTGTTCGGGTTCCTTGACTTTTTTTTGTTATCAAAGCAGGTTGTGTTATTCTTTTACTTGAGCTCTGATTTTTTTTATTGTATTTTCTTTTGTTTTATTTTTAACTAGCTGTACCCTGCCACGCGTTGCAGTGGCTCAATTTGGTGTAATGGAAAAATTTAATAAAAGAGAAAATGCATGTTTCTTATATTAGTACAGCAATCCACTGCAAAAAGTGAAAAAGAAGGCGAAACTGAAAAAAATGGTACTCTTGCAGAATTTAATCTGGATCCTCGAGAGTTTCTGTCAATCATTCATGTTTTGGACTTGACCAACAATCAGTGGATGAAGCCGAACATAGCAAAAATATTGAAACGCTAAATGCTTTTTTTTTTGTTGTTTTAAAAAATGTGATTTAGTAATTAATATTTGGTTGATCGTGGGGGGAGGGGGGGTTACTATACACAGATTCGAAAAAGTCGTCCAAAAACAAATAAATGAAAGCAAAGGTAAGGTAATTTACGTTTCTACCTAATTGGATAATTGTTTAGTGTTTTTATGTAATGTAAAATGTTTGACTCAAAAAACAGAAATGGTCGCGAATTCTGTTGAATACGTTAAGTTTGGGAAAGTAAGTTGAAAACTAAAAACTATACAAAACAGTGTCTGAAACTCACCGAATATATGTTACCATGAAATAGGCTGACATAATCGGTAGGTTTCTGACAGTATTTTGTATAGTTTTTTTAGTTTTAACTCACTTAAAGTAATCAACAGTGTCCACCACCATTTGTAGCTTTCAAATACACCAATAAACACTGTTTTTCGAGCCGACTAAACGTTACATTAAATGAAAAGGGTTTATATTACTAAACACAGATACAAAGAAGTTGTCAAAAAATAAATATATAACAAATAAATGTTATCAAAGGCAAGAAAAGTAAGTGTTCCACCTAACTGGATAAGATTTTAGTGTTTTTATGTAATGTATAATCGGTTCAAAAACATTCAATGTTTATCGGTATATCTGAAAAAGACAAATGGTGGCAGACTGTATCGAACACGTTAAGTTTGGGGAAATTTTGGGAAAATGAGTTTAAACTAAAAAACTATACAAAATACTGTTAGGAACTCACTCAATATATGTTACCATGATGTAGGCTGGCATATAATCGGTGGTTTTAAACTTTTGCTCGATACAGGTGACGAATTTTAAAAATCCCTTTTAGTGATTACCTGGTTTGAGGATATTTGTACAACTAAACGGCAAATCTGCTAAAAAAAATCCGGTATTATTTTACTTTAAGGCCCATTTCACGTTCATATATAACAAAATATTTTATTGTAGATTTCGGTGTGCTAAAAAGAATCTGCAAACCGTTTCCGTCGCAAAAAAATAGTTTTTATGATATGAAGAAATTACTTTTTCGAAAAAGTGGCGATCACTTTTCCATGTAAATTTAACTTAAAATGAGCACCCATTTTCTAGTCACCTGAGAGAGGGGGGATTTTTTCCCATGTTTATTGGCTAAACAGCTTTCGTTTATGCTTACGCATAGCGTAAACGAAGGCTACGGCTGTTAAATGGAAAATAGTCCCAGAGTTCAGAGGTTATTACCATGCAAAAGAAATCAAACAAAAAACTTTTTAGCCAAGAAACAGAAAAATGCCCCTCTCTCAGGTGGCCAGAAAGTGGGTGTTCATTCTAAGTTAAATTTACATTGAAAAGTGATCACCCACTTTTCGAAAATGTAATTTTTTGTTATTTACAAACGTGAGACCCACAGCCCTTAATGGAAAATTATATCAAAAATCCGGGGGAAAATAGTTTTCAATAAAAAGCAGCAAATGAATTCGATAGAAAAAAAAAAAAAATGGATGCTATTTTTTTTTTCTTTCTGTGTGTTTCTTGGCTAAAAAGTCTTTTTGTTTGATTTCTTTTGCATGGTATTAACCCCTGAACTCTGCGACTATTTTCCATTTCACAGACGTAGCCTTTGTTTATGCTATGCGTGAGCATAAACGAAAACTGTTAAATATGCATTCGCGTACCAAACTGCCTTGTCAAAAAAACCTTTAAACCAATAAACACGAAAATAAATGCCCCTTCCTCAGGTGGCTAGAAAGTGGGTGCTCATTTTAAGTTAAATTTAGATGGAAAAGTGATCACCCACTTTTCGAAAAAAAAAATTTCTTCAGATCATGAAAACTATTTTGGTACTCCTTGGGCGTTGAGTTCCATGGCGACCCGCAGAATTATTTAATAGTCGTTCCCTTAGTACCTCCCTAGTCAAGGCTAACGCATGCGCACGTAACATTTTTTATTTATTTACTTACGTGGTGGAGTTTCTATACTGATAGGTTTTTTGAAATTTTTTCACTGGATTATTATTGATTGAACCAGATTATGAAAAAAAATTGAAAAAAAAAAAAATCATTTCAACATTTGAAAGGGGTACTCACTTTTTAGTTACCACGTTCTGGTAAATCGGTCACTTTTTATTTATTTATTTATTTTTTTTCTAAATACGGAAGTGTCTTCGGGAGATATAAAATGGTCGCATGTTGACGAAGCAATGTATCGGGAGGTGTACGGGATTAAAAATTATTGGTAAATTTTTAGATTAGGTCCACCTCCTCAATTTTCTTTTAAATGACGACTTGAAATGGTTTTCGACTATGCTGAATACGAAAATCGCATCGAAATTTTGCAGAAATAAGTAGTTATCAAGATATAAAAAGTTGTATTATGCATTGTAATCTTTGGCGGCCATCTTTTTTACGTGTGTGTATTTGTTTATGGCGCGTGGGCACGTAAAAAGATGGCCGCCGAAGAATACAATGCATAATACAACTATTTATTTCCGCAAAATTTCAATGCAATTTGCATGTTCAGCATACTCGGAAACCTATAAATGTCGTCATTGAAAGGAAAATTGTGGAGGTGGACCTAATCTAAAAAAATACCAAATTATTAGACGGGTGATCAAAAAGTCAGATCGAGCGTACCGGAAAACGAAATGAGATCAAATTGACAATTGGCCTTTTTTTTTTTTTTTCTTTTGCTTGAACTTTGCGCTTTTCAGATTAATTTGTTATGTTTTATTTTCTTGGTGGATAAATTTTTTTTTTTTTGGCCGTGTTTTTTTTTTTTTTTTTGGGGGGGGGGGGTCTTGAATAAAAAAATTAACTCGACTGTTTTTTATTCAAACGTAAATAAAATTCAATTTCGATTTGGCTCATTTCGCTAGTCTCATTTCGTTTTCCGGTACGCGGGACGCTCGATCTGATTTCTTGATCACCCGTCTGGTCGGCCATATCAGAGAATTATCGTTAGTTATTTAGACGAGACACACACACATTTAAATCATGATTTTCTCTAGTCCAGATGGGTGCAGTAAATAAACTTTTAACTTGAAATGACCCCTAATGTACTAATGTATAACGTAAGACACAGAAAAGAAACATTTATAATGCGTACACAGCTTTATTTTCTCATAGAACCACCGACCGCTTTCAATGGATTTTACCTTTATTCCTTACAAAATGGGTGACTGATTAATCAGAACGTTGTAACTAAAAAGTGAGCACCACTTTCAAATGTCGAAATAATGATTTCTTTTTTACATTTTTTTTTTTTAATAATCTGTTTAATCAATAATAATCCAGTGAAAAAAAATTCCAAAAACCTATAAGTATAGAAATTAAGCATGGGAGTAATGGTTGTACAACGTCGCCTTTCGCACTTTTACAAACATTTTTTAAAAAAAGTAACTAAACCATTTATTGATAATTTGTCACGTGTACAAACATTTATTTATTTACGTAGGCTTAACTCCTTTCATGAATAAGAAAAGTTTTACTCTTTAAGAATAATAAAAGGAAAAAGTTACTGAACATTTATAAAAGGACTTCTTTGCATGAAGGCCAGAGGAATAGTTGGCCGAAAATTCGTGAAACAACAACTAATAAAGATGAGAATAATAGTCCGCAATAAATAAAAATGGTGCTAATGCAGAGAGCGATCCGCGCTATTTTTTAAATCATATTTCCACGTTTAAATAACGTTTTACGATATGTTTTTTTTTTTTATTTATTCAATTGTAAGGTTAAAGTACAGAATAGGTACAAAACATCCTTACCTCCCATGTTAAGAATGACTTTTTAAATAATAACATTATTTCAGCACGGATCACTCTCTGCATGAGTAATCTTATATCGAAAAACAAAAAAAAAAAACTCAAAAGCAAGCAACAAACTTTTTTTTTTTTTTTGCCTTATATAATAAAGAAAAGATGTGTAAATTAAAAAATTTGGAAGATAAACAAATGAAATATGTTTTTTTTTTTTTTTTACTTATCGAGTTAACAGAAAATGAAACCTTTCGTCAATTCGTGGCTGTGAAATGAATCGAACCGGAAGTTCAGTTTTATCAACAGAACAGATTCGCAGAAACGGTTAAAAAAATATATTTATTTTATTTAATATTTTAATTTTAATTAGGTAAATTTATTTTAATAACATAAAAACATACCTCGACTCTAAAAATGGGTTGTCTGAAAATTTCAAATAAATTGGTAACGTAGAAATATGGTTTTATTCTTTTAGAACGAACCAACTTTACATTTTTATATATATAGATTATGTCTTTGTGAGAATCCAAAAATCAGATTAGTGATCTTTGGTACCTTCACTTGTAGATTTAGCCGTCCAAGAACTCTCTGGGTATTTCTACATTTTTAACCACATTTAATTTTTTTTTCATAATATGCTCAGTTTTGTTTCTGTTGAATACATTTTTTGAAGATTTTCTTGAAATGATGGCCATTCATTTGTATTCAAATTTATTAAATTTTCTATGAGTTTTTTTTTTTTTTTATAGTTTTCTATTTGCATGATGTTCTAAGATTTTTTTATTTGTTTTTTGTACAAATGTTTTTCTTCCCATATAGCTTTCAAAAATATTTCTAGCTTCTGGGAATGGTAAATTTTTGGTATGTTTTACAAACATTATCTCCTTTTCTTTCTTGAAGACATTGCAGGTCCTTGAGAAGGCAGTGTTCTCCATGGAAATTTGCACATTTAATGTTTTTGTAGTCATTGTGTGGTTTGGGTCACATTTATCACACTTCCTACACACTTGTCCTCTACAAATGTTTTTGTGATGAGCAAATTTCTGACGCTTGAAACATTGCAGGAGAGTTGATACAAATTACTGCAGCCTTCCTCTAGCCAATCTTCTGGTATTGATGGTTTAACAAAAGAGAATATATATGTGTCTGTATAGTTTTGTTCTTTTGTCTGATGGTAATTCTCTTATATTCTTTTACAACATGTTTTTTTAATGCCATTTCAATTTCTTCTGGTGTTGCTAATGAAAGCTCTGCTTCTTATAAAGCTTTTTGAGGTATTTAATTTAGTGTTTGGATACACTTTGCATTTGATGTTGTGGATTCATTTTCAGCAATTTTTCTGTGTTTCTTCATTTGAACTTCCACTAACAGATTACCATTTTGAAGTTTTTAATCATTTTTTGGATTTGACTTAATTGATATAACTTTTTCAATTAGAAAAAGGGGATAATTTGTCCAGTTTGTATTCCATCCCATGAATCTATAATAATAAATTTTGAGAAGTCTAAGTTTCAGTATCTAAATTGAATAAATACCTTTGGGTTTTTTTTTAAAAAAACAAGGCCATGATTGAGTTTAGATTTTCATTGATTCCACCACAGAGTCCAACTACAGTTGGGAATTAACCAAGAGGGTAACCTATTTGCATTGTCCGAGATGGGATATAATACCAATGAACTTGTGCTAAGAAAAAGTCTGATCCTCTGACAAATTCTAGGTTTGTTTGGCTCAATAACAGGAGTCATCACCTTCTCTTACCACACTAAACCGTCAACCGTTTGCCTTCTAGCTCATTAGTAAAAAGGGTTAGGAAATGTTTAAATAGAATAGGTTGGATAATACGGTTGGAAAAAAAATAATCATATATATCTAAACCATGTCAAGACCAGCCAATAAATCTGATCAGGCCCAATCTGATAACCTGTCAGATCAAATAAGGGCCAAAGTGAAGTGCCATGACCATTGTTGCGAGATTCATAACTGCTCCTGATGCATTACAGGTCTCAATTCATAGTCAAATAGAGGCCTCATCGAGCATGGGGACTTACCCTTTACAGAGGTGCAGTCTGCGTATTCTACAGCCCTAGTTCACAAGGCCGATTAACAAAAGATAGAGGACTATGAACAAGACAAGAAAGAGAGGATAAGGAACGAGAAAGACAACAAGATGAGAAAGACAACAATCAACAAGAGGAGATAAAAAACAAATTAAGAACAATCTACAAGAAAAATTTAAAAAACGAGAAAGTGAAAAAGCGAGAGTAGGACGATCGAGAGAGGAGAGGAGAGCGGAGGACGATCGAGAGAGGAGAGGAGAGGAGGACGATCGAAAGAGGACGATCGAGAGAGAGAAGGAGGACAGGAGAGAGAGAGAGGACGATCGAGAGAGGACAGGAGAGAGAGAGAGAGGACGATCGAGAGAGGACAGGAGAGAGAGAGAGAGAGGACGATCGAGAGAGGACAGGAGAGAGAGAGAGAGAGGACGATCGAGAGAGGACAGGAGAGAGAGAGAGAGGACAGGAGAGAGAGGACAGGAGAGAGAGAGAGAGAGGACGATCGAGAGAGGACAGGAGAGAGAGAGAGAGAGGACGATCGAGAGAGGACAGGAGAGAGAGAGAGAGAGGACGATCGAGAGAGGACAGGAGAGAGAGAGAGAGAGGACGATCGAGAGAGGACAGGAGAGAGAGAGAGAGAGGACGATCGAGAGAGGACAGGAGAGAGAGAGAGAGAGGACGATCGAGAGAGGACAGGAGAGAGAGAGAGAGAGGACGATCGAGAGAGGACAGGAGAGAGAGAGAGAGAGGACGATCGAGAGAGGACAGGAGAGAGAGAGAGAGAGGACGATCGAGAGAGGACAGGAGAGAGAGAGAGGACGATCGAGAGAGGACAGGAGAGAGAGAGAGGACGATCGAGAGAGGACAGGAGAGAGAGAGAGGACGATCGAGAGAGGACAGGAGAGAGAGAGAGGACGATCGAGAGAGGACAGGAGAGAGAGAGAGGACGATCGAGAGAGGACAGGAGAGAGAGAGAGGACGATCGAGAGAGGACAGGAGAGAGAGAGAGGACGATCGAGAGAGGACAGGAGAGAGAGAGAGGACGATCGAGAGAGGACAGGAGAGAGAGAGAGGACGATCCAGAGAGGACAGGAGAGAGAGAGAGGACGATCCAGAGAGGACAGGAGAGAGGGAGGAGGACGATCCAGAGAGGACAGGAGAGAGAGAGAGGAGGACGATCGAGAGAGGAGAGAGGGAGGAGGACGATCGAGAGAGGAGAGAGGGAGGAGGACGATCGAGAGAGGAGAGAGGGAGGAGGACGATCGAGAGAGGAGAGAGGGAGGAGGACGATCGAGAGAGGAGGACGATCGAGAGAGGAGGACGATCGAGAGAGGAGGACGATCGAGAGAGGTGGATATATGTACTAGAAGAATACCCAGCGTTGCTCGGGATTGGATGAAATAGGTATATCTCACCTGTCTGTTTGAATGTATATATGTTTGCATGTCTGTTTTAAAGTTTTGTACAGAGGTGACGGATTTTCATGAGATCGGTATCGTTTTTAAGTTCAACCCTTCAGACGAGAAATATAAAAAAATTGGCTAAAAACATTAATTTCTTTACCCTCAACTGGGCACATTTCTACATTTTTTTGCCGATATTTTCAAAAGTCATCCCTTCTTTTTGATTGACTAGCCTTAATTTAAACCTTTGCTACTTCCAGTTTGGCAATGGATGCAACGGCAAAGATGTCACTTTTTTTTTCACATTCTTTTCTTCCTTCGCAGTACAGGTTCAAGCCTGCCTACTACCACTTTTTTTTTTTTTTTGCTCAACACACACCATCAAACACCTGGGCAATGCGAGACACCCAGGTTAGTTGAAAATAAAAAATCAAATTCATTCAAAATTTGTGAACAATTTGTCAGCTTTAGTAAAAAGTTTTTTTTTATTTCAATAGATGCGCAAAAAATACTTGATACTTTTCCAAACGTCATGTTTTGTTAGAGTGACGTCACTTGTTTTAAATAACATTAATTTTTGTCTGTCGTAATTCTTATAAAATGGGTATCAAATGCCTTTTTAACAAACAAACAAACAAAAAAACAACTCCCCTAGCCCTACCTCAAACCTTAGGTACAAGTAGCAAACCTTCTTTAGTCCTAACAATAATGCAAAGTCAGAGGAGTGGCAAGCTCTCCACCCAACAAAATTTTTCTGTAAGCTACATATAAGTGTAAAAAAACGATCTTTCCTTAAAAGAAAGTGCACATGATTTATCTCCCATAAAAAACTGAATTAGTTAACTGTTCTAAAATGCTAGAATGGTCTCAAAATGGTTAATTATTTTACATTAAATTTATGTGAAACCAACCTGCTCACTCTAAATTCTAAAATTGTTTTGGTTTTGTTTCTATCAAGTCTTCAGGATGTTCACACATAATTTTCCTTAGCCCTATCATTAACCCAAAGTCAAAGTCGCAACCTCGCTTCCCTCTCATAATTGCACAAAGACCCTCATAAAAGCACACAAGTGCCTTTTAGAAAAAAAGAAAAATGTCAAGGATCTCTCATAAAAAAAAAAAATGGGTTCCCTGCCTTAAAATGCTGGAATGACTCAAAATGAGGAATCATGTTACATTAAATTCTAAAATAATTTTTGTTTATCTTTCATTAAATTTTATCAAGGCGTTCACAGGTACAAAGGTAGAATCACATATTTTGGAAATGTGCTTAGAGTGAAGGGTGGGGGATAACAGAATCTACAATAATACCAAATAAATATTGCAATATATTAATTTTTAAACATACCTAGATTTCGATTTCAGTTATTTGTACATAAAATGCATTACAATTCAATTTGGATTTCTCTAACTTCTTTTCTTTTAATGGATACATGGTATTTTTAAGGAATTGCAGCCTATTTACGTACATTTACTGCAGATTATTTGGAAACCATTAATTTCTGGAGATTTTCAGTAGCATATTCTGATTTCTTGCACAAAAATACATTTATACAGCAAATTTCATTGCTTAATCTTGTGTTTTAACAAAGATATAACATTTTTACTGAAAAAATAGTGTAAAAAATGTTACAAAATGCATATGGTTTTAAAGAGGGAAACATATCCAAATGTGAAAGGTACAAAAATAGTCATAACTTCCATAATTTTATTCCGATTTAAAAAAATTTAAAAAGATTCTTTCTGAGCTTATCAAGTTCTTTGTATACCATTATTGAGATTTTGGTAATTTCAATTTTTTTATGTGTGTTGCTAATGTAAACATGGATTCTGACACTTGTACTGAAAAATGATGCAGGCAAACTGTCAAACAGTGCGTTTACTGCAGATTATTTGGAAACTATTATAAAACTGTTGATAAAAGATTTTTAGCTACTACTAACATGATTATATTTATGCCAGTCTAATTTTTCCTTTGTATAAATGTTGATCTTTTCTTGAATTGCGTAAATTATTTTTATAAATCTAATAAAATAAAATGCATTTAGTATTTTACTTTGCTCCATATTAAAACCATGATATTTGAACATTAAAACTAATAAACCATGTTTATGCTTTTTACTAATAAAGTAGATGTTATTTTTTTCATATAAAATAGTTTTTATTTCAAGAACAAACCATAATACTCTGCAAACATAAGGAGTCAAAACATATACTTCTAGCAAGTGAGCTACACAAACGTTCGTCTCATTCTACTAAAAGAATTCACCGTGCTAAATGTTAGTCTGACAAATTCCTTCAATGAAATGAAACATTTGTGATAAGTGTATATTTCTTTTAAGTAAAAAAGAAAAAAAAAGCATGTCATTTTAGCTTTCTTAAATTCAAAATTTTAATAAATAAACAAACTTAAAAAAATAATATATATATAAATATCTCTTGCTTTACTGCATTTCCCCGGCAAGAAATTCTGTTATAATTGCATGTATTCTAATGGAATATAATTGCGTGTCTTTACGTAAAGAAAATAGCCACTTTTGGACGATGTTCAATTCAATACAACGGAATGGCTTCCAGACTTCATGACATTAGCAGATTATATAACTAGTGCAAGGGCTATCTTATTTACACAGGTCGCAGTAGAAGTGTGACTGAACAGGAAAGGAAAAAGCAAAACTAAATCTATTAATGTAAAAGATCAAACTGAAATGACATACCAATAAGCATGAATGCAAGTTTTTGCAGATGATTGGAATTGATCTGACCACCAGGATTTGGCTTCATCTGGCAACACCTACAAAGGCAGAAAGAGAAAGAAAGTAAAGACAGTCATATTTTTATGTTCAATTTTCACTTTTATTTTTTGAGGTTTTAGTTTGTATATTTTTTTTCATGCATTCATTCAAATAAAATGAGTTACATCTATTAATACAAAATTCAAAGTTTTATCAAACTTATTATATTGTCTGGATTTATATATGATCAAAAGTTCAGTTGAATTTCTCTAAAGTGCCTTGGTAACATAAGTATTTTGTTGTTACATAAATCATATGTTAAAAATATGAAAAACGTAAAAAGAAAGTCAATGGGTATAAGTATTAATGATGAAATGAGTACATTAGAATCACGGAACTGCTATTCTTATATACCATAAAACTGGAATATGGAAGAAAAACGAGAGCAGTCATTATTTTATTGAAAATGTACAGTGATTCCTCAGACGTGGCTCAATGGCTGGTAGTTTGTTTACTGAAAAATGAGTACTCACACTGTTTTGGTGCTACTTGATTTTTTTTTTTTGGAGGTGAGAGGGGGCAGAAATATTTACCATACCTCTCCAACCCTGGTAGTGAGGTTAATTCTTCGCTTTAGACTCTAGTAGAATGCCAACCAGCCCTCACACATCACCTGACCACATGTTGGATGTTTTGATTTAGTTATATTGGATAAGAGGTGGTTGGTTGGTTGGTTGTTTTTGTTTTACGGCATATCAACCTTTTTCAGGTTATTTAATGCCGAATCTAGTTATTCTGAGGAACAATTTTTAATGGAGTATATATTTTTTTTTACCTCAGATTCTATTTAACCCATAGTTGGGACCCTAACAGGTACTACCACTCCAGGTCAGAGTGGACCTGGGAGCAATGGCAATTAAAGGGTGGCTCCACACTCCCCAAAGCCCGCAAGGTGGGACCTCACCATTGGATATAGTTTGAGGTCATATCCAGGACCAATAAGAGGTGGATGTAGTTGGCTTGAAGCATTGTATAGTATGTAGTTAAATGAAACGTGTAGAAGGCAATGCAGAAGTAACGGAAAGACACAAGCTGAAGCAGGTGAGAAAGTTTTATTAATACAACTTACAAATACATGTGTACATATTCATGTATTTCATATACTGCAAGACTTACTGTTTACAACAGCACATTTGAAGCAAAGTCAAATAAATATCTGACGAAGAGATCTTTTTCAAAATGTTATATAACACAGATATACCACCTGACCGACTTTCTTAAGTGATCATGGTGCAAATATAAATATAATGGGTATATGAAATACATGAATATATGAGCAATCTCATTCATTAAGCATGATGAGCATTTTTCTATAAATAACAGATAAACATCTTTGGCTGCCCATTATTGCTACAGGTTTTTAATAGTCTTCCTCACCTAAAGAAATAGTTTAAAGGTGCATTCCACTCCCAGTTGATTGCGCCCAGAATTTCCATGCATATATATTACCTTATAAAATTTTTTCTTTAGTTCAGCTGGTGATTCTGAACGGGGCTGTAGACCTGTGTTTGGACGGTAAACATGAAAGAGACGTTCCTTCTTTTTCAGCGCAGGAAGAACAACTAGCACCGCAGTCTTTTTACCATTTCGCATCTAAAATGAAAAGTTTGAAAAGATTCAATAGTCAAAATAATTTTTCAATAATCAAATTGAGCATGTAACACAAAGCCACCAAATTCACTAACAGTAGTTAAAACGATTGTGCTCAAATTTTTTGTTTTGTAAGCAACTATCAGTGACCAGATTTACTTCCCCAGCTTGTTTAATGTATTTTGCATATGTAGAAGAGAATATAACAGAAAAAAAAATCTTACTATGGTGTTAGAGAAAGCTGTTAATTTGTGCGGAAGAGCAAGGGGCAAGTCTATCTGCAGTTGTGCATGTTAGTAGAATGCCAAATTTTTTTGCTAATTTACATACAGATTTAATAATTCTAATGTTCCTATGAAGTCTCAGCCTTGAGATGATTTATTTGGTTTGGCATGTAAATCCATTTATGTTCCTTTTGTGCCTAGAGATTTGTATCATAGACCTTTTCAAAGAAATATATCCACACCAAAAATATAACATGCTAACCATACAAAACAAACCTCAAATATGTATTATTTGGATTCTTCAGACTACTTTTCTCATCTTGAGTGTCATTTTCACAACATTTCAGTCAATATAACCTCCGACCTTCAGGTGTATCTTGTCAAACACTTTTCCAGAAATTATAATTTAATCAAAGTGACACTTTTCCAGAAATTTTAATTTAATCAAAATTAGTAATAATTATGCATATGTCACTAACTTTTCTTAATAATCTGATAATTTGGCATGTAGGTCATAAGATTTGATAGAAACATGTTATACATGTCAACTTTTTTGCAATTTGTTTCATAGTGATAAAAAAATGGGGGTTAATTTGTAATGAGATTTAATGATTGAATGAATAAGTAAATAGTGTGATTGGTGGGATTTGCTAAATATAAAATAAAAGGATAAGATTTTGGCAGATTATATGGCACTACTTGCCAAAATATCTCTATATATATATATATATCTATAAAAGTGAAAATGTCTGTATCTGCATACATTGCCTTACCAAATAACTGTCAATTTTCTGTTGAGAAACTCTAGATTTGATATAAGGAGTATTGAAATCTGGAAAAATCTTTTAATTGGTTTTCGGCAGAAATTTGGCTGTCAAGGGGTCAAATTTGACCTTTGAAAACGCTACCAAACTCCTCTTCCAATTTTGGGACTAAACACTTGAAATTTTTAAATGTAGGTTACTTGGACATGGATCAAACTTTTTAATTTGATTTGAGCCCAAAAAAGTAAATGTTAAGGAATCAAAGTTAACAAAAATCTGACCTCTGCGGTTTCTACCAAATTACTCAACCAATTTCTGGTTTAAACATTTGAAAGTTTACATAAAAGGTATTCAGAGATACGGCAAGCTTTTTAATCGGCTTGGGTCGAAAATTTGAGCTGCCAAGGGGTCAAAGTTAAAAAAAATTTGACCTTTGCAGTGTTTAGCAAACTACTCAGCCAATTTTGGATGTAAACATTTGAAATTTATATATAACGGGTATTCAGACATGCGACAAGCATTTTAATCAGTTTTGAGGCGAAAATTTCACTGCCAAAAGGTCAAAGTAGAAAGACTTGACCGTTGCAGATTCTACCAAATTCCTCCGCCAATTTTGGGTCTAAATACTTGAAATTTTAGATGTAGGTAACTGGGACATGGGTAAAACTTTATATTTTGATTTGAGACCAAAATAATAAATGTTAAGGGGTCAAAGTTAAAAAAAAGAACGACCTCTGCAGTCTCTACAAAATTACTCAGACAAATTTTGGTCTAAGCATTTGCAAATCTTACATGAAGTGTATTCACACGTACGGCAAGTTATGAACAGTACACACGGTCTGAGCAAAGCCGGGTTGAACTGCTAGTATTTCATAAAATACAATTTTTTTTTCAATTTCATTATGAAATTGAATGTCTGAATTTGTTAGTTGTCAGTTTAAAGTTATTTGAACTTCTAATCATATCTTTGCAATAAATATTGATTTTTGGAATTTATTGAATGAGTTTTGATTGTTATTATTCAAATTATTCTAACTTTCATTTTAATTGTTATCTTTAAAATGGATACTGCTTGTTTGATTTGCAGAATCTGTATTCCATAGAATTCAGGATAGACATCATGTGTTCAAAGAGTGATATCAACTCTTAATACTGAAAAGAATCTATTTGCAAAGATCTGGTACACTGACTTAAAATGCATTACCACAGCACAACCAATCTTGATTGGGAAATGAAAAAAATTCCTCTTTCATTTTGAATAAAAGCAATTTAATCAAGCATATTGTAGGAAAGAATATTACTTAACTTTTTTTTTCATAAATTACAATCATATCATCTCATAATTTTTCTTAGTTTCTGGGAAAAAATGCTTTTGATATCTTTGAAAAATAATTTCTTTATATCTTAGTGAAATGGTATTCAAAGATTTTCAAATGGAAAGAAATATTTCCTGAATTTATTAATAAAAATATTCACATGAAATAATTTCATTTAATCCCATGAACATTTTGAAAGATTGTCAAAATCTTTAAGTATTAAAAAACAAAGGTTTTTTTTATTCACTGAAAATATTTTCAAATAAATCCTACAAAACCACATGCAAGAAAGATCAAAATGAAGAAAAGTCTATTCAAATGCAAATCTGAATATATCCAATAAGTCTTTGAAAATTAGGAAAAAGATCCTTTTTCAAATTTCAATCAAAACTCATCGATGTTTAGTTGGTTTATTTTACCAACATAGCAATCCTTTTGGGTTATTTAATGTTGAAGAATTTTTGTTTTATTCATTGTTTGTTATTTTTCTAGATTTTGTTGGTATTGAAACTTGAGTAAAAGTAATGCTCTTCGGTGGGCACTAGTTATGTGGGTTTTAGATATCTTTTCCCCACTATTTTGTCGTACAACTTTGTTTCTTTTAGAAATTCTAAGAGGTTTTTGGAATCAGTTTTGTAAAAAATATCTTTCAGATTGTTTTTTTTGATAGTATTTTATTTGATCGAAATTTATGAAGTTGGTTAGGATATGTTTCACTGTATAGGATTCATGACATGGGGTACAGCTTGGTGCTTCTTTGCCTTTTAGTGGATATGAGCGGTATGACCTATTTGGAGTCTTGCTGTGATTATTTCTTTTATTGTCATTTTCCTGTTAGAGACTTTAACTTCTGCCCATTCTTTGAGGATGGGTTTGATTTGGTAAAGTTTGTTGTTTTTGTACGAGTTCTATAGCTCTTGCCATTTGGATACAATAAAGTTATTGATTAGCGGTTTGTAATCAGTGTAAGGTACTTTTGTGTTGCTGGAATTCATTTTGAATGAAGATCTTGCTGTTGTTTCATCTTTTTCGTTTCCTTTTAGTCCAACATGGCTTGGGTATTCAGCAGAGGGTAATGTCTTTGTTCATTTTTGGCAGTTGAAACAACTTAACAGAGCTGAAATGTATTGTTCTACTTTTACATTCAAATAGCCAATCTTGATTTCTTTAGGTATTGTTGGTGTGTTGAAAGTTAAGGGGGGGGGGGCACAGTCAGCTTATTCTGATGTCCTACCGACCGGGCGAAAAAAAAAAAAAATTAAAAAAAAAAAAAAAAAAGGTTTTATACTACAAGTTCCTGTATTTATTTACTTCCTGTATTCATGGATTCCGATTGACTGATTTTGTAGAGTAAGGTAGAGATACGAGTAAAGACTTGTGGATTTTGTTGTTTTTATTCCCAGTTCTGCAGAACATGATTTAGCTCTGCAAAGGGAAAAGAGTTTATAATATTCTTGCTTGGTGTGTTTTAAGTTAGGAAGCCAGTAGGGAAGTGGAGATGGAAAAAGATAAAAGGGAGGGAGGGGAAGGGGGACTTGTTTTTGTTTTGGGCTTTGCAGAACATGATTTAGTTGTGCAGAGTTAAAATAAAAAGGTGTTAGTGTAGGTGCATTTGAGTCAGGAAGACAGAGTTTTAGAAATATCAAAAATTATGATTAATATATATATATATGAAGTTTTTCTTTAATTTTTCATATCACATGAATTGAGAATTTTTGAATAAATAAAAATGTTTTATGCAAGATAAGTTTATTTTGAATTTTTTTCAATAAAGATTTGAAAATTCAGATTGTTTTCTTTAAATAGATTTATAACGTTGAATTATTGATAGACAATCAATGCCTCATTACTTCTTGATAATATAAACATAATTTAGTGGAAATTTCTATCTCAAATCATTTTCCTAAAAAATGATGTGTTGTTTCAGCACCTTGTGCATTTAATCGCGACCATCAAGATATAGAAGGCCTGTTAACTGAAAAATGCCTGCAGGCAATGTAGGTAAGATTCATCAAACTGTCACTGTCGATACTATATGAGGACATTTTTAAAAAGAGCATTAAAACATGTAAAAAGGAAAAGAAAGGACCCCATTCGATTAATAATGAAACTGAACGTTATTTAATATAAAATATATTATCTATGTAAAATTACGTAATTTTAAAGCAATATACAATCTAATAATGATAAAACTGAATTATGAATTTAGGGAACAAACAATTAAAGAAACATTAAACACAAACAATTCTTGGCCTTCAGGACAAGATCAGTGTACTTCACTTTTTCTGTCCTCGGTCGGTGGAGGAGAAATCCTTCATGATTGAGACAAGTTTTATTTTTGTTTCTATCCAGAGTGTCCCTTATTGGGGAGCAGGATTTTTCCCCATAAGAGTATATGTTGAAATATACAGAAATTATATTTAAAGTTTTGGTTTTCTGTTTTTCTATGTCCATTTTTTCCCATGGTTTTCATCAAAATGTGTAGCGTATTTTCATCAGTTACAGGAATTCTATACTCCACTATAATCTTCATGTGATCTGCACCAGTTTTTTATTTATTTATTATTATTGTTATTATAATAATAATAATGGTGCTTGTGCAGTGTACGCACCGTGCTATATATTTTTTTTATGGCTACGTGGTTAAACACAGGAAACTAGGCACCCTTTACTTACATGTTGATCTGGTAATGACGTCATGCTGTCATGTTCACTGACCTTCTCTCTCGGTAGCTGTGATTTAATCCATAAATTGTGTAAGCCTTATGAAATACATTTAAATCTGAATTCCTTTAATAATCTGTATGACCTAAAGTAGGTTTTTAAAATTTAACTTTCTGTCAATGCAATAAGTAATTTAAACAAATTGTTAACTGCTCTTGTAATAGTATAAATTTCAAGTATAATAAAATCAAGATGTTTTTATTTTTTTTTATTTCACTCTTGTCAAGTCAGACACACACATATATATATATATATATATATATATATATATATATATATATATAAAATCTAGAGGAACTTAGTTTTTATTCAAATGCAAGTTTTAATATCTCTAATGAATCTCTGAAAAGCAACCAAAATTGTATAGGTAACACAGTATTAGAAATATCAATTAAAATCACACTGAATTTTAATTACAAATGATCCAATGAAGAATCTGATATTGCATTGAAATAAAAATATTTCAATTCTAATCAATGAATATTTATGAAAGTTGAAACAAATTTAATGTTCTATAGATTTTAATCATAAAAAATATCTAATAATGAAAGAATAATTGATAACATTTTATGAACATTTTTAAACATCGTAAATATAGAAAATTCTTTGGATAAAAAAATCTTTTTCAAATATTATTAAAGAATTTCTAATGCAAGAAATGTTTTTTTTTTTTTGCTTTGAATTTACATCTATAAATATTTTGAAATGCAGATTTTCCCCAAGAATGCTTTAACTATGGACTTTGAAATGTCATAGAACAATTTAAGTCTAAATTTCAATTAAGAAATGTTTCAAAATAGGTGAAATAAGTTATTCTTTAACTTTCAATCAAATAATTTTTAAATGCTGAAAAAATGTGTTTTCTTCAGAGCTAAGTTAATGAAGATGTGGAAATTTAAATATTTTTTTCAATTTACATTTCCATCAGTGATTTTTATGTGCAAGTTTAACGTTTTGAATTTTTCTTTAAAATTGCTATTAAATACAGATAAATTAAACAGAAGTGTTTACTTCTGTACACTTTCCAAAATGCAATTTTTGAAATAAAAAAATAATTTTTTTTTCTTTCCAAATCTTGGTTGATGATTATTTCAAAATACAGAAGAAATATTTTCTCATAAATCTCCAAAAATAATAATTTAACATCCAATGATTTTTTTTTAATCCTGTAGAGACATCCAGCTCATATCACCCTGACACCACCTCCCTCAGATTTTTTTTCTTATGAACACCTCATAAAATTTAGGTAAAAACTAAGAGAAATCTGCAATATTTCAACAGATCAGTGTTGTATGAGTGCCTAATCATATCATTATATCAATGTTTTCAGACAAGTGTGTCCATTTTTTTGACCGTGAAATAGTAATTCATGGCTTGCAGAAGGGCTTTTTTGAGATAATCTTGGTCGCTACCAATCTTTTATATATTATAAATCTTGAGTGTATAGTACATCACTGTCAAAACTGTCCTGAATATACTACTCTGGAAAAGTACATTTGCGACAAATTCATTGAACTCTAAATTAATGAGGAGATGTCTTACAACCAGTGGCAGAGTGTAGACAGAACAACCTTACAGACACACACAGCTGATGTTGAAGATTTCATGGAGTTGCTGATGTATGGCATAGATAACCTTACCAGCCACTCTTACGTAGCAAGGAGTCAGGCTCGATTCCTAAAACAAAGAAAAGATGAAATCAATGAGGAAGAGTGCATCATTCCTCTGGGCTAGGCAGAAAATTACCATTACATGGTGTACGATGAAATCCAGGAATATCACTGGAATAAGAACTAGTGTACCATGCATCCTATGGTGATATATCTCAAACAAGATGGAAAACTTCAACACATTTCTTTGTGCATCTGATAATCTTGATCATGGCACCTCCACGAATAGCAGAGAATTGTCATGACATGGATTAAGGAAAATTGCCATAGATTAAAAGAATTGAATACTTCAGTGGTCAATACAAAAGTTACAAAGCATTTCTCAATATTTGCCATCCCAAATCTTATTTTGGCATTGAGTCAACCTGGACATTCTTTGCAACCAGTCATGGGATCATTTCTTCCTGGCCATGCCAGAATGAGATACTAGAATCTGTCAAATGCAACGACTACATCACTTGCATCTTTGATGGGTTTTGATGGCTGGCATTGATTGAGGTTAATATAATAAAGATGAATAAGGCCTCACTTGCAAATTCCTGCATCCACATGGGCCATCAGCTCAATTTCACTGGCTTGAAACAGATAAGGGATAGATTTTATTGAACAAGATAATGATTGCGACGCCAAATACGGCAACTAATGAAAGCACATATTTCATCACAGATGAGAAAAAGAACAAAAGATAGAACTACTTTGATAGCTGTTGAATAAATATGCCAGAATAGTGGTAATGCCCAGATATATTTTTGATTTTATGAAAATTTCATTCTATTTTAAAAATCCAAAAGTTGTTTCAGAAAAAGCACCATAGTTAAATTTTTGTTGCTCTGCTTTGGAGGGCCGAACTATCTTTTAAAAAGTGCCACAGTGGCACATGAATAGGTCAAAACGAGGTCTTTCCTTTCATTTAGTACCTTTCTAACTATGATTTTTAGATTCCTCATCCTTGAAAACATACTTGGGTGAAATTTTGGCCCCAAAATTGCAAATTTTCTAAAGCCTTCGGGTTCCACAATAAGAGGTCATGACACACATTTCTTATTTCTGGACCAAAATCAACCCTCTGAAAAAAAAAAAAGGGGGGTTCTTTATTCAAGTATAGCTGGAAATGCAGATTTCTCTTAGTTTTTACCTAAATTTTATGAGGTGTTCAAAAGAAAAAAATCTGAGGGGTGGTGGTGTTAGGGCTGGAATGTCCCTGTAGCTTAATTCATAGATTTTCAAATGTAAAAACAATTTTTCCTTAAATTTAAATCATAAATTGCAGCAAATTATGATAGAGGTTTAGAAAAATACCTCTCTGCAAAACATGTTCTTAGTGTAATATATATTTTTTTTTCATTGACTGTTAGCTTTTATGACTAACTTGTATATAAGAATGTTTACAGGCTCTAAAAATGCAACATATGCCCATGATTGAGGTAGAAAGAAATCTACTTTTTCAAATGTCTAACCTTGAGACTTATTTATACTCATTACAAACAATAATTGGATCAGTAACTGATTTCGCTCCAAAATAATAAGCAATTTAGAGTCACTTTGGGCAAATTTTATTCTTGGAATGAGAACTTGCTTTCCTAGTAATGCACCACTTTAATCGAATGTTGATGCATTTTTTTAAACTTCTAATCTTACTCCATTGCATAGTCCATTTTTATTGATAATAATTTTCTGAGAAGCAGGACTGTATCTACTGTGTAGGGGTGGGATTTTGTTGCTTGTCGGGTTTGTCGGGGGTATTTATGTTGAGGGGGCACAAGGGCTTGTAGTTCAGAGTATCTACCATTAAAATACTTGTAAAACAGGCAGAGGGATGCAACATTTCATCGATGAGACAGGGGCCGAAGCTTAGATGAAACTTCAGGACCTATCAGGTTGACGACTCTTTTGAAACTTGTCCAGGAGCGAGAGACTTGTAGCAGATGCACCAGCCCAAATGTAACAGCAATACTCTATACATGGACGAATGGTGGCTAAGTAACTTTCTAGCACGGTAGAGAGACCACCTTCTTCACAGCAGCCTTGGCAATAATCTCAATGTATCTATTCTAACTCATGTTCCCTGTGAACATTAAGCCGAGGTAATGTATCTTTAGCCATAGCTATTTGTGGTTGGTAAGGATTCATGTAATTATTAAAGGAAACGAGTTTTGCCTTGTCAGCTTTGAACATTACCATTCATTAACCCCATTCCACTACTAGGGTTTCCGCCATTACCTTAGATATGTGCTCATTAGTTTTCCCCACGTGCCTGTTATGGAGCATGGTGTCATTGGCAAATATACCCATCTCAGAGACAATTTTATCAGGTAAGTCATTCATGAATATCAGAAACAACAAAGGTCCAAGGATTGATCCCTGCATTTATATAAAATTTTTGGGACATACGCTCATCAAGGACAACCTGGATTCTCTCATTTAAGAAGGATTTAATTAGGTTAAGCATTTGTCTAGTAATACCATAGGATTTTATTTTCATGAGAAGACCATTGTGCCATACCCTATCAAAAGCCTCAGATATATCTAGGGCTACTGCCCTGCCCTCCCTTATCCAGTGCTCGGTATGAATGTTCAGAGATTAGTTAGAATATCTGCAGTAGAACAGACTTGCCTAAATCCATATTGATGGTCAGACAGAAGTTTAGCAGCTGTAAGGTGGTGAACTAGAGCTTGATTAATAAAGGACTCAAATATTTTGGTGAAAAGAAGGAGGAGGCTCATTGAGCGATAATTTAATGGGTCAGTTCTTTTTCCAAAGTTTTTGTACCATAGAAGCAGTTTTCCAGCACCCAGGTAAGCAAGATTCATTAAGGCATTTGTTAAAGAATTTAGAGTACTGGAGCAACCTCAGTGGAGCATTTTTTTAATAGCACACTCGGGATGAGATCAGGTCCACATGCTTTTGAGGTATCTAGGTTTTTTATGATACTTGAGAAGGGGCGACTTTCAGATCATCTAGTGTGGTTTCTGTCCGCAGAGGAAAATCAGGGAGGGAATGGCTTGTTGGGTCCAAGTAGAGTTTGAGGCAAACTGACGGGCAAACATGTTAGCTTTCTCAGTTGCTGTGCAAACAACCTCATGATTTTTGGATAGTGGGGAGGTATTGTTGATTGCCCATTATTTACTACACTGTTGTTAATTTTTCAGAAATCATGAGTTTCTAATTTCTTCGCTTCAATGCGTTTCCTGGTATATATTCACTCTTAGCTGTTGCTACTTCTTTCTTACAATTATTTCTAGCTTCTATATACTTTTGTCTGTTCCATCAACGTGTATTTTATCTGTGCTATAATATGTGGCTATCACCAGGAAATTGATTAAAGCCACTTCATTGATTAATAGGCAGTCAGAAATTTTTGGTGAGAGAATTATCGTATTTCTTCTATCATGTTGTGAGGTATTTTTTTAAATATCAACCAAGGAATCATCAAGGCATGATATTTGTAGCACTTCTATATTATCGTTATCAGACTGACCTGAATATTTCATAAGATTTACTGTTCATTTCTAAAATTTAGTAATCATGAGACAAATTCACTTTCATTGGTGTTGCTCTAATATTTTGGCCCAAACTATACTGTTTAAACTGAAGCCAAAGAGCAGAATTCTTTATGCAAATTATTTTCTCATGATTTCCTCTTGATAATATGGGTAAGATTTGATTGAAATCTCACCACAAAAGCGTTTTTTTCCTTGAAAAGCATCATCATTATTGTTTGTCTTTTAAAGTTTTGTCAATTGCATCCAAAGCAAATGAAGGGATCAAAGATGCTTCATCTAGTACAATTAAATTAAGATTTTTTAAAAACGATTTGCATGATCAGACATGGGAGGTACATTGCAAATAGAAGTTAGTGGGGTACATAACAAAATTGAATTGTTTTTCTTCCTAAAAGTCAAGTAAAAGTAATACCTCTTCAGGCAGCACAACATACTTGATAGTTTTTTGGAGATGTGAAATTTTGATATTAAACACATTTTCCCACATCACCCTGGCACATCCACATAAAACAGGAATCACAATGTCACTAACCAGTCTCTGTTCATCAATCAGTGTGTTTATATGTCTAGGTAATTTGAGACAGCTTCATGTTCCAACTACTAATTGTTAAACAAGCAATACCATTTTCAATCAGAACTCAATTTACACATGAAAAAGCCATATATTTAGCCTGAACCATTGATCCCTGGTGTAAAATAAATCTTCCATCACAGAGTTCTTGTGGCTATTCCATAAATCAAAAAACATTTGTAGGGTTTGAATAGGCATATATTGCAGCAAATATGACTCAAAAGTTGCAAAAGAATTTGGCATGCAGTAGTTTCAATCAAAGCATTTTAAAATACTTCATTCCGAAGACAAAGTTTTAAGCGTGCTTCTTTAAATGTAGGCATAATTTCACCTACAATTTGCAATTCTTTCAAAGATTTTAGCTCTATGAACATGTATTAGTAATATTCTCAAATGAAATGTTTCTATATCTTCACAGTACATTCTACTAGTTATATTAGTATTTTTTCTTGGTGCCATGCTTTGGTATGTTTACTGAATAAGCAAAGGAATCTCACAACACAAATAATTCTCTTTATTATGCTTATTCAGCTCAAATCATGCTGTAAGAGTTGGGTCCATGTGCAGCTTGTTGTGTATCACCTCTATGAAAGTAAGTACTCTGCTGATCTTTAAGGTAACTGCCAGTCTATACACTGTGTGGGACATACATATGGAGTCTAAACTGATAACCACTACAGCTTCAGGGTAGGTAGGTAAGTTTTTGTTTAACGGCACATCAACCCTATAGGTCATTTCATGCCATAAAAGGTGAAGAGAATATTCTTCATTTGAGACTTTGGCCAGTGGTTTGCTTTATTTTCAAATAAGTTCCAAAAGTTTAATTTTTCTCAGGAAATCTAATATTTTGTAAGGTGTTTCTTTTTCAAATATTGTTTTAAGGTTTTGTTCCTTGAAATATTTCGTACGAATATTTTCATATTTTTTTACATTTCATTAATATGTTTAATGGTTAGTGGTTGTTGGCAGATTCTGCATTGAGGGATACCTTCTGCTTTCAGAAGGTATTCATGTGTTAGTCTTGAATGACCAATTCGGATTCTGGTGAATATAGTGTCTACTTTTCGTATTGGTATTATGGTTCTCTCTTGCCCAACATTTGGGTGTATTTCTTTAAGTTTGTTGTTTAGTTGTTCGTCCCATAGTTTTTGCCATTTTGTTTTTATGTAGTAGTTTATTTTATTTTTCCTATCCATGTATGGGATTTTTCTGTTTGAAGGCATCAGCTTTGTTGCTTCTTTAGCTAGTTTGTCAGCTTCTGTATTTCCTCTTATGCCGACATGACTCGGTATCCATGCTAATACTATTGTTTTATTATTCTTTATTTGGTGTTGGTATGTTTCTATAATTTCCAGGATGTACGGGTGGTTTACTTTCCCTCCTTTCAATGCAATTAAGCTGGACATGGAGTCACTGAAGATAAGGAATTTGTTTTCACTAGACTCCTGAACCAGTTCAAGAGCCATCTTAATAGCCTGTAACTCTGCGGTGTATATAGAGGCACCATCTGGTAATCGGATTTGCTTGTGTGCATTATGCATTTTTGCTGCTGCTCCTACTTTTCCAGTTATTTTTGAGCCATCTGTATAGATGGTTTTGTATGTGGAGTATTCATCCCTGAGTTCTAGGAATTTGTTTTGATAGGTTTGATTGCTAGTCTGTTTTTTGGTCATTTTGATAGTCATGTCAATGTATGGTTCTGTGATTGTCCATGGTGGAGTATTATGAATTGTGTAAGTTTGTATGTTTTTTGGTTCTTCGTATCCTTCTATAATAGCCTTTTTAAGGCGATATCTCAAAGGTTGAGCAGCTGTAGTTCTGCTGGTATAGAAATTTTCATACATTGACGTATATACTTTTTCGTGAGCAGGATTTTCTGGTAAACTTTTAAGTTTCAATGTATATTGGAGTGAGAGTTTTTCCCATCTCAGGTGAAGGGGGAGTTCATTAGCTTCTGTGTGTAGGCTTAGAATAGGTGATGTTTGGAAGGCTCCTAGGCAGAGTCTGAGTGCTTGATTTTGTATTGGTTTCAATTTTTCTAGGTATGATTTCCTTGTTGAACTGTATATAATACAACCATAGTCCAGCTTTGGTCTTACGATTACTCTATACAATAGGAGCATGGTTTTACTGTCTGCTCCCCAGTTTGTGTGGGATATTATTTTTAATATGTTTAATGCTTTCTGGCATTTTTTTTTTAGTGCATCTATATGTGGCTTGAAATTGAGTTTATTGTCAAGGTATTTGGTTTGCTGTGCCACTGGTATTGTGTTGTTATTTATTTTCAGTTGTGGGTCATGGTGATATCCTCTCTTTTTGCAAAAGTGTATGCATACTGTTTTAGTTTTGGAGAGGATAAACCCATTTTCATTTGTCCATTTTTCAATTTTATCAAGGCACTCCTGCAATTTCCTTTCTATTGTTTGCATGTTAGGGGATGAGTAGCTGATTGTAAAATCGTCTACAAAGAGGGCTTTGTCAATGTCTGTAGTCACTGCTTTGCTGATGTTGTTGATTTTTAGGAGGAAGAGTGTAACTGATATTATGCTTCCCTGGGGAACTCCCATCTCCTGTCCGTATACCTCAGACATCTCTCCCCCGAGGCGTACCCTAAATGAGCGATCCCTGAGAAAGTTTTGTATGAATATTGGCATCCTTCCTCTGATTCCAAGGTTATGTATGTCCCTCATAATGCCGTATTTCCATGTAGTGTCGTATGCTTTTTCTAAATCAAAGAATACTGACACCACATGGTGGTTTCTAATAAGACCGTCTTTAATGTACGATTCCATTTTGACCAATTGGTCCATTATGTTCCTTTCTTTTCTGAAACCACATTGATATTTGTCAAATATTTTATTTTTTTCTAATATCCATACGAGTCGATCGTTTATCATTCTCTCCATGGTTTTACAGATACAGCTGGTTAGAGAGATAGGGCGGTAGTTTGTTGGATTTGTGGGATCTTTATCAGGTTTTGGGATTTGTATGATCGTGGACTCTCGCCAAGCGTTAGGAAAGTAGCCTAAGAGCCAGATATTATTTAGTATATTCAGGAAAGTGTTTAATGAGGTTTCTGGTAGTTGTTTCAGAAATTGGTAGTGTATCTCGTCCGGTCCAGTAGCAGTATCTTTGCTTCTATCCAGAGGGTTTTTAAGTTCAGATATTGTGAACGGTAAATTGTATTTTTCTGTATTGTTTGAGCTGAAGTTCAGCTTTCTTTTTTCTGCTTCTTTTTTGTAGTTTTGGAATGTTAAGCTGTGGTGTTTGGGAGAGGAGTTTTTATTTAGTTGTTCAGCAAGTAGATTTGCCATATCCTTTTTTTCAGTGCATTTTCCACCATCCGGGTTTTTTAGGTGTATAATGGGGTGTTGGGTTTGCTTCCCATTTATCTTCCTCACCATGTCCCATACTTTCTTGCTAGGTGTTTTATTATTTAATTTAGATACATAATCTTGCCATGTTTCTCGTTTAGCTTTTTTGGTTATTTGTCGTGCTTTTGCACAAGCTTGGCGGTAGAGCTCTAAGTTTATTAAGGTTGGGTTTAATCTGAATTTTTTTAGGGCTTTTTTCCTTTTCTTAATTGCTTCTTTACACTCTTTTGTGAACCATGGTTTGTGCTTGCTGTTTTTCTTTGAAGTTTTAGGGATTGTTTCTTCCGCTATTTTTATTAATCTTTGTGTAAATGTTGCTATTGGGTCAGGTTCCTGGAGTATTTCGTTATTTATTTGTGTTTGGCAGAGATTTCTGAATGTGGACCAGTCAGCTCTCTTTAGTTGCCATTTTGGTACTATGTCTTCTATTGTGGGTTTATTTGTTTTAATGAAAATTGGGTAGTGGTCACTACCACACTGTTCTTCATGGATATCCCAATTAAAGTCCATGTAGATAGTCGGAGAGCTGAGTGTCAGGTCTATAGTTGAGGTTGTTCCTGTAGATGGATGTAGGTAGGTGTGTTTGCCATTGTTCAGTATACACATGTTTGTGGTTTCTAGTATGGATTCTATTATATTTCCATTATGATTTGGTTGTCTCCCCAAAGGTTGCTGTGCACATTGAAACCCCCTAGGATTAATGATGGTGCAGGAAGCTGTTCAATTATTTGATTTATTTGAATTTTTTTTAATTTGTATTTTGGTGGAATGTAGATTGAGCAAATTGAGATAGTTTGGTGTAAGGTAGCTCTTACTGCTATGGCTTGCAGTTTTTTTTTTTTTTTTTTTTTTTACATAGGCATCACCACATTATCAAGGCCAAGAGGCCACTCAAGGATAAGGGTTAAAGAGTGTACAGTAGAAATTGGACATTATAGTAATCATTAGTAATGAAAATTTGGTAAAGTTGATAACTTATATGGAACGGCTCATCAAGAACTTATTTACGTTAGACTTGAAGACAACCATATTGTAGTCAGCCGGAAAGTAGGAAAACAGAAGACAATTCCACAGGCGTGCAGTTCTAAGAAAAAAGCTTTGTTCATGGAATCTACGTTTAGGTTTAGGCACAGATAAAGAGTGGGGGGAATTATTGATAGTGTTTACAGCTAGACGAGTGTTTCTTGTGAAAGTTTGGCGAGGGGGGACCATAGATTGAAGCTCATTCGAACACTTTCCATGAAAATAACGATACATCAGAGACAAACTCGCAACATCTCTTCTGTGAGATAAAGGTTGCAAGGAAGAGAAAAGGACATCTCCTACGAGGCTACGAAGTCTATTTTGAACTCTATCAAGGTAGGCCAAATCCTTTCTAGCAGCTCCTGCCCAGATGTGGCAACAGTATTCCATCCTTGGACGTACCTGGCTCTTATATAGATAGAGAATAGCATCAGCAGTGAGATATCTACCGGATCGATAGAAAGATCCCACGATTTTTCCAGCGGCCTTGGCAACAGATTTGATGTACGTGTTCCATTTAAGATCAGGAGTAATGGTCAAGCCAAGAAGTTTGTCAAAACTTGAGGCCTCCTGAAGACGAGAGCCATTCATTTCAATTGATGTCAGATGTGGATCAGAATGTTGATGATGTAAAGAGAGAAGCTTGGTTTTTAGATGCATTAAAAGTAACCAGCCATTCTTTACCCCATTGTACTACGTGCTCAAGATCAGAGGAGAGAGAATTGGAGAGAACTTGGTCGTTTTCTGTCTTAGATGTGCTACCATAAATGGTAGTGTCGTCAGCATAGATGTCTACAAATGATGTAAGGATGTGATTTGGAAGATCATTAATGTAGATCAGGAAAAGAGTTGGGCCCAGGATGGACCCCTGAGGGACACCGGCATTAATACTGTGAGCTTCTGATTTTTGCCCCTCAACTACTACTCTTATGAACCTATCAGAAAGAAATGATTTAATAATTGAGAAGACATTTCCAGCAATACCATAGCTAGAGATCTTATGAAGTAAACCTTTATGCCATACCCTATCAAAGGCCTTAGATATGTCAAGAGCAATTGCCCTAGAAAGGTTGCCTCCGTCGAGAGATTTGCTAATCCTATGAGATATAACTGTAAGCACATCTGCTGTAGATCTAGCAGAACGGAAACCATATTGAGTGTCACTAAGAAGTTTAAAATGAGTTTTTCATGGGGTATTGTTTTCTTTAACAAAATGGTTGTACCACCTGTTGGTCTATGGTCTATATGTGATAAGTTGATTTTGTTATATACTTTGTAGTCTCTAAGGGAGAGGTTTGAGTTTTCCTTCATTAGAGTTTCCTGTAGACATACGATATTTGGGTTGTGATCTTTAATTAATCGTTTTAATTCTTCATAGTTGGATTTCAATCCTCTACAGTTCCATTGTATGGCTGTTATATTTTGAGTTCTTTTATTTTGTTCCATTTTATTTGTCTAGGGGCGTTTTATTTTCTACTTCCATTTCCTCCAATGTTTCTTCGTTTCCTTCTCTTGAGGTAGATTGGGATCTGGATCCTGGTCCTTCCCTAGTTCCTGCTTTATTGGGCGATGATGGTGTTGCTTTGCTTGGCTCTTCATTTCTGCTGTTAGGAGTTCGGGAACTGGAGTTTGCTCGGGACTGTGTATCCATTTTGTTTTGTTTTTTTTTTTCCTTTTGTCTGGACAGTGATTGGTGTTTTTTTGGGGGGGCTTGCTTCGTTTCTCCCTTCTTCGACTTCCATTTCCGGGGAGTCCATAGATTTATCTGTCATTTGAGAGTTTTGTAAAGGGTCTTTTCCTTTTGTATTTGATCTAGATCTGGATATTGAATTTGATCTAGATCTTGGTTTTGATTTTGGTATAACTTCTGGTGTTCTGGGCTCTTCCAACTTCTTAGTTTTATTATTTTTCTCACCGACATTTTTATTGGTGTTTTCATCCTCAACTTTTCTCAGTAGTTGAAATCTATTTTGAGTGTTCGTTTGTGTGTTTTGTTTTTTATTTGTGGTTATTTCTTTACTTTTTGGTTGGGGTTTTGTTTGTGAGTTTATAGTTGTGTTTTGGTTTATTGTTGAAGTATTGTTTATTGTATTACATTGAATGGTCATGATTTTTTTAAATTCTTCAAGTAAACTTTTTGTTTCGTTTAAGAGCTTCGTGATAATGTCAACATTGCTATTGGAGTTTGATGCTATTGAATGTTGGTTTGAGTTATTGAAGTACTGTATATTTTTTTTTGTTATATCTGCGTAGTTGGAGCTTTCTATGATTTTCCTAGCTTCGTTAAATGAAATGTTATTTGTGTACTTTGTTTTGAGTATTGCTCTTTCTTTTTTCCAGATTGGGCAGGTTTTTGAGTTTGCGTAGTGGTTTTCCTGGCAGTTTGCACATTTAGTTTTTTTTTTGCAATCCTCGTGGAAGTCTTTTTCACCACATCTTATGCATGTTGGTGACCGTGAACATCGGTCGCGATGGTGTCCATATTTTTGGCAGTTATGACATCTTAGGGGGTTTGGGATGTATGGCTCAGTGTTGACTGTTAGGTAACCAATTTTGATTTTTTGTGGGATTATTGGTGTGTTGAATGTCAGAATGTATGTGTTGGTGAGTATAGTTTCAGAATTTTTCCTTATTTGGATTCTTTGTACATCTGTGACATTTTGGGATCTAAGGTTGTCTTTTATTTCATCTATGGTACATAATGCAAGTTCAGAGGTCTTGATGACACCTTTACTTGAATTTAGTGTCTTGTGAGGATAAACTTTAATGGTTTTGTTGTCAAAAGTTTTCCATTTTAGCAGTTCCTCAGCTTGCTTTTTAATCTTTATTTGTGTTAATATTGTGCCATTATTTAGTTTTTTAACCGATATAGGTTTAATACTTTGTGAGAGTATTTTTTCGATTTTAAATGGAGACGTTTTGGTTATGGGTTGTTCACTGGTTGATTCCAATACTAGAAATGTTGGGAAATTCTCATTTCCTGATATTGGTTCATTTTCAGAGTCTGAGTTTGAAGAATCTGATACTAGATCTCGTATTCTTTTTTTTTTGAGGCTTGTTTGTATTCATAGATGGATTTCTTTTTTTTCATTTTTCCTGCTCCCCACCCGCCTCGGAGTCCTATTTTGGAAGTGTTGGGGGGGGGGGGGTACCCTTTCGCCCCCCCCCCCCCCCCAACCCAACAGGGATACAGGAAAAGTATACACTCCCTGCTGGTGGATCTAAGCATCTGTGGTTCTTCAATTTTTCTGAACGCCTCGTTTTCAGGAAAAAATTCAGATTTACAGCCATGTTTTCTTCATTATCCAGCACTTTGTTTGACCCTACAGCCACCGCTTGCTAAATCAGTTTGTATAATGTGGGGAGTGTGGGCGTATTTTCTTGTTGTGTTTGTCTGATTTAGGGCTTGACGTGACCAGCCGATTGATCGGAGCGGGCCTCTCCGACCGCCCGTCTAGCCAAGGTAAGGACCAAAGTGGCGTGTTGGGAAGGAGAGGAACTCATATCTATCCTCTACAACCCTCAACCACCAGGATTCCGTTCCAAGGTGTCACGGGTCGCCACCCACGGTAAACAGGTGGCCCCATTGAGGGACTTTTACTCTCTGCAGGGGGGCAGACGGTGTATTCTGATGCCCCACCGACAGGGCGAACAGCTTCAGGGAGCATGCAATATAATTATTTTGTTATGGATGCATATATTTTGTTCATTATTTGATTCTATATACGTCAACTGAAGCACAGTCATGTCCCTTATAAATGCATTCGAATATATATTTAATACTTTGCACAAATTAACAGATTTCAACATTAATATGGGCACAGTACTTTTTTTTTTTTTAACAAGTAAGCATTGCAAGGTATAACAGAGTCCATTCTTACGTCTCCTGTATTCTTGGTATACGTTTATATTCACAGAGGTTTCATTTCTGAACTATATTTTTTCAGAAATATTTTAGGCAAAAACCATCATTCATACAAGGAAAAGCAGGGTTTTTAGTACCACAAGGTTCATGAATCAAATTTCTTGACCAAATTAAAACTGGGTCATCATTGATATCATGAATTTCAGCACTAATCTATAAATATCGATTTTATTCTTCGGTTTATCCTCATTTCTTAAAACTACCAACATGTGGCAATGAGGATGACCTCTGTACTGAAATTCAACACCATAGACATATGCCACTGAAACACTAAAAATATGTTTGTCCTTTATTTTACTCAAGAGTTCTTTCAATTGCAAGTTATACACTCTGGCAATTAAATCAGATCTATTCTCAGGAGTTATTTTTGTATGAATTGTTTCTGATTTCAAGGTATTTAGGTTTACATGTGTAGGTTATGAAGATGTCATGTTTGCAATATTTTGCTACTATTGACATGGCATTATTAAAGTTTTGATGTATACTGAGAGGGCGACCAATGAATAAAGGAAATATAACTGGCACTCCTTGTGGGATGCCCTTATCTATTCCTTTGTTTAAATAGTGAAAAAAATGAAAACTCGGGTGTCCAGAGCGCTAGTGAAAGGAACTAAATAAAATTAAGGAGACCATTAAAGCATTACTAAAACCAAGTTTCTAACTCTCAAGCCCTAGAAGAGAAATCATTTAAGTGAACATTGAAAAAAAAAAAAAATAATACACAGGAGGTCCCCTAACCCCTAATGAAAGCACGAAATACAAATTATGAGGCCTCCAGAGCACTACTAAAACCAAGTTTTTACATCTAGAAAATAAATATTTTTTAAGTGGGTAGTGAAAAACAAAAATTCTGTTGACTTCAGGAGTGCTATTAAAAGTATGAAATAAAAGTAAAGAGACCTCCAGAAAACTACTAAAACTAAGTAGATCAGTGGGAAAACCCCCCCAGAAAGTGTCCAGAGGGCTACTGAAAGCACTAATTAAAATGAAAAAGGTCACCAGTGCACAACTAAAAATATATTTTTAAATATATTATTTCTATATTTATTTGCGGATTAATATTCTCATCTTTTATAATTGTTGTTTCACCAAATTTTGGTCAACTTATCCTCTGGCCTTGGTCAGGTGATTAACAACGGGATAGGAATGCCGAGTCTCGTAACTGTATCACTGTTAATACCTGTTATGTCACTACCATCACATCATGGTGGTGGTGGTTGTTTGGAAAAGAAAAGAGAAAAGTTACTGATTTTGTAGATATTTTCCTATTCTGTTCATAGCTTCATATGTTCATTTTCGAAGGACAATCTGACCAAAATGATGCACAAATAAAACTCAAGATGAAAACCGATCCATACAAGTAATATTAACATTATTTCTAATTTATGATTTTAGATGATTTTTTGCTGTACGCCCTTTTTTTTCCATTACAGATAAGATTTTACTTGTCTTTTCATGAGGGTAGAATTCTGTACAAGTATATTATTTTCTTATTTAAGAGTAATTTATCTTGCTTTTGGTTACAGTAATGTGTTATATACACTACATTTATTTCTAAGAAAAACATGCTAAAAAAGTTAAGATTTGAATTTATCCATTTAAGCAAAAAAGTATTCTTGCCTTTGATCCTGGTTATGTGTTGTATATTTATGTTTTGATCAGTCTTTTTAACTTGATTATTTGTAAGAAAATCATGTTAAAATAAATTAAAGCACAAAAACTTATGCATTTAAGTAGAAAAGTTACAATAATGTATTATATTTTACATTTTATTTTCCTCAATAGTGACACCAAATCTTTTCTGTTGATCTTAAACAATTGTTTATTAGGCACTTGGAGCATTCCATTTTCATTCTAAGGGGAATCACTATGATAATGGTTGGAGGAACTAAGCATATTAACAGATTGGGTAGAATCATATTTAGTTATATCAAGTAGAAATTGAAGATTGGTTGAATAGTTAGAAATATTATTTCAACGAAACCAAACATTGTTTTAAAGATATATAAAACTCAAATGCAACCTTATATTATATATTCTGGCCTGGACTTCTGTTTCGATAGATGGAAATTATAATTTAATATTGAAAGACACAAAAAGTCTGAAAATTTTTTTTTTTAACTTTACATGAAAAGACTGAAGAGATATAATCAAAACCATCAATTAATAAGCTTTTAATTATGGTAGAGATTTAAAAAAATATTCATCTGATTTAGTAATTTCTTAAACATTTTTTGAAAACTAAATCTATTGATTGGATTTTTTTTGATAACGATTAGATTTCTTAACAAATTATAATTAAAGCAACACTTCAAAATTGAATGAATTCAGAAATAGTAAAAAAAAATTTTTTTTTTGCAATTATTGGATGAAATAATTTGATTTCTATATTAAATAAATTATGTTTTTATGAGTGGGGTTAAGATGATTAAATATTTGCCACACCTGTGCTGAAAGATAAAATCCATCATCTTGGCCTTTGCAATCTTTCCAGATATCAATGGCTTGGTTCCAAGACAAACCTCGTTCAACACTCACCTAAAAATGGAAACAGAATTTATTTAAAATCAATTTCAGATTCTGCAGAATTGTAACACATAATAAATATTCCATATGTTAAATATTACGAAGCAATTGTAATTGACTATTTGAAAGATATTCAGTTGTTGCTAGTGATTTTGACAGGTTGGATGCAATGTAGTAAATAAAGAGTTTGGATAAGAAAAATTGTATAATTTAAAGATTTACTTATCAACCCTCCTATGTAATTTAAACTTTTGGAAGATATCACTTCTAGATAGGAAATAAACATGACTGGTGGGACTACATTTTCAAAGAAAAATCCAGTTTAACCAAATTAAATTACTTTTTAATGAAAGTAAAATAGATGACTAAATATGAAACTGTCATCCATTTTTCTCAATTTTAACAAAAAATACTTACAGTGTGTAATTCTGTA
The DNA here is from genome assembly GCF_053919585.1 of Euprymna scolopes. NCBI lineage: Eukaryota > Metazoa > Mollusca > Cephalopoda > Sepiida > Sepiolidae > Euprymna > Euprymna scolopes. Next base: position 125,686,022 of record NC_136483.1, on the reverse strand, counting down.
CGAGCTTTATTAAGATCAGTGTTGCCAACAAATATCTTAGTTTCAAGCTTTTTGACACTTTCTCCACCAGAGCCCAAATCTAAAAAACAGGCAAAGCATTAAACATTTCACCAACATTAAAAATAAAGAAACTCTTTCAATCAAAATTCAACCACTTAAAATTTAAACAAAATTGCCAAAAGCACTCACCCATAATTCCCATATCCCATCGACCATTCCGTTTGGCATCTAATATTATAGCTGTTAAGGTTTCCAAAAAATACTTAAATAAGGCATTTTGTTGTTCAACAGGCATACCAAGAATCCGGTTCAAGAATTTGCTGATGTTGTTATATTCTAAGAAAAAAAAAAAAATCAAATTTTAAATTCACAGAATAAAAACTAAAAATGAAAGCAAACTAGTGAAAATTAACAAGGTATGCTAACCTTTTTCCAAAAATGGGCTCCCAAGTCTTTCATCAAGACTAATCAGTCCAACGCCAATCAGAGAGGTTTTGATATCTGGAGAGAAAAGGGAGAACAGACTGCTAAACACAATTTTCCTTTTCAAACATTCATGATAAATCTTATTAAAAATGGAACTTTGCTGTGCACTTAATCACAATGAAAATTTACAAGTCTACTGACAATGCAACAAAGAAAAAAAATCTAATATATAAACGACTATATGTCTGTCGATCGGTCTGTCTCCATATTTTCAAACTACCTCCTCCGAAACTAAAAGTCGCAGAGCGCCGCTAGGGGTCTCAAATGATTGGATTTTTTACAGGCTGTTCTTTTATGGGTCTTTAGCCAGTTAAAATTGTTTTCAAGGAGTCAAAAATGGGTCAAAATTGAAAAAAAAAAAAAATCGTTCAACATTTTGTACATTCATCTTAGTTTATTTTTAATTGGTTTAAATGCGTGTCATGTTGGTACAGTGGTAATGTCACCATCTTTGAATGTTACAGTTTTACTTTCGGTTTTAGCTGATGGCACCTAAATACTTTTTTTTTTTTTTTTAGTGTTTAAATCACAATCTTGTAATAATATATATGAAATCTTGTAAAATAACATATATGAAATCTTGTAAAATAACATATATGAAATCTTGTAAAATAACATATATGAAATCTTGTAAAATAACATATATGAAATCTTGTAAAATAACATATATGAAATCTTGTAAAATAACATATATGAAATCTTGTAAAATAACATATATGAAATCTTGTAAAATAACATATATGAAATCTTGTAATAACATATATGAAATCTTGTAAAATAACATATATGAAATCTTGTAATAATATATATGAAATCTTGTAAAATAACATATATGAAATCTTGTAAAATAACATATATGAAATCTTGTAAAATAACATATATGAAATCTTGTAAAATAACATATATGAAATCTTGTAAAATAACATATATGAAATCTTGTAAAATAACATATATGAAATCTTGTAAAATAACATATATGAAATCTTGTAATAACATATATGAAATCTTGTAAAATAACATATATGAAATCTTGTAAAATAACATATATGAAATCTTGTAATAACATATATGAAATCTTGTAAAATAACATATATGAAATCTTGTAAAATAACATATATGAAATCTTGTAAAATAACATATATGAAATCTTGTAAAATAACATATATGAAATCTTGTAAAATAACATATATGAAATCTTGTAAAATAACATATATGAAATCTTGTAAAATAACATATATGAAATTTTGTAATAATATATCTGAAATTTTGTAATAATATATCTGAAATTTTGTAGTAATATATATGAAATCTGAACAAATTAAAATATATTTAAGTGTATTTTACACCCGGGCAGTCTATTTGAAGACATTGACAGAGGAAAAAAATTTACCTTCAAAGAAATCTCCAGGATAATCTTTTGGTGGAGAAACAAATGGAGTTTCATAATGCAAAACAGACTTCATCACACTCTCCAGAGCAGCTCGACCATACTAAATAAAAAGAAAAAATATTTGAATAAAGAAAAACACTAAAAATATAGTGATCATATACATTTCAACTTAAACATTGGAAATCCCACTTGTTGCCTTCTTCAATTTTTAAAGGTGTAAGTATTCACATATATTCTTATATATGAACTAAAGCGAAACTTTCTATTTGTTTGACCAGAATACTCTTCATACATTCTTTAGTCTATTTTTATTATTATTTTTTTTAGTTCTGTTCAAATCCAGATTTTCATATTTTATTTGCTCAGCAATTTTCTCTTTGAGAACTTATACTTAATAACCATTAAAATTTTGCACTTTCGGTTATTATTATTATTTGGTCCTGGACCTACTTCCTGGGAAAAGAGGAAGAATATACATATCCATTGCAATAGCAGTTCTTTCTGCACCGATTCATGCAAGCACATACCAGTTCTTATCAGTTAGTTACCATTGAAATGTAATTCATGTTAGTTAGGTTAGTTATCAGAAAAATGTTAATTGTTTAAAAAAAAAATGTAGGGTTGCTCTATCATAATAAAAAAACATTTAACATTAAGGGCTGTTGTCAGTGTTAAAAATTAGAAATTCTACAAAACAATGACAAAGCTGACTTTTTTTTTTAGACACATTTTTTTGTAATACGTAATGTTCATTCGTTTAAGGATTACTGAGAACAAAAGTTGTTATTCAAGATTCAAAGCAATTTTTCCCTACCAACCTTAAGTGTAAAACTAAGACAATTTCTTGCCCTCTGAGCTAGAATGTAAAAGAGGTAATGGCTTGCATCAATGCTGAGCGCCCACTTTTCCTTGACGCAACATACGTTATTGACAACATAGATATTGGGGGAGAAAAGAATGTTTTTACTGGCCATCCTAGCAGTAGCAAGAATGGTGACTTGGATCATCCACCTGAAAAATGTCTACGAGGGAACATCTGTTCCAGATCGTGATCTAATTGTTTATTTATTGAGATTGTCGGACTGACTTTCTCATCTTGGTTGTTATAGTCACAACGTTTTGGCCGTTTTGCCCTCCAGCCTTTATCAGGTGTTTTGTCTCGAACCCAACCCATTATTATTATTATTACAGGGGTACCGTGTTCACACTCCAGCTAGGCTCTGGGACATAGTTGCTGATTCTCTGTTTTGAATGTTACTTTTTACTGCCTTCGTTCAGGATTGAACTCAGCACCTTTGGGTAACTGTAAACTTTGATACAACGTCTAGGACCACTCGGCCATATGTCACTAGGAGTTCAATCCTGAACGAAGGCAGTGAAAAGTAACATTCAAAACAGAGAATCAGCAACTATGTCCCAGAGCCTAGCTGGAGTCCGAACACGGTACCCCCGTAATAATAAAGGGTTGGGTTCGAGAAAAAACACCTGATGAAGGCCGGAGGGTAAAACAGCCGAAACGTTGTGACTATAACAACCAAGATGAGGAAGTCAGTCCAACAATCTCAATAAATGAAAACACCTCATCTCAAAAATACAGACAATTACTATCTAATTGTTTACTTTAAACATTTGCTTGAAGTGAAAATCAGATGCGATTGGGGGAGGTTGCCTGTCTACATAAAATGGGAAGGCAAGTAAATAGGGATTTTTGTTATTAAATGGTATGACAAAAAGGGGGATAGGGGAGAGAGGGAGATACAAAATTTCAAGATATATTTGCATACTTTGGCTTCTATTTTGTTGTCCATGCCCTCAGACTAGCAATACCACACCATTTTTTTCTTTAGATTGAATATATTCAAATCAAGCATTATTGAAAAGAGCGTAAAAAGCAAAGATAGTATCTTTAGTTTTTTAAAATCGGACCATTAGAACTGGAGTTATGACCATTCAAAGTATCAAAAAATGTGTGGTTCACTGGACATTTTGCCTTAAGCCAGTCTTATTGAAATGCATATAAGCTTGTGACTGAAAACGGTAGAAAATTTGCACAATTTACAGACTAACCAATATTTAAAAAGCTGCATATTCAGATCTTTTTAAGATATAATGAAATTTTGAACATATAATACCACGAAGGTTCAATTGGCATTATTTACGACCATCTCACTTGATAACTTGCATACTAATTAGCATATTTCATTTTAACAGCTTTAAGTAGAAACATCATAAAAACAGCTAAGAAAAATGGAAAGTAAGGCTTTATCATCATAAGAAGTATTATTCTGATGGACATCATCATTTGCCATTGTTACATGCAAAAAAGAACCTTGCTCTTTTATGACACTATTGGTGTCATGAATGCATGCAGTGAGGTGCATATTGCAGAAGAGAGGGTGTTTGACTGGACGGGATAGAGAAAGAGAGGGCAGAAGAGGGGGTTGTTGATGTCTGATTGGGACAAAACAGAAATGTCTATGGGATTTTGTCAGAAAGAGAAAAAACAAATTTTTTATCTCATTCATGAAAGGTTGTTTTTAAAACCTCTGTTGAGAGGTATGAAGAGATCCAGAGATCCTTAGCTGATTAAGGCTAACAATTTAGAATGGGGGTCAAGGGTAAGGGTCGGCGCCAAGCATTGTTCGACCTGGAATGACTAATCACTCCTAATTTGATAAGTAAAAACCTCAGTACAAATTAATAGGGGAACAGAGAGAGAGAGAGAGAGAGAGGTGTTGGGTGGACAAGACGAAGGGTAAGCTCTAGAGGAAGAAAGAAAGGGTGTTTGTAACCACTCTCTGAAGGAGAGGTGGGGAAAAGGGGGTTGGATTTTTAGAAAAAGGAATTCTAAAAAGAGTAGAGTCATAGCCAGCAAATTGAATGGCTGGACTGGTCAGGCGCTCCCGATTTCGGGACCCTCAGGGCCTGATGTTATGATGTTAACTAGCCTGTGTTAATGGGAAATCTGTGACTTCACTGGTCTTACATCGTTTCACTGCTATAGTCAATCACCTCAATTTAGACAGTAGCCGTAATGAAGTAATGAAATTAATAAATAGTTTGTTATTGCTATAAACTGGAGTTCTGTTTGTTTGTTGCGAGGACTTAATTTTGCAGCAAGCCACAAGGACCAGCAGAGTGATTGATGTACCCGGAGACTACCTACACAGGGTAGGAGACGATTCGATCGAGAGGTAAAGCGCCCCACCATGAAAACACAGTGGGTGAAGACGATCAACAGGCCAACTTATGACGGGACAATGTACGATCGAAAGAACACCTGTCATATCGGGTGGAATCCGACGAGATTAAGGACATCCGGTGTGGTTGGTGCAGTATCGGTATCATTATACTTTGTCTCAGAATCTTTTCGGGTTCTCTACCTTCTGGAAAATCTTCATCTTCAAGCTTTTACAATTCAAAACTTTTCTGGATTAACACTGCCATTTTGAAACAACATTTCTAAAACTAAAATTAAAATGGCTTACAACTCAAAACGTAAAAAACCTGGAGAATGACTTGAAGAATGACTTTACTTCAATGGATTGGAATCTAAATTCAAATTATGGCAGATGAAATTTTTGGGTTATTTATGAATTCAAAAAACCTTGGATGATGGCTGCAAAGCATCAAACATTAAAAGAGCATTATTTATCAAAAAGGAAACAAAATTATCTCTTTATACACAGATCTGATGTCTCTAAAATGTATGGAAGCCAAGCATATTGCAGACTATATTATAAGGACTGAAAGAGCAAATTTATTAAAAATGCCTGGTGAAATATAAAGTAACAACCTATTGATTTCTATGATTCTTAAAGGATTGCCAGGTGACCTTAAGCCATTTTAAACTGTGATAACCCAGAAAGAAAAACCCATGATTTTTAGTTAATTCAAAGCAGCACTAAGAAGTTATGAAGAAACCAAAAAGATGATAAAAGAAAATATCTGCAAGTACCATGAAATTCAAAAATGCCAAAAACCAACTAAATCAAATTATATCTTTACCTTTACAATTATATAAATGCAACTTTGAGTGTGTGAGTTTGCTCCTCATAGACTCCCAAACAGCTGAATAAATTTTCTTCAAAATTTACAGAGCTTTAGTGTACAAGTCTGAGAGTGATCTTAGTTAAGTTTTGTCTCAGAATACCCTCGATAATCAAAACCGTTATTTTAATTTGGATTTATCAGTAAAGCCATTTTTTTCATGTTGTCGCTTAGCAACAGGCTGTGAAAATTCTAATGTGGGTAAGTTGATAGATTTTTTTTCTTTTTTTTGCATGACGTAGTCTGTAGGTTCGAATTCTGTATGTAAATTTCTTAATTTTTTTTTTTTTTTATTAACTGCAAAGAATTTTATAAAACTTGAAAATGACATTTTTTAGCAATGCAATTCTGAAAAACATTCTTTTAATTTTAACGTTTCTATTTATGAACATCCATTGAACAAGCAATGGACCCTGAAGAAATTGCAAAACAGTCTATACATTAAGTGAAAATGTGATTTAGAGGTTTCTTATGTCAGTTTAACAAAACATAGGCCCAAACAACCAAGGACAAGCAGTATGCCCGTCAACATAAGATGTGGAATTTTTTGACAGTTGAACATACAGCAACAACCAATTCTTACAACGAATAGATAATCGATGTTGATCCTGTGGTTTCTTTCACATACAGTTCAAGAAATCATGGCACCCAAAACCTTGCTAAAGAAGTTGGTTTTGAGTTGGAAGAATAGCCGCTAAGGGGACAAATCAGAGAAATTAGATTGTTGCTGGCACGTTGCATCCACTGTGTTGGGGCTACGTTGATCAGTAAGGTGTCAATATAACCAAAATTTACTAAAATAATTTTAGGATTAAAAATAAAAAATAGAATTACTAAAGATACAGATCAAAATAAGCATAAAAAAACCCATCAAAGCAACCCTTGAGCAAGGCTAGTTCCAAATAAAAACGCAATTTTAAAAAAAACAAATTTTCTCCTAGTAAATAGATAAACATTATATGCTATAATTGTGGGCAAACCAATTTGCAAAAGTTTTCAATATAGATAGAAATTTTCAAATGGGCTCCATCAAAAATGTGGAGAGCTCTGCTAGTAAACATACATTATTTTCATGTAAATCAACAAATAGTAATAACTGTCGATTGCACATGTAATCATTAAGGATGGATGGATGCGTTATTTAACCAGCATATCAACCTTTGTGGGTCATTTAATGCTGAGGAGGTTATTTTGTTATGTTTGTTTATTAGGCATTTGATTTTGCTGGAAAGGTTGTTTGGTTGTATTTTGTTTGTTATTTGGGTTTAGGTTTTTCTGAAGTGGTTATTTGGTTATGTTTGTTTGTTGTTTATTAGGGTTTTGGATTTTGTTATATAACCTTGTTTCTCTTAGGAATTTCAGGATATTGCCAGGGTCCACTCCGTGAAAAAGATCTTTTAGACTACCTTCACGGTAGTACCTCATTCGTATCTGCTGGAGATCCACGCAGTCTATCAGGATATGTTTCACTGTGTAAAGCTCATGACATGACACACAGAATGGGGCCTCTTCGCCTTTTAACAGATACGAGAGAGTGATCCTGGTGTGTCCTATTTGAAGTCTTGTCATTACTGTTTCTTCGCTTTTTGTCTTCTCCCAGCTAGAGGTCCTGCCCCCCATTCTTTTCCCGAGGTTGGGCTTCACCTGCTGGAGCTTGTTATTCTTGCAGGCATTCCATGACTCCTGCCACTTGGAAGTGATGTATTTGTTGATTAGGGGTTTGTAATCAGTGTGAGGTACTTTTGTATTGCTGATATTCATTTTTAAAGATTTTTTTTTTTGCTGCTGTATCAGCTTTTTCGTTGCCTTTGAGTCCTATGTGGCTGGGAATCCAGCAGAATACGATGTAAGTGTTTTTGGAAAAGGAGGTGATTCTTTCCAGGAGGTTTATGATTAAGGGGTTGTTCAAGTTTTTGTTATATAATGACGTTAAGACTGAAAGTGAATCAGATAATATTAAATATTTGTTTGACTTGTTTTTTTGGATGATGTCTAAAGCTAGGTCTATGGCTGTTGATTCAGCACTAAAAATTGAGCAGTTGTCTGGGAGACGTTTTTGTAGTATAATGTTGTTAGATATGGCTGCACTTCCAGCTTTGCTTAGTTCTTCGGAGCCATCTGTGTAGATGTGTGTCCAGTTTTGATATTGTTCTAATATATTATTGAAGTTATTTGCATAAGTTAGGAGATGTGTGTTGGATTTAGAAGATTTTGTTACATTTTTGAGGTTTAAATTTACCGATGGCTGTTTAATTAGCCAAGGTGGAGATTTTGGTTTGAGGAAAACCTGGATTTCTGTGGTATCTATTTGGGCTTCTGTAAGGTCTTTTATACGTAGGCTGTATGGTTTAATAGTATTTTCTCTCCCATTGAAGAAATTTGTGTGTTGTGGGTGGAAAACAATTGTTTGCAGGGTTTGATGGACATGATGAGAGTTTTAAGCAGTACTGAAGGGCTAGTTTTTTCCGTCTAAGTGTCAGTGGAGGTTCGTTAGACTCAGTGTATAGGCTTTCCACTGCTGAAGGCTCAGAGAGCCAGTCTTAAGCCTTGGTGGTGTATTGTGTTTAGTTCTTTTATATATGATTCTCTGGTTGCCTCATATATGAAGCATCCAAAATCCAGCTTGGATCTTATTAAGGAACGGTATAGTTTAAGTAGTGTGGTTCTGTCAGCACCCCAGTCAGTGTGGGCTAGGACTTTGATCAGTTTAATGGCCTTGTGACATTTTGTTTTTAGATTTTTTATGTGAGGTATGAAGGTCAGTTTCCTGTCATATATTAAACCCAGGTACTTGTGTTGTTCAATGACAGGGATGATATTGTTATCCAGTTTTAGGATGGGATCATGAGGAGTTCTTTGGAGTTTACAGAAATGGACCTTTTTTTTTTTTTTTGAGAAATTAAAACCATTTTCTGTGGCCCATTCGTTTATCTTATTTCGACAAAGTTGCAGTTTTCGTTCAGCTGTGGTTATGTATTTTGATCGGTAGCAGATAAGTCGTCCACGTATAGGGCACAGTTAGTACCAGGGTTTATGTTTTCAATGATTTTATTTATTTTTATGTTGAAAAGGGTGAAGGATAAGATGCTACCCTGAGGTACCCCATTTCTTGTTCTTTTTGGGCTGAGAGTGTGTTGCCTAGTCTTACTTGGAAGTGTCTATTATTTAAGAGATTGCAAATGAATTCTGGCATTCTGCTCCTAAATCCAAGTTCATACACGTCTTTTTTAATGCCATATTTCCAAGTAGTGTCATATGCTTTTTCTAGGTCGAAAAACATTGTTATTAGGTGTTCTTTTCTGGCAAAAGCTTCTCTGATGAATGTTTCTAATCTGATTAGGTGGTCGATGAGGCTTCTATTTTTTCTGAAGCCTGATTGATATTCTGTTATGAGGTTTTTGCTTTCAAGATACCATGTTAGTCTTTCATTGATCATCCTTTCGAAGGTCTTGCATACGCAGCTAGTGAGGGCAATGGGTCGGTAATTTGTTGGATCTGAATGGTCTCTTTTTGGTTTAGGTATTGGAATTACTATGGCTTCTTTCCAGTTTTTGGGGATGTTATTGTTCATCCATATGTCGTTGTATATTTGTAAAAGGTAGTTGAGAGATGGTTCTGGTAGGTTTTTTAGAAATTGATAGTGAATTTCGTCAGGGCCTACTGCTGTATCATGAGATTTTTGAATGGCCTCTTTTAGTTCTGTTCTGTTGAATGGTTGGTTGTAATGTTCTTCGTTTTTTTGATTTGAAGTTAATTCTTTTCTTCGTTCTGTTTTAGGGTTTGGAATTTCTTTGATTGGTTTTTTGATGAGGAGTTTATGGAGAATTGTTCAGCTAGTTTGTTTGCAATATTTTCTTTGTTAGTAATTTTTATGTTATTGCAATATAGTAAGGTGTTCGATTGGATCTTTATTGTTTTTCCCAGATATTTTCCTTACCATCTCCCATACTTTTTTGATTTTGGTGTTCTCATTTATTTTTGATACAAAGTTTTTCCAGGTGTTCCTTTTTGCTTCTTTGATAATTTTTCTTGCTTTTGCTCTGCTGTTTTTAAATTGATCTAGGTTTTCCTTAGTTGGATTCTTTTTAAATTTTTTTAGTTTGGCACGGCGCATTCTCACTGCTTCCTGGCATTCTTTGTTATACCATGGTTTGTTGACTTTTGTAGGAGGAGAACTTTTTGGTATGTTTTCTTTTGCGATGGAAAGGAGTGTATTGTTGAAATATATTATGTGATCCTCAGTCTGGATGTTTGCTTCTGGTATCAGTCTAGATTTGCAGGAGTTTGGGAATTTTTCCCAGTTTGCCTTTTTTAAATTCCAATGGGAGGGTTTGTCGTCTGGTTCTGGGTTTCTGTTTTCTAGTATAATTGGGTAGTGGTCGCTTCCGCATGTCTCATGTGTTTTCCAGTTGTAGTCCATAAATAGAGTTGGGTCGCAAATTGCTAAATCAATAGCTGAGAGAGTGCCTCTTGCTGTGTGTAGATATGCATTTTCTTTGGTGTTGAGTAGGCATAATTGATTTTGGTTAAGTAGCGTTTCGATTATTTTACCACGTTTGTCATTTCTTGTACTACCCCATAGTTCGTCGTGGCCGTTTAGGTCCCCCATTAGTATGAATGGTTTTGGTAGTTGTTGGATTAGGGCATTTAGTTCAGTTTCTTTTATTCTTTCACTTGGTGGGATGTATAGTGAAAAGAATGTTATTGTTTTATGGAATGTTGCGGTTATTGCAACAGCTTGCATGTTTGTTTTTAGGTTTATTTCACTGTGTGGGATGTTTTTGTTTATAAGTAGTGATGATCCTCCTGTAGCTATGTTTGAATTCTTGTTTATGTAGTTATATGAGCAGTAGTGTTTTATATTAATTGTATTATCTTCTTTTAGGTGGGTTTCTTGTAGAGCAATTATAGCAGGGCAGAAAGTTTTTATAAGGAGTAATATTTCTTCAAAGTTGGGTTTTGTTCCTCTTATGTTCCATTGAATTATTTTATGAGCCATGGTTTATTTGTCTTTTTCTGGTTTTGGACTGTTGGTGTTTATGTCTACATCCATAGTTTTGATGTTTGCTTAGGTGTTTCGGGTTCCAGATCGCGAATGGGGTCACGGTGGGTGGTGGGGTCCTGATCTAGAGGTTAACCGGGATCTGTTTATTTTGCTTTTATTGGTAACGGTCTTGTGGGGTTCTTTTGGGGTCTGTTTATTTTTTATTTTTTCTGTCGTAGGGGTTGTTTCTTTGGATGCTGTTGTTTGGAATTTAATAGGTTTTTGTGGTAGAGTTTTAGTTTGGGGACTTTGTTTTATTTTGGTTATATTATTTAAAAAATCTTTACTTTCTGTGATGGTTTGTTTCATGTTTTTTTTTTTAAGTCTTCTATTTGTTCTCTCATTTCGTTGACTAATTTCATGAATACTTCAATTTGGGTGTTTGAGGGATTTGGTTTTGTTGTATTATTTGGTTCAAGGTTAGGCTGTGTATTTCTTTTTCTTATCTCAGAGTATTTTGTGTTTTCTGTTAGTTTACGGGCTTCTTGGAAACTTATGTTTTTGGTGTATTTTATTCTGACAGTTTCTTTTTCTTTTTTCCATTTTTTGCATTCCTCTGAGTTTGCGCTATGATTTTGATGGCAATTGACGCATTTTGGTGCGTTTTAGCAATCAGTATGTGTTTCTTTGTCTCCGCATCTCATGCAAGTTGGTGGTCATGTACATCGATCTTTATGGTGCCTGTATCGTTGACAATTGTGACACCTGAATGGGCTTGGTATGTAAATTTCAGTGTTTATTTTTTCATATCCTATTTTTACGTTGTTAGGTATTTGAGGAGTATCAAATGTTAATATGTAAGTGTTTGTGTCTATGATTTCGCCGGATCTTGTTTTTGTCTGAATTCTTTTGATATCAATGACGTTTTGATTTTTAAGATTATTTTTTGTTTCTTCTAAGAGACACAGGGCTAGTTCGGGGCACCTGATTACACCTTTGCTAGTGTTCAATGTTCTGTGAGGGTAGGTTTTTATTTTTCGATCATCGAAAAGTTTTCATTTGTATTGCTTGTTTCTGGTTTGTTATTTCAATTAACAGTGTGCCATTTTTTTTTTTTTTTTTCTTTTTTTACAGTTTTTGGTTTGATTCCTTTTGATAGTATTCTTTCTATTTTGAAAGGAGACATTTTTGTTATCTGTTCTCCTTCAATTGTTTCTATTACAAAAAATCTCGGGAAGGTTTATTTTTTATTTCAGTTTCTGAGTCTGAGCTAGTCAGATCAGAAACTTCTGAATGACTTCTTTTTTGAGGCTTATAGTGGGCCATTTTTGTAGTTCGTAATTTTTCTTCTCTCGTACTCCCCACCCACCCCGGAGCCCTATATGGGAGGTGTTGGGGGGGGGCATTCCCCCCCCCCCCCGACAGCAACAGGGATACACAGGAGGTATACTCGTCTAGTTGGTGGACCTAAGCACCTGTAGTTCGTCCATTTTTACTAAAAATTTTTTTCAAAAGCCTCTTTTTAGTAAGAATATTTGTTTTTCAACTGTGATAAGTCCATTTGTCCAGTGAGTTGATTGACCCATGAGCCACCGCTTTCTAAATCTGTTTATTGTAAAAAGGTGGGGAGTGCGAGTGGATTTTCTTGTTATGTTAGTCAGGTTTAGAGCTTGACGTGACCAGCCGATTGATTGTATCGGGCCCGTCCAACCGCCCGTCTAGCCCAGTACGAGGCCAAAGTGGAGTGTTGCAACTGATACCTTTGTTTTCCCTAGGTATCAGTTACTCAGCCACCAGGATCCCTTTCCTAGGCATTACGGGTCGCCACCCACAGCCAACAGGTGGCCACATTGAGAGGTTTTTACTCTCTGCAGGCGAGGGGGGGTGCAGTCGGTGTATTCTTATGCCCCACCGACGGGGTTGGGTAGTAGGGATAGAGAAAGAAAGGAGAGTGGAGGGGGGGGGTAGGGGCTGTTGTTTTTGTTTTTATTTTTGCAGAACATAATTAAGTTTAACAAAGGAGAATAGAAAACAAAAACAGAAAATCGATGTAGATGTATTTCGTCTCAGGAAGCCAATAGACAGCCTGGTAATCATTAAGGAATCTGATTTTATCAATTTGGATTCCAGTTTTCCCCCAAGAGTTACTTTATAGAGCTAGATGATAAAAGTCGAGTAAATGATATAGTTTTGAAGAGAGGGGATGCTAGAATTTCCCTAAGAAATAATAAAATGAATTCTGAAAAACATTCTTTGAATTTTAACGTTTAAACAAAATATATTTTCTGTACAAAGTGCCACTAAACAAGGCGCAAATATAAACTTTAGCCCAAATAAGTCAAAACTGCTGTCCCCAAGTGGAACTGTATTAGATATTAAAGATTAAATAGAGAAATAGTCAACCACCTCAGCAGAAATAACTTTGTTAGTGACACGCAATATGGTTTCCGTTCTGCAAGATCTACAGCAGATGTGCTAACGGTTATATCTCATAGGATTAACGAATCTCTTGACAAAGGTTATCTTTCTAGGGCAATTGCTCTTGACATATCAAAGGCCTTCGATAAGGTATGGCATAAAGGCCTACTTCACAAGATTTCCAGCTACGGTATAACTGGAAATGTTTACTCAATCATTAAATCATTTCTCTCCGATAGGTTCATAAGAGTAGTGGTTGATGGGCAGAAATCAGAGGCCCACAGTATTAATGCTGGAGTCCCTCAGGGGTCAATCCTGGGCCCAACTCTCTTCCTGCTCTACATCAATGATCTCCCAAAACACATACTTAAATCATTCGTTGACATCTATGCTGAGGACACGACCATCTATGGCAACACATCAAAGGCTGTAAATGACAAAGTTCTCTCTGATTCTCTCTCCTCCGATCTCGAGCATGTGATTCAGTGGGGAAAGACGTGGCTGGTTACCTTTAATGCATCTAAAACCAAACTCCTATCTTTACATCATAAACGCTCTGATCCCCATCTGGCATCAAATGAACTGGATGGCTCTCGTCTAGAAGCCCCATGTTTTGACAAGCTTCTGGGCTTGACCTTTACTCCTGATCTGAAATGGAACACATACATCAGGTCTGTTGCCAAGGTCGCTGGAAAGATGGTGGGATCCTTCTACCGCTCCAGAAGATATCTCACTACTGATGCAATTCTCTATCTATATAAAAGCCAAGTATGTCCAAGGATGGAATACTGCTGCCATATCTGGACAGGAGCTGCTAAAAACAGTCTATCCTGCCTTGACAGAGTACAAAATAGATTTTGTGGCTTGGTGGGGGATGCCCTTTTCTCTTCCTTACAGCCTCTCTCCCACAGAAGAGACGTTGCGAGCCTATCTTTTTTTTTTATTGTTATTTCCATGCCAGGTGCTCGTCTGAGCTCCAATCTCTGGTTCCCCCTCGCCAATCTTTTTCAAAAAACACCCGTCTAGCTGAAACCACTGTCAAAAATTTCCCCCACTCTTTATCTGTGACTAAATCACAACGTAGATTCCATGAACAAAGCTTCTTTCTTAGAACTGCACGCCTGTGGAACTCTGTTCCGTCTGCCTGCTTCCCACCTGACTTCAACTTGGATGTCTTCAAGTCCAACATAAACAAATTCTTGATGAATGAAACTTTATTAAATCTCCACACTAACGTACTGTACATGCAATGGGCCTTGATATGTGGTGACCACCTTGTAAAATATATATATATATATATATATATATATTATTTAAAAAGAGTAGTCCCATCAAAAACTGCCTGTCATGATTTGGAAACCTGGCATACAATTCTAGAACATTTGCAATATTCCAGATTTCAAGAAATTGCTGAATGTGGTTTATGGAATGAAAATAAACCTAAGTACTTCACAGACTGTTATATTTGTACACAAAGAAAAATGGCAAAGTACCAAAACAAGATGCAAAAAGGTCACAAAAATGTTCTCACAGGTGCATTGTGACTTGAATAGTCTTAGGCAGAGAATATTTTAGGTATGCATAACATTTTGTTGATAGACCCTTATTAAAGCGGAATAACTATTTGTTAAAGAACAAATCTGATGCTCTGCTAGCAACTAAAAAATAGATTCTTGGAACTTTTACTAATTAACGATAAAATCAAACACAAGAAATCTGGGCCACATTCACCAGACCAAAATGAAACTGCTGAAATAGTGTGGCAGAAACTTTTTTGAAATGGCAAAATGTGTACTTCTAAAATTAAAACTCCCCCAAAACTTATGGCCATATACAATAATGGCGGCTGCACATATGCACAACCATCTTCTATATATATAAAAGACAAAATGTGTGTGAACATTTTGTGTATGTCCGCAAAAGGCTTTTTTCGCCGGAATTCTTGGAGAGGTTACTATCACTTAGACTTTTTATATACCCCCTAAACCATAATATTTATGATTTGTGAACGTGCGTCATGGCTAGATTTATTTACAGCGACGACTTTTACAAAATTATTGCTATTTTGGCCACTCACGTGTTTGTTCGGCTTTTTCGCATAAAAGCGAAACTGATGTGAAACTAACAAGCTGTTCTCGGCTAACTAAGGAACAACATTCAGAAAACGATGGAAACGTTTAATCAATGTCAGTTTTTCACTGTCATATCAGACAATTGCTTTCATTTGAACACTTCCCAAAGTTGGGTAAACAAAACTATCCTGCAGTAAAAAGATTTGACCTCATTAAACACGTACTTAAAAACTGTGGAATAGTGTGATGTTTGACATCAATTCACATTTCAATCGGTCTTACATTGCTACTGTCGCCGTAGTGCAGGTGTTCAAGCTCAGCCTATTGGCCTCTAGACTCCAGGTTCAAGCCTACCTGCTACCAATGCCCCCCCCTTCTTTTACACCTACAAAAGATTTTTTTTTTCCATTTTAAAAATCGCTGTTTAATATTTTTTTTATATTTAAACAGGGTTAAGTTTCCTTTTTGTTCTGCTTTACCCCCACCCCCCACACACACATCTACAAACACACGGGCAATGCCGAGTACCCCGCTAGTCAATCTATATATATAAAAGGCAAAATGTGATCATTTTATGTATGTCTCGCTGGCATTTTTGACGGGGTTAGTATGTCTTAGAACTTTATATACCATCTGAATAATAATATCTACGATTTGCGAACATGCGGTGTGTCTAGATTTATTTACATCGACTTTTATAAGATTCGCGCTATTTCGCTCTGTCACTTGTTTGGCTTTTTAGTATAAATACAGTGAAAGTAAATTCAAACGGTTTGTGTTCTCGGCTTTCGCGCCGAAATGTCCAGAAAGCAATCAGCTTTTGATCAATGTGGAGTTTCTCCTTATATCAGACAATTGCTATTTGATTGGGACATTCCCCTTTAAACGGGGTGCCCCCCCTCCACCATCATCTTGGAAAAGCGAGAACTAAAAATACTGCCACGTCATCGTACCGCCCTGCAATGACCTCATTTAGCGTCTACCTGTCAATCAAACCTTTTTCACTCGCTTTATAAGCCTTAACTTAACACGCTAATCAATTACTCTCATTCGTGGCCGACTTCTGTTTCCACCTCTGCGTCAAGGCTTCCGGGTTCAATCCCGCCTCCCGACCAAAACTTTTTTTTTCTTTTACACCTTTAAACACCCGTGCAACGTTTTTTTTTCTTTTAATTTAAACAGGGTTATTACTTTGCTTATTCTTTATTCTCCATACACACAGCGTTGTTATCTTAAGATTGCAGGTCCGATCCGACAGGTTTATTTATGCCATTTTTTTTGTTTGGTTTTGGCTTTTCAGATTTTTTTTAACATCGTCTTTTTATAATATTAAAATAGGGTTATTACTTACTCCCCCTCTCCATACACACACCTACAAACACCCAGGCAACGCCGGGTACTCTCTGTTAGTATATATATATAAAAGGCAAAATGTACGTGCACATTTTTTGTATGTCCAGCAAAGGCTTTTTTTCGGGGGTGTTCTCCGTGGGGTTACTATTTCTAGCAATTTTTCATATACCATGTAGATTGTAATATTTATGATTTGCGAACGCGCGTCGAGGCTGGATTTATTTACATCGACTTATACAAAATTATTACTATTACTTGTGTGTGTTCAGCATTTTCGTATAAAACTAATCTCAAGTGAAGGCAGTGTTCCCGGCTTTCATGCCGGAATGCCCAGAAAGCAATAAAGCTTTGATCAATGAGGGGAAAACCCCTTATATCAGACAGTTGGTATTCAATGTGAAGCCCCCCCCCTTTGATTGTATTGACTCCTTACTACACCACCTCTCTACACTTGGTACCCCCACTAGTATCTATATAGGCAAAATATGTGTGATCATTTTATGTATGTCTCACAAAGGCTTTTGTCGCTGACGCTCCCGGGGGGGGGGGGGTACTATCGCTTAAAACTGTTTATATACCCCCTAGATAATAATATCTAGGATTTGGGAACGCGGATCGCCTCTATATTTATTTATGTCAATTTTTACAAAATTATTGCTATTTAAGCCCGTCTTGTGTTCATATAAAAAGCCAAACTAATTCAAAGCTAATGCACTCTTCTCGGCAATTGCACCGGGAAACATCCAGAAGCAATAGCTTTGATCAATGTGAGGTCAAACTCTTTATATCAGATAATTGCTATTCAATCTGGACAATGGGGAACTGGTTTCCCCCTCCCCAACATCTTGGGGAAAAATCCAAACGCTGCCCTGCAGCAAAACTTAACTCCATGACTTCTATTTGACCTTATTAATGAGGTCAAATAGAAGCAGTAGAGTTAACTTTTATTGCGGACACGTGTCAATTCTGTTTTTAATACTTAAATAAATTCAAACATGTTTCTGTTAGTATTTCGCCCAATGGTTAACGTCACATTTTTTTATTTCACACTTTATTTTCCAACTTTACCTCAAGGGTTCGAGTTCGATCCTCATACTTACCTACCAAAACTTTTTTTATGTCCCCCCCCCCCCGTTTTGATCTACTCATAACCAGACACACACCGCCAAACATCCGGGCAACGCCGGGTACCCCCCGCTAGTATATATATATACATAAAAGATGGATAGATATATATGTACACAGACACACACAGTAATGCCTTGTGATATGAATACATGAAGATATATATATATACATACTAGCAAAAGTACCCGTCGTTGACTGGGTTCAAAAACAGCCTACAGAAAATGGACTCTGATTTATGAAAGTATGATAGCTTATGAAAAGGAAGGGTTGTAAAGAGATAGCTTCGAATTTGGGGGTATCAAAACCAAAGCAAAATATGATGAAAGTAAAAATAAAATAGATAAAACCCATAATTTATTATACCATACCTGTTCACACTGAAACACTTATCACAATATTCTGTGGATCTATATTAAAAAAACCTTCTTAAACTTTGTGACATATTTACATTCTATGGAGGTCAGGTGCGAACGAACATCCCATAATTTTATTATACCATATTTCTTCAAACAGAAACATAATTATCAAAGTATACTTACGCAGATAGATATGAAAAGTCTTTATTAAAGTTTGTGCCTATTTCCATTCTATGGAGGCCAGGCACGAATGCAGACCCCACAATTTTATTATACCATCCCTATTTAATTTAAAACATACTTATCAAAGTATTATTATGTACATCTATATCAAAAACACTTGTAGACGTTTTTTTTTTAATTTTTACATTTTTTATTTCCATACTTTGTGGACGAGGCGCGAACGCAGACCCCACAATTTTAATGAATCATCATTATGCCAGATCAAATATACCAATTCCTATGTCTCGATACATCTTCTATCATTATATTTGATCAGTTTTTTAAAATAGTCAACCATATTCGTGACCAGACACACACACAGCTTTATATATATATATAAGTGAAAGTGTCTGTCTGTCTGCGTACATTTCCCTACATAATAACTGTCAATTTTCAGTCTACAGACTCGAACTTTGATATACAGGGTATTGAGATTTGGGAAAATCTTTGTAATTGGTCTTCGGCCAGAAATTTTGCTGCAAATGAGTCAAAGTTCAACGATTTAACCTTTGAGGACTACCAAACTCCTCCGCCAATTTTGGGTCTAAACAATTGAAATTTTAGATATAGGTTCCTTGGACATAGATCTACATAATTACTCAACCAATTCCTGGTCCAAACATTTGAAATTTTACATAAAGGATATTCAGAGATAGGGCAAGCTTTTTAATTGGTTTGGATTGAAAATTTGAGCTACCAATATATAAATGTATGTATTAATCATTAATGAGGTCAAATAGAAGCAGTAAAGTTAACTTTTATTGCGCCCACATGTCAATTCTGTTTTGATTTACCCAAAACCATACACACCTCCAAACACCCGGGCAACGTAACATGATGTAAATATTTGAAAAAGTGACACAATTTCGGCAATGTCGTCTTAGCTCAGTTGCTTAGAGCGTGGCCTCATTATCTAAACGTTTTTGGGTTCAAATCGTGGTGTGAGATGTCTTTATTTATTTTTTAAATTTTAATATTGAAGCAGGGTTATTTAAGCCATTTTTCACTTGTTTTTCAGATTTTTTAATGTTCGTTTTTCTAGGTTCTTTTTACTTCGCTTATTCTTAGGTTTTCATTAACACACTACCGACCACACACACCCAAAAACACCCAGTACCCCCCCCCCGGGTTATTTAAGCTATTTTTCACATTTTTTTTGTTTTTATTTTTCAGATTTTTAAAAGTTTTAACGTTCGTTTTTCTGTTCTCTTTTTCACGTTTTCTTTTTTTGTTTTTCCTATTTTTACATTTAACATCGTTTGTTTGCCTAATGTTATTTTTTTTAAATGTTTTTTTTCTCGATTTTTTAAAGTTTTAAAATATTTACTTCGCTTATTCTTATGTTTTGATTTACACCCCCACCACACCCCCGCCCGAGCACACACATCTCGAAACATCCGGGCAATGCCGGGTACCTCGCCGCTAGTCTATATATATATATAAAAGCGAAAATGTGTGTTTGTATCTATGTATGTCTGTATGTATGTGTGTTTGTATGTCTGCTAAAAACTTTTGACAGACAGAACAAAAATTCACAAATTTGGTCTCATATGAAAGCCTGACCCTCCGGACGGCAAATATCGAAGTTCTGGCCCGGAAGGTCCACTCTAAGTTAGTCAGCTGACCCTTTTTCTACAGGGAGAGCCCCCCGAAAAGTGACATTTTAACGATATTTATACGTAATTTAATAAACGCTGAGTCAAGTCACGTGACCTTGACGTAAGCAAGCTGTAATGGCGGTCGGTATATGAAAACATTGATTATAATAAGACTTTGTTATCGGTAAAAAAGGCGACTATCATACACATCAAAATATTAACTTTCATGTTATGAAAACGTTACCACAGTTATTAGCAGGTTAAAAATAGTTAGATACGATAGTTAAACGAAAAATAACAAGCCAAAAATGTGAAGTAAAAAAAAAAAAAATGCTTAAAAAATATTAATGATAGGTTTTTACAAAAAAACAAAGCCAAACGCCATTTTTCTTTTTAGTAACTATTTCTCTTTAGAGTAAGGAAGACGAAGAGAGAGAGAGAGAGAGAGAGACAGAGAGAGAGAGAGAGAGAGAGACACACACACACACACACACACACACACAAGAGAGAGAGATGTCAAGACAGGAAACGAGATTCGTTTTATTATGTTTTAAAATGTAAACAATGCATCTAAAAACATTACATATACGAAATAAAAGTGAATGGATTTGATCACATAGACATCTATGCTGACGACACTACCATTTATGGTAGCACATCTAAGACAGTAAACGACCAAGTTCTCTCCAATTCTCTCTCCTCTGATCTTGAGCACGTAGTACAATGGGGTAAAGAATGGCTGGTTACTTTTAATGAATCTAAAACCAAGCTTCTCTCTTTACATCATCAACATTCTGATCCACATCTGACATCAATTGAAATTAATGGCTCTCGTCTTCAGGAGGCCTCAAGTTTTGACAAACTTCTTGGCTTGACCATTACTCCTGATCTTAAATGGAACACGTACATCAAATCTGTTGCCAAGGCCGCTGGAAAAATGGTGGAATCTTTCTATCGATCCAGTAGATATCTCACTGCTGATGCTATTCTCTATCTATATAAGAGCCAGGTACGTCCAAGGATGGAATACTGTTGCCACATCTGGGCAGGAGCTGCTAGAAAGGACTTGGCCTGCCTTGATAGAGTTCAAAATAGACTTCGTAGCCTCGTAGGAGATGTCCTTATGTTGCGAGTTTGTCTCTGATGTATCGTTATTTTCATGGAAAGTGTTTGAATGAGTTTCAATCTATGGTCCCCCCTCGCCAAACTTTCACAAGAAACACTCGTCTAGCTGTAAACACTATCAATAATTCCCCCCACTCTTTATCTGTCCCTAAACCTAAACGTAGATTCCATGAATAAAGCTTTTTTCTTAGAACTGCACGCCTGTGGAATTGTCTTCCGTTTTCCTGCTTTCCGGCTGACTACAATATGGTTGTCTTCAAGACAAACGTAAATAAGTTCTTGATGAGCCGTTCCATATAAGTTATCAACTTTACCAAATTTTCATTACTAATGATTACTATAATGTCCAATTTCTACTGTACACTCTTTAACCCTTATCCTTGAGTGGCCTCTTGGCCTTGATAATGTGGTGATGCCTATGTAAAAAAAAAAAAAAAAATCCCAGGCATAAATCTTCCTTATTTTCGAGTCACGTTTGTTTCTACGAAAGATGAGACCACTTGAATTCTAAGAACAGATACTACACTTTGATCTTAACCAAAAGACCAAGTAATTGTCTTATACAGTTTAATTTTCTACCGATCATTATCTCCTATTATAAAAATAGGCATAATTTATATTTATCGATTACTAAATTGAGACAAGATGTCATATTCCAAAAATCACATCTGAACAAAAACATTTTCGAGTGATGTTTGTCGGGGTGGGGGACAAAAGGTGAAACCGCTTTAGCCAAAAGACCAAGTAAAAAAAAAAAGATGCGTATTATATATTTTTCATATATTAAATTAAGACAAGATGTCATATTCCAAACATCACAAATTGCTAAACTGCTGATTCCAAATTCTGAAATAAAAACATTGAAAAAGCCATTCTTAGTATTGGGAGGTTATGTTTTTTATATAATCTACAGTTAACTAGGAAGAGTTTAAGGAATTCATATAAAAGTATTATGTACTAGCAGATTACCCGATGTAGGTGGAAATACATTGAATGTTTCCTAGCAGAACACCCAGCATTGCCTGGGATCTGATAAGATTTGTTGATATATGTACTAGCCTAATACCCAGCATATGTACTAGCAGAATACCCGGCGTAGCCCGGGATAGGATAAAATTGGTGTATATGTACTAGCAAAATACCCAGCGTCGCCAGGGACTGTATGACATAGCACTAGCATGACATATATACTAGCTGATTACTGGGCATGGCCTGGGATTGGATAAAATTCATGGAATTTTTCCTAGCACAACACTCTGCATCGCCTGGGAATGGAAAAAAATTGGTTGATATAATTACCCAATGTAGGTGGAAGTACATTGAATGTTTCCTAGCAGAATACCCAGCGTTGCCTGGGATCAGATAAGATTGGTTGATATATGTACTAGCCTAATACCCAGCATATGTACTAGCAGAATACCCGGGAGCAGCCCGGGATTGGATAAAATTGGTGTATATGTACTAGTAAAAGACCCAGCGTCGCCTGGGATTGTATGACATGGCACTAGCATGACATATATACTAACTGATTACCCAACATGGCCTGGGATTGGATAAAATTCATGGAATTTTTCCTAGCAAACACCCGGTGTCACCTAGGATTGGAAAAAAATTGATTGATATATGTACTAAATGCCCAGCGTCGCCCGGGATGGATTACATAGGTGGATATCTGTACTAGCAAAATACCCGGCATAGCCCAGGATTGGATGAAGTAGGTGTATATGCACTAGCAGAACAGCCAGCGTAGCCTGGGATTGTATGACATAGTTGGATATGTACTAGCAGAATACCATGCGCCGCCCGGGATTGTATGATATAGGTGAAGTATAGGTCAGATTCTACAATCTTGAAGGTGTTTGTGCATTATAGGTCGATTTGAAAATTTTGAAGGCACTTGTGCAGGATATCTTCAATTTGACAATTTTGAATGTGCTTTTGCAGTATAGGTGCGATTTGAAAAATTTTGAAGGTGCTTGTGCAGTATAGGTCCGATTTGACAATTGTGAAGGTGCTTGTGCATTATAGGTCCGATTTGACAATTGTGAAGGTGCTTGTGCATTATAGGTCCGATTTGACAATTGTGAAGGTACTTGTGCAGTATAGGTCTGATTTGAAAAATTTTGAAGGTGCTTCTATTGTATAGGTCCGATTCAACAATTTTGAAGGTCTTGTGCAGTATGGGTCAGACCTGACAATTTTGAAGGTGCTTTTGCACTACAGGTCCAATTTGACAATTTTGAAGAGGAGTTACTACTTGGGAATACCAAATGCTTTATGTAGATCACCAAAGTTAAGCAACATTGTCTTGGTCATTATCAGATGGGTGACTACTTGGGAATACCAAATGGTTTGTATAGATCTCTATTAAGCAACATTGTCTTGGTCATTAACAAATAGGTGACTACTTGGAAATACAAAATGCTTTATGTAGATAACCAAAGTAAAGCAACATTGTCTTGGTCATTATCAGGTGGGTGACTATTTGGAAATACCAAATGCTTTATGTATATACCTAAAGTTAAGCAACATATAGCCATGTCCTTATCGGATGGGTGACTACCTGGGAATACAAAATGCTTGTGCATGATCACCAAAGTTAAGCAACATGGAGTCTGATCATTATCAGATGGGTGACTACTTGGGGATATCAAATGCTTTATGTATATCACCAAAGTTAAGCAACATGTAGCCTGGTCATTATCAGATGGGTTACTACTTGGTTGGTTGGTTGTTTTGTTTTACGTCATATCAATCCTTTTCAGGTTATTTAATGCCGAATCTGGTGATTTTGAAGAACGATTTTTTAATATAGTATATTTGTTTTTTAAGTCATATTCTATTTAACCCATAGTTGGGACCCTAACAGGTACTACCACTCCGGGTCAGAGTGGACCTGGGAGCAATGGCAATTAAAGGGTGGCTCCACACTTCCTAAGGCCTGCAAGCTGGGGCCTCACCATCGGATATAGTTTAAGGTCATATCCAGGACCGTTGTATAAAGGGTTCTTTTTTAATTTTTTTATAAAGGCCAATTATTTTAAGATATAAGAGTATGGTGTGGGGATTGTTTTTTTCAAATAACTCTTTAATATTGTTTTCTTTGTAGAATCGATGTAGAATCAGTACATTCAATTAATGTGTTTGATTGTGAGTGGTGTTTGACAAGGTATACAGATTGGTTGGTTTTCTTTTTTTAAGAGATATGAGTGGGTTAAGTGGGTATGGCCTATTTTTATTCTTGTTAGTTTAACTTCTTTTCTGTTTAATTTTGTGTTTTGTTCTTGTTTTTTTTATTTTTGGCATGATTTCGTACAGTTTATTGTTAGGGTATTCGTTCCAGTAAGTTTGCCATTTCTCTGTTGAGTATGCGTTGATACGTCTTTTTAGATCTATGTATGGAATTTTAAAATTTGCATCGATTGGGAGGTTTAAGGCATTTTTTGCTGCCGAGTCTGCTAATTCGTTACCTTTAATACCGGAATGGCTGGGTATCAAGCAGAAAATGATTTCTTTTTTACTGTTTAATTCAGTTAATTTTTGGAGTAGTTTTGCGATTAGGGGGTTGTCTATCTTTTTATTTTTAATAGCTTTTAGAGTAGATTGGGAGTCTGAAAGGATTATAAATTTGTTTTTTTTTTGTTATTGGAGGCGAGTTTGAGAGCTAGGATTAGAGCACGTATTTCAGCACTGAAGATTGAGGTTTCTTTTGGGAGGTTTGATTGGTTTTTTGATTGATTTATTGAGTATTGCTGCACTGGCTGTTGCGTTGTTTAGATCCATCTGTATAGATGTGTGTGTGGTTTGGATACTTTTCTTTGATTTTATCGAGATCATCATGATAGGTTATTGGATGAGTATGTTTCTTTTCATGTAACTTAGGTCGATGTTAGGGGATACGATTTTCCAGGGAGGTGTTTTGGGTAAGACAGTTTTGTGAATTTTGGTTATGGGGAGATAAGTCCAAAAGTTTGATTGCGTTTTCTTTTTAGTCAAAAGGGTGTTTGCGGTTTGGGTTTAAGGTGCTATTGTGTGCTGGGTTTGGCTGTCAGTTTTGTGTAGTACTTTCGACCGAGGTTCTGGTTTCTGAGCATTGGAGGGGTTTTATGGGCTTCTGCATACAGGCTTTCTACAGGGGAGGTTGGAAATGCTCTTAGTGCTAGTCTTAGTCTGGAATGGCATATTGTATTGAGGGTTTTTAGGTATGACTTTCTGGTGGATTGATATATGAAGCTACCATAATCTATTTTTGATCTAATTAATGCTCTATATAGTTTGAGTAGTGTGTTCTTGTCAGCTCCCCAATCTGTATGGGCAATGACTCGTAGGAGTTGTAATGCTTTATTACATTTGGTTTTGATATAATTGATGTGTGGAATGAAATGTAGTTTTTTGTCGAAAATGATTCCCAGGTGCTGGTGTTTGTTTACAAATGGAATTTTTTCATCTTCAATCTGTAAGGTTGGGTCAGGGTGGAGTTTGTGATAGTTACAGAAATGGATGCATTTTGTCTTAGTTTTGGAGAATTTGAAACCATTTTTAGTTGCCCATTTATTAATTTTATTTATGTTGCGTTGTAATTTTCTTTCAATAGTATGAATGTATTTAGATCTGTAGCTGATTGAGCAATCATCTATATATAAAGAGCTATGTATATCAGGAGAGAGTTCTTTTATAATGTTATTGATTTTAATGTTAAAGAGAGTTGTTGACAATATGCTGCCTTGGGGCACTCCTTGTTTTTGTGGGTCTGATAAAGTCAAGTCTATGCGAACTTGGAAAGATCTGTCTTAAGTTTTTTTATAAATTCAGCTAGTCTACCTCTTAGTCCAATGTTGTGGAGGTCTTTTATGATGCCGTATTTCAAGGTAATATCATACGCCTTCTCTAGGTCAAAAAATATGGTGGTTACATGTTGTTTCTTAATGAAAGCTTCCCTGATATTTTTCTAGATTGATGATATGATCAATGCATCCATGATTTTTTTGGTAGCCACATTGATTTTTTGAAATGATATTGTTTGTTTCTAGGTACCACATTAAACAGAAGTTGATCATTCTTTCTTTGCATAAGCAACTTGTTAGAGCAATAGGTCGGTAATTTTCTGGATTTGATGAATTTTTTCCCGTTTTTGCTATGGGAATTATCGTGGCTTGTTTCCATATTTTGGGGAATTCTTTCTTTATCCATATTTTGTTGAACATTTGCAGGAGAGTTTTAAGTGATTCGGGAGGTATATTTTTTAGGAAACTGTAGTGGATCTCATCCGGTCCCACGGCTGAGTTGTGGGATTTTTCTATGGCATCTTTAAGTTCGTCTAGTGAGAAGGTCTCGTTGTAGGGTTCTTGGTTATTGGAATCGAAGTTTATTTTATATTTTTCCTGATTTTCCTTTAGTGTTTGAAATTGTTTTTTGTATTGTTTCGATAATGAATTGTTAGCAAAAGTTTTGGCCACTGTATCAGCTATATCTTTGTTTTCAATTATTTTGTTGTTTTTAGTGACGAGGTGATTGTTTAGGGTGGGGTTATCTTTCCCGGAGATTTTTCTAATCATTTTCCAGACAGTTTTAGGTTGATAGAAGTGTTGATTTGATTGACGAATTGTTGCCAACAATTTTGTTTTGATTCCTTTATTGTTTTACGTGCTTTTGCTCTGAGTCGTTTATATTCTATGAGGTTACTGGTTATGGGTTGCTTTTTGAATTTCCTTAAGGCTGCCTTTTTTCTTATGGCTTTTTTGTATTCTTGGTTGAACCATGGTTTGTTCTTTTTATTTGGAGAGAAATTTTTGGGGATGCATTCTTTAGCTATTAGAATTAGAATTCGGGAGAAGTCTTCCATTGATTGAACGTTTTGTTCTATTGTTGCGAGCATAATTGTTTGAATTTTATCCAGTTTGCTTTGTTCGTATTCCATCTTGGTATGTTGTTTTGGATAGTACTATTGTAGTCTATTATGATGGGAAAATGATCGCTTCCACAGGGATCATCATGTTTTCCATGTATAATCCAGAAAGCTTGATGGGTCACACATGGTTAGATCAATGGCACTGGTTGTACCATTTGTTGGATTTAAGTGGGTTCTTTTTTGTTGAGAAGGCATATGTTGTTATTGTTTATAAATTGTTCGATTTTGTTTCCTTTGGAGTTGGTTGTTTTGCATCCCCATAGTGTGCTATGGCTGTTGAAGTCTCCTAGAAGGATGAAAGGTGAGGGTAATTGTTTGATTAGGTTTTCTAATTCAGTATTATTTATTGGTTCAGTAGGAGGTAAGTATAGAGAACAGATTGTGAGAGTTTTTTGGAGTGTGACTTGGGCTGCGACTGCCTGAAGATTGGTTTGGACAGTAAGCTTGCTCTTTAGGA
Source organism: Euprymna scolopes (assembly GCF_053919585.1). NCBI lineage: Eukaryota > Metazoa > Mollusca > Cephalopoda > Sepiida > Sepiolidae > Euprymna > Euprymna scolopes. The sequence continues at coordinate 125,658,475 of NC_136483.1, read as the reverse complement.
TATCGTTTCTTACTAGGATTGATGTGCCTCCATTGGATCGTAAGCCTGTATTACGGATATAATGATACTGTTCGTAGTTCTTTGTTTTTAGGTAGTTGTGTTGTAGAAATGTCTCTTGTAGACAGATGACTGCTGGGTTGTATAGTGAAATAAGTATAAGGAGTTCGTTAAAATTAGGTTTAATGCCTCGGCAGTTCCATTGAATGATAGTTTGAGTTTTTTTACTGTGTTCTGCCATTTTATTTGTCTGGGGGTGTTTTGTCTTCTACCTCCATCTCCTCAAGTTATTTATTTTTTGTCAGAGTTTGTATCTTTGGTGAAGTGTTTGGTTGGGTTTTTTCTTTTTTTTTTGTTTGGATCTGGATGTCAACCTGGATCTTGCTTGGGATGTTGCTGTTTTGGGTTCTTGTTCATTCTTTCCCTCTTGATTACTTGTGTTTGGTTTCTTTTTTTTTTCCAGGGTGTTTTCGATTTCCATTTTTTCTAGAATTTGGAATTTTGAGTGTCTACTGCTTGGTTTTCTTCTTTTCTGGTTCCTTTGCGGAGGGTACTAGGCGAGTGTTCTTTTGATTTTGGGATGTTTTCAGTTTGTGTGGGTTTTTTGTTAGAGGATTGTGTTTGATTTTTGGGATCTGGTGGGATTTTTCTTTCAACTGTTTGGTAGTTATTTCCAAGTACAGCTGAAGTTGACGGCAGTTGCCGTAAGGTGGCCCTCAGTGTCTCAACTAATTCATGAAGTGATTTTATGAGGGTAGAGATTTCCTTTAGTTCAGTGTTTTCTATTGTTTTTAATTGATTTTTGGTTGCACCTGCGTATGATCTAGTTGATTATGTTGTGGTGGCTGTTTCAATAATTTTCCTAGCTTCGGTAAAACTTATGTTTTTGGTATATTTTAATTCATTTATTTTCTTTGATCCAGTTTTGGCAGAGCGATGAGTATGCTTGATGGTTCTCACCACAGTTTGGGCATTTTATATTTCCTTGGCATTCTGTTTCCTGGTGTTCGTTACTGCTACACTTTGGGCATACTGTTTTCCTGGTGCAGTATTCTTTGAAGTGGCCAAATTTTGGGCAGTTTAGGCAGCGAAGTGGTCAGGGGATATATGTTTCTACTTTAATGTTAACATATCCAATCTTGAGTTCAGTTGGTGGAGTGGGAGTATTGAAAGTTAATATGTATGTGTTGGTGTTAATTGTTTGTTCGTTTCTTTTTATTGTAATTCTTTTAGTATCAATAAGTTTTTGATTTTTTAGTTGTGTTTTTATTTCATCTAGAGAGTAGGTGTTAGTTCTGGACATCTGATGACTCCCTTTGAGGTGTTGAGGGTTTTGTGAGGGTAGGCTTTGATGTTTATATCATGGAACTTTGTCCATGTTAAAATTTCTTCGGCACTACTATGAGTATGAGTAAAGTTCCATTTTTTAATTTTTTAATTTGTTTTGTGTTCAGATTTTTGTTGATAATTTTTTCGATTTTGAATGGGGACATTTTAGTTATTTGTGTGTTATCTTGCGATTCCAAGATTATATATTCCGGAAAGTTTGTGTTTTCATCTTCATCACTTTCTGGATGGGGCCTTTTAATTTTTTTTGAAACCATAGAATATTTTGTTTTTTTTCATCATCCTTGCTCCCCACCCTCCTCGGAGCCCTAAATTGGGAGATGGTTGGGGGGAAACCCATTCGCCCAAGCATCTCAGGGATACAATGATAATATACTCAAACAGTGAGTATAGCTGCTTATGACAATTTTTTTCATTTCCTTGGACCCAGCAAGGTGTAGAAAGGGTTAGTTGTCAATAGCATCAGTTTTCACCATCTGATTGGCCCTTGCCATCGCCTTCTAATGATAGTATGTGTGTGTTTTTTTTTTCATTTTTTATATGAGTGTAATGTGTTTGTATTTCTCTTTATGGGGGTTTACTATTATTAGGGACTGTCATGACTAGCCGGTTGGTTGGGTCGAGCCTGTCCGACCGCCCGTCTAGCCGAAGTAAGGGCCAAAGTGAAGTGTTGCTAACTCACGACCATTTGGTTCCGAGGTCGTGAGTTGCTCAGCCACCAGGATCCCGTTCTAAGGCATTACGGGTCGCCACCTATGGCCAACAGGTGGCTTCATTGAGGGACTTTTACTCTCTGCAGGGGGGCAGTCGATGTATTCTGATACTCCACTGACAGGGTCTGGGAGTGGGGGGGGATAAAAAGGGGAGGGAGAGGGGCTGTTGTTTTTGTAGAACAAAATTAAGTTTCACAAAAAAGATCAGAAAACAAAAAACATCAATGTAGGTGCATTTCATCTCGGGAAGCCAAAAGACAGCCTGATCTGGTAGCACCAGTTACTACTTGGAAATACCGAATGCTTTATGTAGATCAACAAAGTAAAGCAACATGGAGTCTTGTCATAATCAGATGGATAACTACTTGGGAATGCAAAATGCTTTATATAGATTAACAAAGTTAAGCAACATTGTCTTGGTCATTATCGTATTGGTGACTACTGGGTAATACAAAATGCTTTATGTAGATCACCAAAGTTAAGAAACAATGAGGTTGGTCATTCTAAGATGGGTGACTACTTGAGATTACCAAATGATTTATACAGATCACTAAAATTAAGCAAACATGGAGTCTGGTCATTATCAGATGGGTGACTTCTTGGGAATACAAAATGCTTTATGTAGATCGATGTAGCAAATTTATTAATTTAGTAAGAGGAAGGGGATTATGTGGGTTAAATCATGAAAAATGATGGTCGAAATTATTAACATATTCAAGAATTATGAAAAACGGTGAAATGTGAGTTATTAGATTGGTGTGTAATGGAATGAAATAACCAGCCAGATAACGTCTCAAAGTTATTTTCTTTGTAAGTGGAAGGTGATTTTGTGGGTTAAATCATGAAAAATGATTGTCGAAATTAGTAACATATCAGAGAATTATGAAAAGTGATGAAATAAAAGTTTTTTGATTTGTGCGTTATAATGAAACAAACAGTCCAGATAAAGTCTCAAATTTATTATTTTAGAAAGAGGGGGTGTATTGTGTGGGTTAAATCATAAAAAATGATTGTCGAAATTAGTAACATATTGAAAAATTATGAAATTTGTGTTATTTGATTGGTGTGTTCATAATGAAATAGACAGCCCAGATTATGTATCAAAGTTATTATTTTAGTAAGAGCGGAGCTATACTTTGGGTTAAATCAGGAAAAATTGTTGAAATTAGTAACATATCCAAGAATTATGAAAATGATGAAGTAGGAGTAATTTGATTGGTGTGTGTGTGTGTAATGAAATAACCAGCCACACAATGTCTCAAAGTTATTACTTTAGTAAGAGGAGGGGGGATTATGTGGGTTATTTTATGAAAAATTACTGTCGACATTAGTAACATATCCAAGAATTATGAAAAATGATGAAATGTGAGTTATTTGATTGGTGTGTTTGTAATGAAAGAACCAGCCAGACAATGTCTCAAAGTTATTACTTTAGTACGAGGGGGGATAATGTGAATTCAATCGTGAAAATAATTGTCAAAATTAGTAACATATCCAAGAATTATGAAAAATGATTACATGTGAAATGTATCAAAGTTATTATTTTAGTAAGAGTGGGAAGATATGTGAGTTTAATTATGAAAAATGATTGTGGAAATTTGTAATATACCAAGAATTATGGGATTCAATGAGATACGTCCACTTACAGATTACCCAGAATCCTCCGGGATTGAATGAGATACATGCAAATATATGCAAGCAGAATACACGGGCGCCTGGGATCCAATGAGATAGATACAAATATATATTAGCAGAATACCTGCCATTGCCTTGGATTGAATTAGATTGATTGAAATATATACTAACAGAATACCTTGCGTCGCCCAGGATTTCATTGGATTGATTGAGATATGTACTAGCAGAACATCCGGCGTTGCCCGAGATCGAATGAAATAGGTTAGAATATATATTAGCAAAATACCTGGCGTTGCTTGGGATTGGATGAGATAGGTGGAAATATATACTAGCAGACTACCCTGCATCGCCCTGTATTGAATGAGATAGGTGGAAATATAGAGGATTTAATAATGCAGGTGCAGATAAATACTAATAGAATACCTGGCATCACCTGGGATTAAATGATATAGGTACAAATACAGAATAGACGAATACTTGGCGTCGCCCGGGATTGTATTAGATAGCTGCACTTATACAAATGCAGAATATTCGGCATTCCTCTCATGACGAGATCGGTTCTACGCATGCGTCAGATGACGTCATGACCTGATTTAGTTTAAATAGTTGAAGAACTGACTAAATTTCATGTACGTCGTGTTACCTCAGTTGGTTAGAGCGTTGGATCATTATCTAAACGTTTTGGGTTCGAATCGTGGTGTGAGATGTCTTTTTTTTTTTCGATTTAAATATTGAAGCATATTTTTCACGTAACGTTCGTTTTTTTTTGTTTTTTTTTTTAATTTGCTTATTCTTAGGTTTTCATTAACATTGGTCATTTTTATTTCTGGCGACTGCCACTACTCCCTCCTTCAATTAATTATAAGTGAAAGAAACAAATAGAGACCCCCCCCCCAAAAAAAAAAAAAAAAATTGTGATAACTGAAAACTAGGCTAAAAAAAAAAAAAAAAAAAAAAAAAAAAGGAAGTTACATCCCTTATCACAAAGCTACCCAATGTAACTCTTGTATACACAAAACTACTATGCAATTTCGAAACGATATATTTTGATTTTATTTTCAATATCTAAAAAATATTTTAATGGTATTTTTATTAATACTTGAAAAATAATTTAATAGTATTTATTTCGATTTTATTTTTTAATATTTTGACACAAAATATTTACTGAACATAAATACAATTTTCAAGGTTTTTAAAGAAATTTTCTATATTTTCAAAGAAATAATAGAAATAAGTCCTTTTCAAGGCAAAAGTCAAATTTCAAGGACTTTTCAAGTCTATGCAAACCCCAATTTCATAATTACTTAATTGAACAATTCAAACAATGCCAAGTGGATCCATATTTGTACACTTAAAATTTAAGCAATGAATTCCTAATTTTAGTCTTGTGAGTTGATGACATTTTTGTTGCATCGAATTGTGACAAAATGTTAATAGATGTTATGAATGGCCTAAATACAAAATTCAAAATGGCCGATTTTGGTCGGATATCAAGGTTTCTGGGCATAAAATTTACTCAAAAGAAAAAGGAATTAAGATGAATACATCATGGTACATTGACAAAATCCTATTAAAATTTGGAATGCAAGACTGCAAAGAACGCGCTACACCAGCTAAAAATGATATAAAATATGAACTTGGAATCTGAAATAATTAACTAAATTATATTGAGAGATCATAGGGAATCATATTTAATGGTAGCCACAAGGCCAGATATGTTAGACAGTAATATATATCACAAAAATTAGCAAGATTGACAATGAGGGATTTAAACAGGGCTAAAAGGGACTAAGGAACAATCTATTTATTTAGAAAATCTATAAATCCTCTAAGTTAAGAATGATTTTTAGATTCAAATTGGGGAAACAATGACAATCGAAAAAGTATAACTGGATACTGTTTCAGACTATCAAAAGACAGGCCCATTATTTCCTGAAAATCTAAGAAGCAGTAAATTATAGCACTTTCTATTTGTGAAGCTGAATTTGCAGCACTCTCATTCAATTCACTTAATACTGACATGGCTCAAAAACAGAATTAAATCAACCTTTCATAATTGTGTTGTAACAATAGTAAAAGAAGAAAATCAAGTCGAGGTTGATTTAACAAAGTGTCACAGGTACAAAGGTGGGAATACGGGTATAACTGACTAGCGCTCAGCTAGGCAGTGGAGTACTGTCGTTCCTTCTCGCCGGTGTAGACATTACTTGTACTATATATATATATATATATATATAGTGAGAACCGGTGTAATTTCCCTTATGCATACAAAGGCCGGTATAACAATAATTCATCAAAAAAAAAAAAAAAATATTTTAAATGTTAACATTTCTCATGAGTCATCCTTCACCAATCTGCTTCTGATGTTAGGCTTTTATCATCAATTTTGACTTTCTGATAAATTCTATTATTAAATGTCAAAATAATCAACAAGATGAGAAGTGTATATTTACTTTGATGGTGGTTTTATAGAAAATAAAAAATTTTATACCTTGTTATCAAAATTAAATCTGCTTAAATCTCTTGTTTCAGTTGCTCTTCGGTCACCATGAGTCAAGGCTCCCTAGAAAAAATAAATCATTTCAAACATGAAATATTTGTGCTTGTATTATGAGGCAGTATGAAAGTAGAAAAAAATGTGAGTCCTTATGAAGAAGATATGAATGGACAGCTATAAGAAATAAAGGGAGGAATAAAGAAAAATATCACCATACAAAAACATAGCATTGCTTTCTTTCAGTGTACTACTAGCAACAGGCTCAATCACACAAACAGCAATCCTCTTGCTATTCCAAATGAGATCATCTAGCGAGTGTAATAGCAATAACAAGTAAAATAAAAAAAGAAAGCACTTCTTTTTTTATCAACACTGCATTCAATATTTCTCTTTGATAAAAGTTTTAAAAAAAAAAAGTATGTAAGTACATTCAAAATTTCAACAATTTGTTTATCAAGGAATTAATGTGTTGTCTATATTTAATAAATAATTAAATAAAAAACAAAAAATAAATTATTCTATCAAAATAAAATAAACTTTTTTTTGATGAAATATAATATTTGTCTTCTATCATCAACACAATAGCGGAGTTACTATCTTTAAGAGCATATCTGAGAAAATTAATCACATCCTGTCTGCTCATCCTTCAGCTAACATTCATGTTTGTGGAGACTATAATGTCCACAATGTGAAATGGTTCACTCAAATAAGACAGATGATGAAGGGAGGTTCTGTCACGATTTCTCCATTACTTATGTCCTCACTCAGATTGTTCATGAACCTACCCGTGTGCCTGACACTGATGGTCAGTATGCAAGACTCCTAGACTTTTTTCTTACAACTTGCCCGGAGCTATGTTCATCTTCTGTTCTGTCTCCATTGGCATCTTCTTACCACCCTGTTGTATCAGTTAAGATAAAAACCAAATGTAATAAGTCCTCAGACGTACCTCTCCTTTGTACAGTATATTGATACCCTTTGAACGACTGGGATAGCTTCCATACTTTTTTTTTTTTATCAGATCTACCTCTGCGTTCCATGTTTAAAAATAATGTATCCTCTATGGTATCAAACCTGATGGAATAGTTAATTGTAGATATAGACCACTTCATACCCTCCAAAAAATTCTGAAGTCCAAAGTAGCTGAGCAGCGACTTGGTTCTCACCAGTTTTGGCAAATAGCAATCAGGGTCCTACAAAAAAAAAAAAAAAAAAAAAGCGTGTGCTCTATCCCAACAATCATCGATGGACATGAGATAATCTTGTCAGCATCAGACAAAGCTAAACTCTTTGTCAAGACTTTGTAGCTAATTCTACTCTATGTGACGAAAGCTGTCAAACCCTCATATTTCCTCCTGTATGATGCTGCCAAGCTAATCAAAAACCTTGATTCCAGTAAAGCAACTGGCCCTGTTGGCATTCCAATTATAGTGTTGAAAAAGCTTCAACCAGAACTCCTATACTTACAAAGCTGTTTAAGAGTTATCTTAAGGAGAATTTCTTCCCAACACCCTGGAAAACCTCATCAGTATGCCCTGTATTTAAGAATTCAGGTGATCAGTCATAATACACCCATCTCGGACACAATTTCATTAGGGAGGTTGTTTCTAATAATTAAACCCTCATTCCAAATTTCAATTAAAACCACCATTAAAATATTTTTTAAAGTGAGGTAATCTTAACATTCAACCTTCAAAAGTTGTGATACAACTAATCATGCTTAAGGTTTGGGAATTTACATGAAGAGAACATAGCAACATGCATTGCATTGACCCCAAGTTAGTGCGCAAATCATGAGTCATCATAATGGTAGCGATTTACAAACAAGTTTCTGAAATATAAAATTGAAAACCTTAGACAACATAATTTAGTTTTTTTTACACTTAAATTAAAATTGTTACTTGTCCAATGTTTACATAAGTTTGTATGTTAAAAAATTTAGATCATACTGAATTTCCTGAGTTTTATGTAATTTTTTTTTTTTTTTTTTTTTTTTTAAATTCTTCAGAAAAATAATTTAGGACCAACTTTTTAAATAAAAATTTTACAAAGTGGTAGATAATTTCTCTAATGTAATGTAAAATAATTTCCAATTTCTATTTCTTCTCCAATTTATTTTTGTTATTCAATTAAAAACAGAAATAAATCTCAAGATATTTTTAAAATTTGATGAAAATTCATATTACTCTACGGTAGTATAAATATTGCAAAGAACTGATATTCAGTGATAATCTGTTAAAATGTTTTAGTTTATCTGAATTTTAATTAATAAATCTATTTTTCATTCACTAAAATAATCAGCAAAACATGTGCAAGCTTGCAACTATTGCATTATTCTCCATGCTTTTCTTTATCAAAACAGTGCACCTGTTTTACAATTCCACATTAAAACAACCTTCCTATTGAGCTATACTTGTTCCATTTGACCATCCCCCCCCCCCGAAGCTGAAAGAATCCTCAAAGTCTTGTTTTCTCAATATAGAGGCCAACTAGAACCACAATGAGTTTGAGAGTTCCCCGCACACTGTACAGATTAGTAATACCCACTTACTATAAAAATGCTTTGGAGATTTCAAGGTAGTTCTACTAAAATAGTTACATTTAAGAAACCAAAGCACTCAAAATACCCCCATTTTGTTTGGAAATGAATATCCTTTCATATACTTAAATACTCTACATGATATATTTGCAAAGTTTTTAGGAAAGTAATTATAAAAATGTCAATGCTGTAAAATGGTTATTTTGAGTCAGTTTTTTTGTTTTGTTTTGGATCTCTGCTGTATTTTGAAACTTGGTACAACTTTCCTATGAGGAATTTTGCCATAAATTTGGAAAACAATTAAAAAAACAAAAAAAAACATCAATTTGACTTATTATCAGGGTACAAAATAAATTTGTCTGTTTTTTTTTTTTTTTTGTTGTCTTAAAAAACAAACAACTTTAACATGTGTTTTGAATACTTTTTCTAAATATTTTTTGTACCCCAAGTAATGAGTAAATTAACATTTTCATTATTTTTATGCATTAAAATTATAATTTCGTATAGATTTCTTTTGGTATAAAATGTTTTAAAATACCCCCTCCCCCAATCCAAACTGTAACAAGTTTTTAGCAAAAAACAAAGTATGGATAATAATTACAACCTAAGCAGCAATAGCTGTTGTTGGCTTTATTTGAAATAAACAAGTTTGATGAAGTATGTTTACGAAAGCAAGAAAAATTTTTTTTGTTTAAAATTAATGCTGTTTGCGATTTTTCTACAAAATTTCTTTCAATAAATAATAGTTTTCAAATATATTTAACTTTTTGAACTTCAGTAATAAATATAGTTGCCAATAAAAAAAACTAAAGATTTTAGGCAATTTTGTGTGAATACCCTAAAAAAAAATTGGTGGATAAATAAAAAGGAAAAATAATGATAATCTAGAATTTAGTGTAAAGAAGGGATCATTTTCACATAAATTTAATGTATAATTAACCCCCATTTCCTGACTATTCTTGCTTTTTGGAGCTGTTTTATTGATTTTTTTTTTTGGATATTAGTGATGGAACAATTCCAATATTTTTTTTACCAATTCCGTACTAAATTCCTGATTCTGATTATATATATATCTAAACATTTAACTATAAAATGGTTACTTTGTCCCAATTACCATAAAAACACCACTTAAATGTGCATATATTTTCTTAAACGTAAAAACACATTTGTGAGGGGGGTAGGTGATCAATAGATTTTAGTTTTACTGGAATTTTAAATCAATAAATTATTTATTTCATTATTATAACCAGCAGTGGAAGATTTTTCAAAAAAAAAAAAAAAAATGATTCAAAGAATCGTTTTTGGCATTGGAAAATAGACAAATTTTTCTGATTCTGATACCTCAGGAGGTTCAATTGTCTCAACACTAATATGTAGGTATATATATATATATATATATATATATATATATATACACACATATATACACATACATACGTAAATATACACACACACACACACACACACACACACACACAATTACGCTATCACTAAATCTAGGTCTGGAGAAGTGTCTCTTGAACCTGTCATACTTTAAATATGAGTGACAAATCTCACGTAAAATTTTTTTTTATTCAACCCTACTACTAATCCTAAGTCCGAATGCTAAATATAAAATTTTTTAATTCTGTTGATTGATTGATTGGTTTTACGGCATATCAACCTATGTGGTCATTTAATGCCGGAGTCTTTTTTTTTTTTTTTTTTAAACTTTTTTTTATTTGGGGGGGGGGGGGGGGAGACGACTTTTTCAGCCTTTCCTCCCTTTTTTATAAAATTGAACTAAGAAATTAAATGTTGTATTTATACATGGATGTGTATATTTGGGTGACTTTAAATTTCCTTAAATTTTCTTATATAAATTTACTTTCCTTAGGTATGCTAGAATATTTGCTGAGTTGACCTTTTCAAAAAGGTCTTCCATATTGCTTTCTGTATAATATAATTTTCTAGTTGGGGCAAGGTCATCACACCCAACTAGGATATGTTTTACTGTGAGTGTCTCCTGGCATGGGATGCACTCTGGCGCCGATTCTCCATTTAGTATATAAGAATGAGTAAAGTTGGTGTGTCCTATGCGCAGCCGAGTCAGTATCACATCTTCTCGGCGTGATCTCTTGATGTCCGGACATCGTTCCTTAAGTTCAGGTTTGATTGAGTATAATTTGTTGCCCTCTTGCTGACTCCACCGCAGTTGCCATTTTTCCTGTATGTATGCTTTTATCTGGGGTCTAAGATCAGTATGTGGAATCTTAAAATTGTCAGTTGGAAGGTGAGAAGATCTTTTTGCAGCTATATCTGCCCTGTCATTGCCTTTGATCCCCACATGGCTGGGGATCCAGACAAGAATAATGTTTTTAGTAGTTGAAAGGATATTGATTTTTTCTATTAATTTTGTTGTTAGTGGGTTTTCTTGTTTTTGATTTTGTATAGATAATAGGACTGATAGAGAATCTGTGAGAATGATGAAGGTTTTGGTGGTTTCCTCTGAAATTATGTTGAGTGCTAGATCGATAGCTATAGTCTCTGCAGTGAATATAGATGCTTCATTTTGAAGATTTCTCTTCATTGTGGTTTTATGGTACGTTGCTGCACATCCAGTGTGATTGTTGCTTTTAGACCCGTCTGTGTAGATAAAGGTGTAGTCTGAATATTGTAATTTTAAATGTTGAAGTTAGTCGTGGTATTCAATAGAGTTTGTGGTAGATTTGGACTTTTTGTTTAGGTTCAGTTTTATTTCTACTTGTTTCATGGTCCATGGGGGTGTTTTAGGCAGTATGAAGTTGTGAATGCTGGAGATTGGAATTTTCGATTCTTCAATGCTTTCCTTCATTCGGAGCCCGAAAGTTTTGATAGTTTTTCTTCTCATGTTAAAGAGTTCTTCATATTTAGGATAGAAGGTACATTGGTATGCAGGGTTGTTTGGGCAAGACTTCAGTTTCAGTAAATATTGAAGGGCTAACTTTTCTCGCCTTAGATCTAGTGGGGGTTCGTGTGCTTCCGTGTATAGGCTGTTCACGGGGGAAGTTCTGTATGCTCCTAGGGCCAATCTTAGGCCAGTATGGTGAATAGGGTCTAGGCTTTTTATATATGATGTTTGGGTTGATCCATATATGAAACAACCGTAGTCTAGCTTTGAGCGGACTAGTGCTCTGTAAAGTTTAAGGAGTGTTTCCCTGTCTGCACCCCAATCGGTATGTGCTACCGCTCTCAAAAGATTTACACCTTTGTTACATTTTTTTTTCAGATAGTTTATGTGTGGGATGAATGTTAACTTTTCGTCAAATAAAATCCCTAAGAATTTGTACTGGTCAGTAACGGGTATGGGCATTCCTTCCATGGTTAGGACAGGATCATTATGTATGTTCTTTAGTTTGCAGAAATGCATGCATTTCGTTTTTCTTTTGGAAAATCTAAATCCATTCTCTTCCGTCCATCTCATTACTTTGTTTAAGCACAATTGAAGTTTCCTTTCTATTATAGATATATATCTAGATCTACAGCATATTAGGAAGTCATCCACATATAGGGAACAATCTACCCCAGGGTTAAGGTTTTTTACAATGTTGTTAATTCGGATACTGAACAGGGTCACTGACAGTATACTCCCTTGAGGTACTCCATTCTCTTGTTCTTTCAAGTCCGAGGGAGCTGTGCCAACCTTTATTCTGAAGCGTCTATTTTTTAAAAAATTTTCAATAAAAATTGGCATTCTGCCTTTTAGTCCAAGCGCCTTCAGATCCCTTGTAACACCGTACTTCCACACAGTATCGTAGGCTTTTTCCATGTCAAAAAACACTGCTGTTAAATGTTCCTTCCTTACAAAGGCTTCTCTGATGAAGGTTTCAAGTCTGACTATGTGGTCTATTGAACTTCGATTTTTCCTGAATCCTGTTTGAAATTCTGTAATAAGATTCTCTGTTTCCAGGAACCAGATTAGTCTTTTGTTTATAATCCTTTCCATGGTCTAACAAATGCAGTTTGTTAGAGCTATTGGCCTGAAATTCAATGGATCTGAGACGTTACTTGATTGGGATTGGATGTTTGAGTTTTCAGATTTGGGGATTGGTATTATTGTGGCCTCTTTCCAGGTCTCGGGTACGTTTCCACTGGACCATATAATATTGAAAATTTCAAGTAGGTATTTCATTGAGGATTTCATATGGAATTTCATCGGGCCCTGTAGCTGTGTCATAGGATTTGGTTAGCGATTCTTTTAATTCTTTTAATTCAGGCAAGGTAAGAGGTTGGTTGTATTTTTCAGTATTTTGTGATTTAAATAGAATTTTCTTTTTCTCTTCCTTTTCTCTAATCTTTTGGAATTTCTCTGTCTGCCACATGATGAAATTTTTGATAAATTATCTGCCAGGTTATTGGAAATGTCTTTTTGATCGGTGTATATTTTGTTGCCTTTAGAGATGTGGGATATTGGTGTACTACTACACTTTCCTTCTATTTTCCTCATCATGTTCGCCTTGGTATTCACATTAATTTTGGATATATAATTTCTCCAAGTTGTTCTTTTGGATTCCTTTATGATTCGTCTGGCTTTTGCGCTGTTGTTTTTGAAGAAATCCAGATTTTCGCTTGTTGGATACTTTTCGAATTTTCTCAAGGCAGCTCGTCGAGCTCTGATGGCTTTTCTGCATTCTTTTGTGAACCAAGGTTTGTTGTTGATTGTTGGTTTTGGTTGTTTTCGGTATGGTATTATTTGCTATGTTTGTGAGTGTTTTAATGAAGTAGTTCAAATGGTCATCTTCATCATTCTTTTCGATAATTAATTGGTTTTTGCACTGTTCCTGGAAGTCTTCCCAATCCGCTTTATGTAGGTTCCATTTGGGTGTTTTTTGTTCAGTGCTAGTACTTAGACTTTCCAGGATGATTAGGAAATGATCACTCCCACAGGTGTCATTGTGTACTTTCCAGTCATAGTCCATATATATGGAAGGATCACATAAGGTAAGGTCAATGGCGGTGAAAGTACCTGTTGCTGGATACATATAGGTGTAGTTTTGATTATTAAGAAGGCATAGATTATTTTTATTTATTATGTTTTCTATTTCTTTTCCTTTTTTATTTGTTTCTTTACTTCCCCATATTACATTGTGACTGTTGAGATCTCCTAGTAGAAAAAAGGGTTTAGGAAGTTGTTTTATTAATTGAGTTATCTCAGTTTCGTTGATTGTATCTTTTGGAGGGATGTATATTGAGCAAAGTGTTATAGTTCTATGTAGAGTCACTGAAACTGCAATTGCTTGCAAGTTTGTGTTTATATTTATTTGTCTTTGAGGGACTTCATTCTTCACGAGTATTGATTTGTCTCCAGAAGCTCTGTCCGTATCTTTATTTATGTAGTTGTAAGATGTGTAGTGTTTTATGTTGATGGTATTATTTTCTTTCAGAAAGGTCTCTTGTAGACAGACAAGTGCTGGGCTCATATTTGTTATTAATAATGTGAGTTCATTTTGGTTTGCTTTTATCCCTCTGATATTCCATTGTAATATTTTGTTCATCATTTGGAATTGTGTTCAACTTCCATCGTCTCCAATCCCTCAAATCTATTTTCTGTCGGAGTCCCTGTTCGAGATATAGATCGGGATCTTTCTTTTCCTGTTTTTTTTTTTTTTTTTTTTTTTGTCTGGGGGGATTTTTGATTCTTTTCTGGCTTATGATGTGTTTGATGGTTGTTCGGTTGTTTTTGTAGAAATGGTTTGTGGTTTTGTTTCTTTTTGTGGTTCAGTAGTGTCTTTACTTAATATTATCCTTGGATTGGTTGCAGACATTGCACTATTCATTTTCCTCATTTCTTCTAATAGTTCTTTCATTTCTTTTATTAGTTTGCTTAGGACATCAATTTTCTTGCCAGTTGTATCCGTTACATGTATATGACCATTTTGATTGTTGATTGGAGTAGTTTTTTTAGTTGCATCTGCATATGTTTTAGTTTCGATGATTTTCCTGGCCTCTGGGTAGGATATATTTTTTATATGTTTTAGTTTGGTCACTTCTTTTTCTCTTTTCCATATTTCGCAATATCTAGAGCCAGCGCCATGGTTTCCCAGGCAGTTGGCACACTTGAAATCTTTTCTGCAGTCAATGTGTGGGCCGCTTTCTCCACATCTTCCACACACTGGTAATCGTGTGCACCGATCTTGATGGTGTCCAAACTTCTGGCACTTGAAGCATTGGAGAGGGTTTGGAATATAAATTTCTACATTTATTTTCATATATCCAACTTTCACTTCTTTGGGTATGGTGAGGGAATCAAAAGTTAGTATATATGTATTGGTATCGATTTTCTCACTATTTTTTTTATTTGAACTCTGCGAACATCTAACACATTCTGTTTCTGTAAGTTTGTCCTGATTTCCTCCAAGGGACAAAGTGCAAGTTCGTGGCTTTTCACTACTCCTTTGCAGGTATTTAGGGTTGGATGTCTGTAGCATTTGACTTTGATGTTTTCAAATAATTTTAGTTTCAATATTTCTTTAGTTTGTTCTTCGTTATGGGTTTCTATTAGTAGGCTGCCGTTAAATTGTTTTTTTAATCGACTTTGGTTTTAGAGTTTTCAGATTTTTTTCAATTTTAAAAGGTGATAGTTTGCTCAAAGGAGTTTCCTCCATTGATTCTATTACTACGAATGTTGAGTTCCTTGGTTTTATTGTCTCTTCGTCAGAGCTACTGATGTCAGAGACATCAGAGTGGGTTCTCTTTGGGTGGTTGGGTGGTTTTTGGGAGGAATAAGCCATATATTTTGTTTTCTTTTTTCGTCATCTTTGTTCCCCACCCACCTCGGAGTCCTATTTGGGAAGAGCCTGGGGGGAAACCCATTCGCCCAGCCTCTACAGGGATACAATGATGATATAACCGACTTTGGTGGTATCATAATGATTATCTGTTCTCTCTTGATATTGCTATGGGATCTGTAGCAATCCTGAGGGGTTTACAGCCTCGTCATCGATATTCACACCTAATCGATTGACCCTCAGCCACCGCTTTCCATCATATATTAGGGAGTAGGGTTATTTGTGGGAGAGGGGGGGATGTGTTGTATTAGTAGTGAGTTTTTGGAATGGGCAATATATGGTGGGGCTTGGCGTGACTGGCCGATTGGTCGGATCGGGCCTCTCCGACCGCCCGTCTAATCGAAGTAAGGGCCAAAGTAATGTGTTGCGGTGCCTAAACTTCTATGTATCCTGGTTTAGGTTCGCTCAATCACCAGGATCACGTCCTAAGACTTTACGGGTAGCAACCCACGGCTAACTGGTTGCCCCATTGAGGGATTTTTACCCTCTGCAGGGGGGAAGTCAGTTTGTTCTCATGCCCTACCGACAGGGCAAAAAAATAAATAAATAGATAATTTAATAGAATATATTTGTTTTCTTTTTCTTTCTTTTTTTGTTGTTTCTTTTCCTTTTTAAAATCTGTTTCTATTCAACCCATAGTTGGGACCCTAACAGGTACTACCACTCCAGGTCAGGGTGGACCTGGGAGCAATGGCAATTAAGAGGTGGCTCCACACTCTCCAAGCCCGTAAGCCGGACCTCACCATCGGATGTAGTTTAAGGTCATATCCAGGACCGGGAGTAAGGTAGGAAAAAATAAAATAAAAAGGGGAGGGAGATAGGCTGTTGTTTTTGTTTTTGGTTTTAGCAGAACATAATTAAGTTTTACAAAAAAGATCAGAAAACAAAAAAACGTCAATGTAGGTGCATTTCGTCTCAGGAAGCCACAGGGCAGCCTGATCTGGTAGCACCAGAAAAATTCTGTTTTTCAGTGCGTAATTGCAAAAGAAAAGAAAATAAAAAGCAGGGGAGGGGTGAAAAGAATCACATTTTGGAGAGGTAGGTAGAGGTGATTTAGCAGAAGGTGTTAATCTACAATAATACCAAAGAAATCTTGCAATATATTTATTTTTAAACAGCCTTAGATTTAGATTTGTTTCTTGTACATAAAATGCGTTACAATTAAACTTTGAGTTCTGCAATTTTTTATTTATTTTTTTAATGGATACATGGCAGTTTTATGATACTGCAACATACTTATATGCATTTACTGCAAATTACTTGGAAACAATTTCTGGAGATTTTCAATAGCATATTCAGATACCTTGCACAAAGTACATTTATATGCCAAATTCCATTGCTCAATCTTGTGTTTGAACAAAGATATAACGTTTTTACTGAAAAAAAATTATGTAAAAATGTGACAAAAACACAATTATTGCAGTAATTTTAACTTTTTAAATTAACTAGCATTTCAGCCCGGCGTTGCCCGGGTGTTTGGAGGTGTATGTTGAGAAAAAAAAAAAAGTGGTAGTAGGATGGCAGGCTCAAACTCGTACCGCGAAGGAGGAAAAGAACGAGAAAAAACCTGACATCTTTGCTAGTATGACCACCGCCAAACCGGAAGTGACGTACGTTTAAATTAAGGCTAGACAATCGAAAAGAGGGGATGACTTTCGAAAATACCAGTGAAAAAAGCAACCCCTCCCTATAGAAAAGGGTCCAGTTGAGGGCGAAGAAAATGTTTTTAGCCAATTTTTCAGTATTTGTCGTCTGAAGGGTCGAGCTTCAAAACAATACTGATCTTGTGAAAATCCATCGCCTCTGTCGAAAGGTTTAGGCAGACATGCAAACAAACATACATTTATATATTGGTAGCTCAAATTTTCGACCCAAACCGATTAAAAAGATTGCCCTATCTCTGATTACCTTTTATGTAAAATTTCAAATGTTTAGACCAGAAATTGTCTGAGTAATTCGGTAGAGACCGCAGAGGTGAATTTTTTTTTTTTTTTTAAACTTTGACCCCTATTATGGCCCTTTAACAGTTATTGTTTTGGGCTCAAATCAAGTTAAGTTAGATCCATGTCCAAGGAACCTATATCTAAAATTTCAAGTGTTTAGACCCAAAATTGGTGGAGGAGTTTGGTAAAGTTCTCCTTAAAAGCCAAATTTCTGGCCGAAAACCGATTACGAAGATTTTCCCAAATCTCAATACCCTGTATATCAAATTTCGAGTCTGTAGACCGAAAATTGACAGTTATTGTGTAGAGAAATGTACACAGACACACAAAGTCACTTTCACTGTTATAGTTTATTTTTATCAAAACAAGCTTAAATAAAATCAATGTAAGGAGAAGCAAAAAGGGATATGTGACTTTCACCTTTACTTGAGATATTTCAATTCCTTGTTTCTCACTTTTATGTAATTTTGATGAATACATATTGAATTTTTTTTTTTTACTAATTGAATGTTTATTGAAATCAAAAATAAAATAAGGGAAAACTAAAACAAGTCTTAAAAGATCCTATTTAAAATTCATTTTAATATAGCTATATTTAAAAAGTACAAACTACAAGAAAAACAAAAATAACTAATATGATCCATTTGGGTGAAAAAAAATTATTTTTCATTGGTTTGAAAAGTAGAAATGAGCACCTTGAGTTACAGAAACAGGGCCTACTTGAACTTTGAAAACTAAAAGAAAAAAAACTTACCAGACTTTCAAGCCTTTTGGCAACTGTGGAAGCAAACCTCCTTTCTCCCGCTAATTCGGAGATGAGGAATATGTATTCAGGTGCACTAACTTGATTTGATCGATGAGTTCGTCCTTTTAAAGAGAAAACATTTTTTTACAAACATTGCTGCAGAAATGTGAAGAGCTAAAGAGAAATAAAATTCAAATGAAATGAAAAGCCCTTTACTTGTTAAAAATGCCAAAACTTGTTGAGTTGCTCTTGCAGCATATTAATTTTTTTTTTGGGGGGGGGGGCATATCCTTCAAAATCTTAACATCCTAAATATTTATAAGTGTATTGGGTATAAGTATATTATTAGATGCAGTTTTATATAACAGCAAGGACGAATTCCACCAACACATAAATCAGATTGTGGCCTGTATTATCATTCTAGTTAAGAGAAGACCTGAAACTAACAGTAACAAGAACTCTACATTATCCAAGCTTCCAAAATTGGGAGGGGATCTTTATCATCAGATGCAATTTACAAACATATAAGTGTATCTGATCAAAAAATCTTTTTTCAATAACATTAATAAAATCTTGTGTTATGCATGTAGAGTTCATAATTTTAAAATCAAATATAATTTTATGTTGTTTTAAGGTGATCAGTCTGCTGTGTATCATTAGTAAGTTGATAGAATCTGTAATAAATCATGAAATTTTTAACTACTTCAGTAAAAGCAATCTAATTAGTGACAAACAATATGGATTTTGTCCTGCAAGATGAAATGCTCTGCTGACTAATATCGCCTACGATCAGTGAATCTCAATAGGAGTTTTGTTTCTAGGGCAGTAGTTCTTAAAATACCCAAAAGCACAAAAGATTGCTTCACAAACTCGTTAGCTCTGGAATATCTGGTGATGTTTCTCAACTATCAAATCCTTTTAAATCTAGAAAAGTAGTTGCTTATAGAGGCAGAAGTCTGAAACATAGTAACAACACCAAGGTGCTTCAAGGATCTATTCTCGGCACAACTCTTTTCCTGATCTTCAAAATTATATTCTGAGATTTGTTAACATCTATGCAGGTCTAGAACAGCATATTAAGAAAACATTGATCCAAATCTTGTGAATTCTTTCAATATGGAAAACCTGGTGAGAAAACCCCCCAAAAATCTTGTTACTTTAACATCTTTAAAACCATAAAGCCTATTCCTTTCACTACCATATGCTTTGATCTTTATTTTGCTCCAGTTGAAACAGATGTTCCTCTTCTTAAGCAAGGCCCTTGTTTTGATAAATTCCTAGGAGAGACTTTCACCTCAAATCTAAATTGAAAGATTTATATTACACCTTTTGCTTAAGTAGCTAAAAAAAAAAAGGGTGGGATCATTCTATTGTTCCAGAAAGTATCTAATTCCTAATGCAATTCTCTATATATTATTATAAACCAATACACTAACCAATAAGATTAGAGAAGTGATAAAAAGGCTGTGATGATAGCACATGGTTTAGCAATTTCTCCAAGTACTGTTTCCATCTGCGACTGCTAGCTAAAATTGGTCAGCATATCTCGATTATGTTATTTGTTGTCAAAACTGTATGATAGTTGTGAGTGCTATTTTTTTTTTTTTTTTCCAAGTTAGAAAATGGTTTGAGGTGATGCTGTTAATCCAGTGCTTTCAAAGATAATCATAATCATGTAGTTTTGTGGGTCTGAAGATGGCCTGTCAATTCAACCAGTGCTCTGAAGTATCTCCCACATATAGAGCACCTGTGGGTTGACTCTGTAGTAGAGGTGCTGGCTGTGCTGTTTTGCAAATAGCAGGATTCCTCTTGCATTCCTCACTACAGGCAGATTAAGTATTTGTAACACTTTTGTGGCATTCAGTATACGATGAACATCTGTTTTCTCAAAAGTTGGAATATAAATTAAACTGTTAGAGGGACACGTTCAAGCTGGTGTCCTATGGTTCTTTTGCCTTTGACTAGCTCACCATAAAAGAGCCGTCTTGAGAGTACTGAATCCAATGTACAACATATATGACTTGGCCAATAAACTCGGCACTGTTGCAGCATGATGTATGCTGATTGGGCTAAAACCTATGTGTCACTTGATTTATGGCAGCAGGTTATATAAAATATACAGTTCAAGTCGCACAAGCATACTTTAGGATGGGAAGAATCAGCTCTGTATATCTGAAGTTTGATTTGTAGCTGAATTCCTCTCTCCTCCCAGTGGATCAGGGACATACAAAGGCAGTACTAGCTGCAGTCGACTTCAGCATATACACGAATTGTCCGATAAGTGAACTTGTTTAACGGCATATCAACCCTTTTCGGGTTATTTAATGCTAAATCCAGTAGTTTAGAAAAAAAGTCTTTGTTTTTTAATTTATTCATAGGGTTTAGTTGGGTTGTTTTGTAAAGAAAAAAAAAAAAATTTATTTTTAATTTTTGAAAAAATCTTGTTACTTTCAAAAAGGAAAGTATTTGATCCAGTCAGTTGTTTTTGAAGATGTTCTTCATATTGTTGGATTTAAAGTATTGATTTTTGGCATTATCAACAGCTCTACATTCCATGTGTTTGATAGTGCTAGTTTTCTGACAGAATGGGCATCGTGGTTGTTGCTCTTGTTTCAGTATGTAGGTTGGTTGGTTGGTTGTTTTACGGCATATCAACCCTTTTCGGGTTATTTAATGCCGAATCCAAAGATTCGGAAGAAAATTTTTAGAATATATTTGTTGTTTTCACGTCGGTTTCTATTTAACCCATAGTTGGGACCCTAACAGGTACTACCACTCCAGGTCAGAGTGGACCTGGGAGCAATGGTAATTAAAGGGTGGCTCCACACTCCCCAAAGCCCACAAGCTGGGGCCCTCACCACTGGATATAGTTTAAGGTCATATCCAGGACCCCCATTGAGGGACTTTTACCCTCTGCAGGGGGGCAGTCGGTGTATTCTAATGCCCCACCGACAGGGCCTCAGTATGTAGGAGTGTGTGAGTTTTGTATGACCAATATGAATTCTGGATATAACAACTTGTTGTTTTCTTACTATTCTAGTAGTTGGTTTCCATTCTTCCAGAATGGGTTTAATTTGGTATAATTTGTTATTTGTGTTATTGTTCCATTATTGTTGCCATTTTGCATAAAATTGTTGATTGATTTGGGGGCTAAAGTTTGGCTGCTAAGTCAGTGCTTTCATTTCCTTTTATTCCAATGTGACTTGGGATCCAGCATATAATTATTTCTTAATGAGTCAATTCTGTTTAAGAGTTTAATGATTAGAGGGTTTGTGTTTTTTGTTATTCAGTTATCTTAGTGAATCTGAGAGTATTAGGAATTTCATGTTTATTTTGTTCTAAAATGTTGAGTGTTAGGTCGATGGCACATGTTTCAGTAGTCGAAAGAGCTTTCTGAAGGTTTTTTTTTTTTAGGGTTGTTTTATTTGATGTGGTGGAACATGTCACTCTAGTGTGAAATGTGTAAATGGTCAGGGTATTTCAGGAGGATATCACAGGCTTTCTCTGGATCGGTATTCGAGTGAGTTTTCATTTTTGGGAGTTTATTTCATTTTAGTATTACTTTAGGTTTTTGAGAATCCAAGGTGAGGTTTCAGTCAGTATGTGTTCTTGGATATTTTATACAGTCATTTCTGATTCATGTAGTATTGTTTCCATTCTAAGACTAAACGGCTTTCTGGCTTTTCTCTTTTGCTTGGGGTACTATGTTTTAGAACTGTGTATATACCTCTAGATAATATCTACGATTTGCGAACGTGTGTCGCATCTAGATTTATTTTGATCAACTTTTAAAAAATTTGCGTTATTTCGCGTGTTTGTTTGACTTTTTAGTATAAATAAAGTGAAACTAACATCAAAAACACAGCTCCTCGCTTTCCCGCCAGGGATGTCCAGAAAGCAAATCAGTTTTGATCAATGTAGTGAAAACCATCATATAAGAAAATTGTTTTTCATTTGGACCCCCCCCCCCATTTTTTTTATGGGGAGCTGGTTTTCCCCCCAACCCAACATTGTTATATAGCCAGGACCCCTAGGCTGGAACGATCGTAATTAGTACGCTCCCCGCTGCAACAAAAACTAAGCAGCCGTCTTTTAGTGATCGTCTAGTTGTTTAATTTCTGGTCGTTATAGTAACGGCTAAGAAGACAGAGTTATTTCCCCCTTGACTGTGCATTTTCTCTCTGTAGCTGTCATTGCTTGTCATAACAGCGTTCCCGACGCACAAAGAATTAACATGCATACAAAGGTTAGACGTAACTCAGCACAACAAATCAAGACGTAAGACACACTGGCTTTTCATATAAAATATATTTTGTTTTCAAATTATATTTTTCGTTTTACACAGAGATTGTCAAAAGTTCAAACTTTAACAGTGTGGCTTATTGTTCATTTCAGTGATGGAGAGGGGTGTGTGGAAACGCTCTACTCTCGACAGTCGCACGTTTCCTCTTCTTCTTCTTCTCTCCTCTGCTTCTTCTGGTTAGATTCCAAACATCACCGCTTATATTGGCATTTCTTCCGCTTTGGTTTTTTCCAATCCACGCGATCTGTAAATCAGCTGATCGATAATAGAACACACGTTCTTTAGTCATGTTTTGACAATTTCTTTGCCGCCTCCTGACCTCGAACGATCGTCCGATTTATCTTTAGCTAACCGACACGTGAATTTCTCACTCATGCCAAATCTATACTCCCAGAGCTTACGAGTAATGTCACGTTTCTTTGTTTTGTAAACAAAAAAAATCGTCGTCCGATTTCTCTGTTTACGACGTAAGCACTTTCTCTTTTCGACTGGTGGACAATCGATTATTCGATGCCCACTCTTTTAAATCTTTTATTAAAGAAGTTTTTTTTCTTTTTAGTTATGTATCGGATGGTTCCAGCCATCCATTACATAACACCATCTTGAGAAAAAAAAAAAAAAAAAAAATGCCTCGCAGTCAAACTTAACTACGGGGTTGATGTTTGACCTCATTAAATTTACGCACCTATCAATTCACTTTTTAATCATTAAATTTCATCCTTACATTAAATTTGAATGCTTTAGACTTCCGATCACATCATGGAGTAGTGATAAGACGGGGTCTGAAATATCTTCAGCGCCGCTTTTCGCAATTTGATTGATTCCTGACATTTATCGCTGGACCAAGGTTTGCTGTATCTGTCAGATGCTAAGGTTTTAGGAATGGATTCATTTGCAATTTCTAATAATGTTTCTGTAAAAAAATTTACTGTGACATTTGATTCTATATGATTCAACCTATACCTATATTTTTCTTTGTATTTGGCCTTATTTAGCTTCCACCGGGGAAGTTTTTCACTGTTAAATTTTGGGCTTTCTATCAATATTGGCAAATGGTTGCTGCAAAAAGTGTTGTCATGTACTTTCCAATTAAAGTCCATATACAGTGATGAGTCACATAAGCTTAGATCGATGGTTGAATGATTTCCGCCAGATGTGTTGATGTGTGTAGGTGCACCATCATTGAGGAAGCATATATCATTTTCATTGATAAACTCTTCCAACGTTTTGCCCTTTTTATTAGCGTCTTTACATCCCCATAGGATGTTATGACTATTGAAGTTTCCTGTGGGGTATATCGTTTCTGATTAGAATAGTTACTCCCTCGGAGGCTCTGCCCCCAGAGTTATGAGTGTAATTAAATATTTGGTAGTTCTTTATATTGATGTTATCTTGTTTCAGGAAGGTTTTTTTGAAAGCAGATTATGGCTGGGTTGAAAAGTGAAATAAGAATAAGGAGTTCGGTATTGTTTGATTTTAGTTCACGACAATTCCATTGGATGATTTGTGTTTTTTATATTTCTATCCATGAATTGATTATTATTCCTCTGGATATTTTGTTGCTTCTATTATCTTTCTTGCTTCTGGGAAGGTCTTGTATAGGTGCTTGCAAATGTTCATCCACTTCCATTTTTTTGTATTATTTTAGGTTTTTAGTTTTGTACTTCATTTGATGTTATTTCTGGTTTGGATCTAGATTGGAAGTGTTGACGAGATTTTTCCATCTTCAAGCGTTTTGGTTTGTTTTTATTTGGGCTTCTTGATTTTCTTTGACGTGAGTATCTTTCTTGGCTCTTGGTTTCAATTAGTTCAAATTTGTTTACATCCTCAACCAGCACCATTTCTGTTTTCTGTTTGTTATGCTGATTTTTATTAGGAGGTTTTGTTTTGGTGAGTGAAAGATCCTGGGGTTTGGTAGTAGTATTGGATAAGTTTGGCGTTTGCTGTTTTGTTTGGTTTATAGTATTTTCAGTTTTATCATTTTGGGATTGGGGATTTTCCTTTAGGTCCCATTTAGTTAATCTACTTAAATTTTCCTATAATGTTTCTACTAGTAATCTTAATTCTTTCATCAATTCAATCAGATTGTGTTGTGTTGTTTCTTGTCTTGAAATTGAGTTATTTGTCATTTTAGCTATTGTTTGCATAAATTGGTGAGTGATGTGCTCTCAACTAACCTTCCTGCTTCTGGGTATGATAGATTTTTGGTATGTTTCATTGTAATTATTTGTTTTCCCTTCTTCCAAACTTCATATTCTTTTGAGTCAACATTTTAATGGCATTTTGCAGTTAATGTGTTTTCCAATTTTGCCACAGTTTTTACATGGTCTGGTGCATCTGTCTTTGTGATGGCCAAATTTATGACAGTTGTGACATCACAAAGGGTTTGGTATATAAACTTTTTTTTCTATTAAATATCCAATTTTTATTTCAGTAGGAGGTTTGGAGGTGTTGAATTTTAGGATGTAGGTGTTTGTTGGAATCATTTGGTTGTTTTTTTTTTTTTAATTGTTACTCTTTGAGCATCTATGATGCCTTGTTCCTTTAAGTTAGTTTTAATTTCATCTGGTGAACAAAATTAGAGTCCTGGACTTTTTATCACACCCTTTGAGGAATTCAGAATGGTGTAAGGGTAAGCTTTTATTTAAAGGTTGTGAATATCGTTTATGTTGTCTGAAGTAGATTGGTTTTATGTAAGTAAGTATTGGGGCTCGGTGTGATTGATCAATTGGTTGTATCCGGCCTCTCCGACTGCCTGTTAAGCCAAACTTATGTGTTGTGGTGGCTAGACTGCTATACACCCAGATCTAGGACAGCTCCATCACCAGGATCACGTTCTAAAGTATTACGGGTAGCAACCCATGGCTAACTGATTGCCCCATTGAGAGATTTTTACTCTCTGCACGTGGCTTGGAGGGGGAAGGACAGTCAACTTATTCAGATGCTCTACTGACAGGGCGAAGAGAAATATATATAAAATGTTAAAAGTCCACATATGCTTCTAGGATTTAAAGGTTATGAGGGTTTTTTGATGCATGAAAAACGATGTTACTTTTTGTATTTAATATTTTTATTGTTGTTGTAAAAATATTAAATACAAAAAGTAAAATTGTTTTTCATGCTTCAAAAAGCCCTCATAACCTTTAAATATATATATATATATAAATATATATAAATATATATATATATATAAATATATATATATATATATATATATATATATAAATATATATATATATATATATATATATATATATATATATAAATATATATATATATATATATATAAATATATATATATATATATATATATATATATATATATAAATATATATATATATAAATATATATATATATATATATATATATATATATATAAATATATATATATATAAATATATATATATATAAATATATATATATATATATATATATATATATATATATATACACACTTCAAGTTGTTTATACCTTCCTATATTTATTCATGGGTTCCGACTTTCCAATTTTGTAGAATAAGGTAGAGATAAAAGTAAGGACTTGTAGTGCATTTTGTTGTTTTTTTTCCCGGTCCTGCAGACAAGGATTTAGCATATTCATGATTTATAATATTCTTGATTAGTGTGTTTTAAGTTAAGCCAGTAGAGAAGTGAGGGATGGAAAAAGAGGGAGGGAAAGGAGGGAGACTTGTTTGTGTTTTTGACTTTGCAGAACATGATTTAATTGTGCAAATAGTTAAAACAAAAAGGTGTTAATGGAGGTGCATTTTAGTCAGGGAGTCATCTTTTGACAGCCTGATCTGGTTGCACCAGAATAAGTGAACTTGTCTATGGCTTTTAGGCTGGTTTCACAAAATATAGGTTGGTACAATACCCCGGCCTTTTTTATGTTGATAGCTTGAAGTTGTCGCACATCTCAGAAAAACAATCTGTTAGCATTAAAGGCACAAAGATCAGTTTGTTTGTTTAACCAGCATATCAACCTTCTTTGAGTCATTTAATGCTGTATACAAGATTTAAATTTTTTGATATTTTCAGAAACAAAGATCAGTAAATAGATCTTGTATGATGCAAGTCTGAACCTTGGTGACAGCACCAAGTCATTTTGGGTTGAACAACTTATTGTCTAGTAATTAAGGCTTACTCTAGGGATTTTCTACATTAAATGCATTAATACAGATGAAAACATGTTGAGGAGTGTTGGGGCCAGAAAACAAGACCACCTTAAACTATGATAAATTAAATACTTTTATAGTGTATTCTTTTATCTTATTTGGTCTAATTCTAATTTTTATCTTTTTGGGTCTAATTCTAATTTAAGAGGAAATCTAAAATGATGCTACTGATTGCAATATCAATGTGAACATTAAATGCAAATCTAAAACACATGTATTAAATGCTAGGAAGAGTCAACTTACCAAATTGCTGGATGGCTCTATCTGCACTCCATGGCAGTTCTAATGTTATGTGAACACGCCGCTTCTGATTACGGGCTCGCCTGTCAGCTTGAAGAGAAATTCCAGAGCTGGCGGCTTCGGAGATGATAGAAATGTTCTTGAAAGAGAAAGAAGTTCTAATATAATGTGTTCCAACATAAATAACAATTCCTTTTCTTGTAACACAAGGTACTTTATTTTGTATATACAAAAGTTGCCGACTAAGATTATTAGTATTATTTGAGACTGTCTTTTTCCAAATTAAATTAAGCATAAAAATGATTTTGGAATACATTTTCTTTTAAAATTGTTCTTTCTCTTTAGTGAATTATGTAAGAAACTAAAGCAATGGTAATAGATTTGCCATTATTTTAATAGTAGAGATAAAAATAAATAATCTACAATCAATAGCTTTTTAAAAACGGGCAAGTTGAGAGGTGGTTACCCAAATTACGGTTAAAACAAAATGCTAAAGTAAAATGTTTTTTCTCTTTAAGTTTAACAATAAAACTTTCATAACTAATGATCAAAATTAATGCTACAGAATTACAGAAAATGGTCTGGCATATTTTACACTCATGCAAGGCTCAGAGTAAAAAAGATAGCTGAAAACTTACTTTCTCGCCATCCATAAAACGTTGCTTTTCAGTCAGATTAAGTATTTCAAGGGGAACATCAAGTTCACTCCTAGATTCATAACTGACCCCTCCATCTTCATTTGATACAACTCTGCCTTTGCGTCCAGTCATCTAAGAAGAAAAAAAAAAAAAAAAAAAAAAAAAGCAGGAAGATGAGTGATTTCAAATGAAAGCGAAAAAGGAAACAATACAAACAATGGTGCATTTGTGAGTGGGAAAAAAAATTGCAACTAAAATAAATTAGGTTGATCAATCATTTGGGTTTAATATTGAAAAAATACCTATTGTTAAAAATCTGTATGCAATTATTTTCATAAAAGATGTTATTTTACTCATAGCTAAGATAAAAGATGGGGGTCATACCTTTCCCCAATAGCATTAATATGTAAATGAGTGCAACAGATCTGATAAGATTTAAAGTTAGCATAGCAGTTTTTTTGTAGGATGCAAGAGTAGCCATTCGGTCACACAGGAGTGAAGGAGAAAAAAATAAAACAATATATGTATATAATAAATTACTTCATTTTTAGAGCACGAGCTTAAGATCTTATGGACTGTAGTTGAAGTAGACCAAGCTCCATTTTTTTCATTAATTAGAATATTCCTATTAATGATTACGGAGTATCATAGGAAACATTTCTTTGGAATAAAGAGTGGTTGGCAAAGTCAACATATTTAAGCTCTTATAACTTTTTCGAGTAGGTGATATTTGAAAGTTGAGCTTTGCCAACACTGTCATTAAAGATTTGAGGATTTGAATAAAAGACAATTCACTCAAAATGACAGAGTTATGGAGAACTTCAACAAATGACATCATCAGTGTATTGCCAACAGCAGTTAGAATCTGCCCAATATAATTTAAAAAAAAAAAAAAAAATTTTTTTTTTTTATTACAAAAACAGTTTTTATATTCATTTTAGAAATTTTTTTTAATATTCAAACTGTGTATTTTGATAAAATATTTAAGGTTTATTATTAGTTATTTTTCATAATTCAAGAGTTCTAAATCCCAAGTGCCCATCATTTTTTGTTACCTCTGCAACATTTTCTGGTCCTCCAAGTTCATCAATTAAATGGTCCAAAGTGTTTGGTGGAAGAATGTCTGAAAGTTTTTCAATACTGTCGAGCAGTTCTCGTTTCATTGCAATTGCTTGGTCTATACTATCCATACCTGTCAAAAATAAGTTCAATTATGAACAAACTATTTAAGATGTACAAAAGAATTCAAATAGAAAAAGCGAAAATATCTTAAATTAAAAACAAATTTTCACAACTATTTTCCCAGTAGATTTTAGAATAGTGAAAATTCAGTAGGGAGGGTACACAATTCAGGGATCCAAAATGTGTATATATAAAAAAAACAAAAAAACTTGCTAAAACAGATGAATTTCTTAACAAAAAACAACTTTCTTTCTAAACAACTTCAACATAGTGCATGTGATAGAAAATGTTAGCTTATTTGTTTTGTTAGGTTTTACAGTGTGTCAACCCTTTGGGTAATGTTATGTCAAGTATCTATGGGTTTGAGAGGCCTTTATACTCCGCTCTAGCTGACATAAGTAATGTTTTTTTAATAAAGTTTTTGATAAAAGAATGTTTTAAGGTATGAAAGTATGTTTTTTTTGTTTTTTTAATAGATTCTAAATAGATTTTTCTATACATAAACCATCTCTTGTTGCAAAAATCAGTGCAATCTATTAGAATGTGTTTAACCATTAGTGAGGTTTAACATAGATAAATTTTTTTTTTTAAGAGAGAGATATGAGTGTGTTTGCTAAAGTGTGACCTAGTGAAGTCCAACAATCACGAACTATTATGAAGGACGATTATTTTCTGTTTAAATTCAAAGAAATTACCAAGTGATTCATAAAACTGGTCCAAAAGTGACTATTTTATTTTCTGAAACATAACTTTTACATTTGGGCATGTGCAATTAAAAAGGAGTATTTTTTACCTGGAAAAAAACTGACATTTTATCTGTATTAAGTTTATTTAATTACTAATTCACACATGACTTTAATTTTCAGTTTAAATTGCACCCTTTTTAAAATGAGATTTTTTTTTTACAATTCCTTTTCTTTGATAGAATGTTGAATTACTTTCTGTCAAGTTTTTCAGGATATTCATGTAATTGCTTAAAAACAATCTCAAACCTTTGGGGGAGGGGAGCAGACTGTTCACATAAAATAATGCTCTATAATAAATCCATCTATTATTTGTTCATTTTTAATACACAGCAACTCTTTGAATGTAACGTTACACATGTGTTAACAAGTCAACAAAGACAAAGAATTCAACTCAATTTCTATTCAGTAAAACAACAGACAGAAATTTACAGGTATTTTCAGAATAACACCTTGTCTCTTGTTCAAAATTCTTCTCATACTCCAATGTGCTAAACAAGACTCTACTGTGTCAAACATGTGATACTCTGTGTTTGTCTGGTCATGTGTATGCCATGTCTTAGCCATGTGTGTAACATGTCTTATTTCTGTCTTTCTTGCTGTGATGCCACCTTGCACATAGCTCAGTTATTTATATACAGCTGCTGCTGCTGTCCAGGCTCTATTACATGAAGAGCATTTGCGATCAAAATTTTGCTGATTCTCTCACTTTTGATCTGGAGCAAGTGGTGTAATGGGGGAAATAGCTTGTTAATTTTATGAATTCTAAAACCAAACTTCTCTGCTTTCACTATTAATCCTTTTTCAAGTACAAATCCTAGGACTGAATTTCATACCAGATTTAAAATAGAAGACCTGTATCCAATATAAGGTTGCTGGAAAAAAAAAAAAAAAAAAAAAAATGAATGAATCTTTCTACTGCAGCAAAAGTTTAAACTTATGATGCAATATGTTAGCTTTACAAAACTCAGATACATCCTAAGTTTTCACAACAGGGGAGGTGCTGCTTAGAGCAGTAACATTCACCCTTTTTTATCCCATAGACCACAAGTAGTAGGGGAATGTTTCACAGAAGAAACCTTGTAGTCTCTCTCTAGGCTATTATTATTTTCATGAAAGGTGCTAGACCGACCTTTAATCTTTGGTTCCTTTCTATCAGATGTTCATAAGACCATATCTACTAAATGCACAGAATTCTCCTTTTTACATAAGAGTTTTCACAAAGCAGAGTTTCTTTCCAAAAATCTACCATCTATGGAACATGTTACCACAAAAATACTTCCCTATCAGTTACAACATAGTCATCTTTAAGTTTAATGTTATGTTGAAATTGAACTTAAGATACATTGTCATAAATAACCAAATTTTATTTATCATTTGCAATCCAAACAGTACCTTTCAACTGAGAATCTATTCATTTCATGAACCCTTATCTTGAGCAGCATTTAGCTTTGATAAGTACTGACTCATTAGTAACAGTTGCATTACACATTAAAGTTTTCTAATTTCATGCATGATTATATAAACATTCATTGGTTTCATTAATGAATTCACTAGAGGAATTGTAAAATGTAAACAAAGAATATTTAATTTTTTTTGTTTTTCCACAGAAATTTAGTCGCACATGTTTTTAAAGTATGCAAAAATAATTAAAATTTGAATGAAATTTAATGGTTGGATTTTAAATTTAAACTTTTTATGTGAGTTATCTAATTCAAATGCGCATGAAGCTTTTGAATATTTTTATTATCCAGTCGTAAGATATCAACAGTACATAACTACTAAAAGAATAACCAACTAAAAACAGATGGGCTCTACATTTTAATTCAATTGACCATCTTTGCCAGGTAGATCAAAACATGAAAAAAGCAAGATCTGACAAAAAGTAAAAATTCTAATGTGCAAAGTATCTGGAAAAAGAAACAGAAAAGCTTGTAAAATGTTCAATAATGCAAAAAAAAACAAAAAAAAAAAAACAAAAAAAAAAAACAAAAAACAAAAAAAAACTAAGATTATGTAGCAATCAATGAGTAGTACAATAATTCCAAGTACTTGACGAAACCCTAAGCAAAACTGAACAGACTGGTAAAGCATTTCAGGTTTTTGTCAAATTTGTTTACAACCAAATAATTGCAAAGGTTGAAATGATATCTATGCACAACAAATACAGAAGTTGAGACTGCATGATTGTGTCTGATAATAGCAATACACATGAAAAAATTGAAATAGCTTGAAATATTTCAATATTGGTATGCATAGAAAGAGCTTGATGAGCTAAGAAAGGATCTTTTTAAATTTTTTAAATCTGATTAAAATTAAGGAAGTTATGGCTATTTTTGTGCCTCACACGTTTGGATATTTTTCCCTCTTTAAGACCATATGCGTTTCGTCACATTTTTTACACTACTTTTTCAGTAAAAATGTCATATCTTTGTTAAAACACAAGACTAAAAAATGAAATTTACCATATAAGTGTATTTTTGTACAAGGAATCAGAATATGCAACTGAAAATCTCCCAAAGTTTATGGTTTCCAAATAATCTGCAGTAAATGTGCATAAATATGCAGCAATTCCTTAAAAATGCCATGTATCCATAAACAGAAACGAAGTTGGAGAACTCAAAGTTGAATTGTAATGTGCTTTATGTACAAAAAACTTAAATCTAAACATAAGACCATTTAAAAATGAATATATTGCAATATTTCTTTGGTATTATTGTAGATTAACACCTTCTGTTTAACCCCACTCAACTCCTTCTGACCACCCCTCCAAAATGTGATTCTACCTTTTTAGGAAATTATGTATAAAATGCCATGAAAAACTTTAATGAAAGATAAACAAATTATTTTAGAATTGAATGTAAAATAATTTCCTAATATAGGTCATTCTAGCATTTTAGGGCAGTTAACTGTTTTTTTTTTTTTTTTTTTTTTTTTTAAGATGATTATGTGTAGTTTTAAGAGGGTTTCTATGCAATGAGAATATGGGGAGGGTTGCCATTCGGACTTTGAATTAATTGTAGGGGCTAAGGAAAATTATGTGTGAACATACTGAAAACTTGACAGAGACAAAGCTAACAAAACCAATATTAGAGGGGGGAGCGGTTAGTTTCACAAAAATTTAATGTAAAATAATTCACCATTTCCTGGCCATTCTAGCATTTTAGGACAGTTAACCAATTTATTTTCATGTGTATTTTTCTTTAAGGAAGGATCTATTTTTTGTTTGTTTGTTTTAGATGCTTGTATGTGGCTTACAAAGGTATTTTATTTTTTTTTTTGGGGGGGGGGCTTGCCACTCGAACTTAGTGTTATTGTTAGGGTTAAAGAGTGTTTTAGGAATACGAACCGTTACTTCATTTTTGTTTTGTTGTCCTAACTGCAAAATGCCGTTTCCATTTCAAATAAATATTTTACAGAAAGATATATATATATATATATATATATATACATACATATGTGTGTGTGTGTGTGTGTGTGTGTATATTCGACAGGTAAATAAGTCAGAAAATGTTATATTTAGTTTTAATTTAATAAGAAACTGCGTTGCGAAATTTCAAAGAAAATTCCAAAATTTGTTGATTTCTATTTTCGAGGTTGAAGGTGTTAATTCCATAGGCCGTTTATACTACGCTGGAGCAGGTTGTAAAAATATCTTTCGCTTAATAAGTAGAAAAAAAAAATAACGAAATAAAAAGCTTCCTAATTGTAGTTTGATGTGTTTTCTTTTAAAATTTCAAGAATATTGATATAGATTTTGAGGGTTTGTATTACTATACACATAGATTCGAAAAAGTTGTCAAAAAACAAATATATAACAAATAAATGTTATCAAAAGCAAGTTGCTTTTTCTACATAACTGGATAATTTTTTAGTGTTTTTATTTAATGTAACATGTTTATTCAGCTTGAAAACAGTGTTTACCGATGTTTTGGAAAATTTAAAATGGCGCCCGACTCTTGAAACGGTAAGTTTGTGGAAAAGAGTTAAAAATAAAAAAGTAGACAAAATACTGCTAGAAACTCGCTCAATATATGTTACCGTGACATGTGACATAGGCTGACATATATTCGGTGAGTTTTTAACAGTATTTTGCATAGTTTTTTTTATTTTTAACTCCTTTTCTCAAACTTACCGTGTCAAAGAGAGTCGGGCCGGGCGCCATTTTTAATTTTCCAATACATCGGTAAACACTGTACGTTTTTCGAGCTGAATAAACATGTTACATTAAATAAAAACACTAGAAAATTATCCAGTTAGGTAGAAAAGTAACTTATCTTACCTTTGATAACATTTATTTGTTATATATTTGTTTTTTGACAACTTTTTCGAATCTATGTATAAACGAGATTTTGATACTTATTTTGATTTTGAAAAAAAAAAAACATTTGTGGCTGTTCGCAGTAAAACATTGTTTTAATTCGCTGTTCAAAACTAATTTAAAGAATAAAAGTGCATGCAATCTACAAAAGTTTATTTTGTTTTTTTAACCATGTTTTTAAATTTGACGAGAAATGTGAGAAATTGCAACAGATTCAATGAATGTCCGCGTATTCAATCACCGCGAGCGGATATTTTGTCAACACGGTTTTTTAACAAATAAGAAATAATATTTTTATTATGTTTGAAACAACTTTAATAGTTTATTTTGGAAGTATATTCCATAAATAAAATAAAAAATATTAATATATATATAATATAAATAAAAAACCCACTTTAAAAACAGAAATTACGATTTTTTTATATTTTATTCGCAGTTTTGTCTTAGGGGTGTCAAATTTGCAATGGCGATTTTCCCAAAGATTCTGACACTGCTACAGATTCATAATGCCGAATTCGTTGGGATTGTTATTATACATTCTGAAAACCGAATAGTTCTAAACTAATGTTATTCTGATAACAAAATAGCTCTAATTAAACATATAAGAACATTTATATTCATATTTTCATGTTTTTCTTAATTCGTTCTTGAATAAAAATTAAAGAATGCGTGTTGTTTATACACTGTGCTGTGCTATGGCTGATTCTACAGGCTGGAGCTGCTGCTGCTAGTACTTCATTTGACCAAATTCGAGAAATAGAAACAATTTTTCTTTCGGGTAGGTCCTTTTAAATTATCAATTACCGCGGTCCTACTCAACATAAAATAATACTTTTAATTGATAAAGATAGTAAAAAGATTGATTTACTTACTACTGGGTGTGCGAGGAATTTTTTTTTCAAAATGTTCGATACTCGTCATATTAAAGTCTTATTTTTAACACGACAAAAAAAGAAATGGTCAAAAATATTTCAGACACTTGACAGTATTAAGATTAACACGTCTACTGATTGGTTCCCAAATTTCATGACGAAATTCTTCATACAATCACGGTACGGACCTTTAGAAAACAGGGGGGGTCATTACAAAACCTTACCGAAAACGCCAGTTCATGACGTTCACATTTTTATCACTTTATTTGCTTAAAACTCTTAAAATATATAATGTACATTCATATTTATTAATTCATTTGAAAGTATATTCATTTCCGAACAAAACAGTAGTAATTTGAAGACTTGAAGTGCTTTGGTTTAAAAAATATGGCTATTTTAGTAGAACTACCTTGAAATCTGTGATTATCCAAAGCGTTTTTTTGTCCGTGTGTATTACTACTTTAATGTTATTTCCTCAAATAACGGCGCAAGTAAGAGATCTAATTTTTTGTATGAGTATTAAGTATACTACTATACAACTTTCCTGGGGCTAGGCGAGTTGATTTTTTAAAAAAAGTGAAAAATAGACCTACGCTAATGTACAATTCAAACGACTTCCATTTTAATTTCTATGGTGGCATGGGCATCTGATATCAAAACAAAGTATCCCAACCATTCAAGCTGCACACTCCAATATTTTAGAGATATTGAATTCCTAAAATTAATTATTAAACCTCAAATAATGGGCTTTTGCCCATTTTTATTTATAAATTCTTTGCAAATTTGCTAGTGAAATATATCTCACATGTATTAGATTTTAATATATAATAACAACAATAAAAAAAATTTCAAACAAACTGACATATCGTACTTGTTATCAATTTCTTTTATTTGTGTGATAGACAAAGAGGACCTACCTCAGAAACGGGTGAGAATCTCTCGGCAGCAGGCTGAAAGACAGTGAAAAAAAAGAAAAGAGGCCCAAGATGGCGGCTGTTGTCTTTTAAAGCTTCCGGTCACGCGTAGATCTCGTGTGGTATATGCAGATTGGGTGTGCCCAAAACATTATAAAAGGCGAGTCGCAAGACATGCGAATAGAGAATCGACGTGTATCTTGTGTTGTGAAGAACAAACTCTACTCGACTCAACTTGTGACTAACGAACCTCTGCTGGACGTTTTAGCCAAAAAGTTTTGTTGCTTTGCGTTAGACAAAGACTTCTGATACAAGCTATTTCGGCTGTATTCTAATCATGGCTCTAAGATAGTTTAACATCCGACTTATCCCCCGAGTTCAGTGGCGCAGCAACAGACGTTCCAATAGTAGAATGGCTAGAGGATGTAGAGTTGCCGTGTGAGGTAATTAAGGTGGAACGAGTACTGCCGCTGAAGGGTGCGGCTCGTGAGGCGTATCAGCAGCAATCGGAGGACCAACGGAGTGACCTCAAGGAAATCAAGTGTGCCCTTGTAAAGGCTTACGGGATGGATTCGTTTATGGCATTAGAATAGTTCACCACCCGCAGCCTTCGGCCAGGGGAGACCGTGGATGAGTTTTTGATGGATTTGCAGCGGCTAGGACGCCTGGTAGGTGAAATGCCACCAGAGTGTTGGATAACGGGAGCCTTCGTGAATGGATTGCCATGCCATGCAAAGGGACTTTTGCGAGCCTCAACCTGAATGGACAAGCTGTCATTGAAAGAGCTGCTTGAGAGGGCTCGTGCCATTCTGAGGAGGTCGTTGTTGCGGTGCAACCTCGAGAGGCCGCATGTGCACCTACACCACTGCCTACAGCAAGCGAGAACACCAGAAGTGTTAACTGCTTCAGATGCGGGGGCCCAAACCATTGAGCCCGTAATTGTCTTTCATCACGATCAACGACCCAGAAGCCTAGCAGACAGCGGTGTCACAAATGCAAAAACCAGGGATACCTGGCTCGCTCATGTCCGGGAAATAGGCTAGGGGAGGAAGTTACAGCACCAGTCTTCATCCCAGATTGTCATTAAACAAGGCTTACCTGTGAGCATACGCGTTAATAGGCGTGAGTGCCAGACGCTTGTGGACACGGGTTGTGCCCAGAGACTTGTGCACAAAGAATGTCGTGACAATTGTAAAACGACAAGAACTCCAGTGCTGACTGTAGGTGGGAGCTCGTTGTCCTCTTGTGAAGAAGGTGTCATCCACATAAGCATTGGTAGCGGGCATGAAGTAGCCGTGCAAGCTCTGATTATGGACAGGGAGCTACTTGGGTACGATTTACTGAGCAGCTGGGTGGAGTCGTAGTAAATGGAGCCAAAAACGTAACGTTCTCCCAACGCGAAGAGTGCGTTTGCATGGCACTCACCCTAGATAAGCCTGATTTTCGTGCTAAGTTCAATCAGTGCACAAAGTTCTAGACTGTGGCTTGGAAGTAGTCGGACGAACAACCGACAGAGAATTTGTTCAATAGAGTGGCAGAGTATAAGATTTCCCCCCGGAGCTCGCGTAGAGTATGATAGGGAACTACAGACATGGATGGCTGGTTCCTTATCCTGCGAAGACGGCTGGTTCCTTATCCTGCGAAGATGGCTGGTTCCTTATCCTGCGAAGACATTGGGGCCTCCAAAGTGTTTCATCCCACTAATGGCGGTTGTCCAGCCAAACAAACAAAAAGTGAGGCCGGTGCTTGATTCTAAAAGTGTAAGCCATTTTGAGTTTCAGAACAGTTTCAGATGGTTCGCTGTTACACACAAGTCCTGGGAGGTGACTTGTTTGTAGTAGACAGTTCCACAGAACAAAATATTCTTACCGTGTCAAAACCCGGGAAAGAACATGTGAAATTGCTCCAGAAAAGGTTTAATATTCATGAAGCAATTCTGGTTTCTGATTGGTTTGTAGCAGAACGTGAATTAATTTGATTCGTCAGTTCTTAGCAGCATCGTTTATAAATAGAATCGTCCGACTGTGTGGGATCATACCATGGGGTACTACTCCAAAATATTGCAACATCCTCCCTATTTTTTATTATGGGGAAGTCCCTTGTGTTTGTTCTGCTCAAAAATAAATATATATTTTTATATTTACTTAGACATAACAAAAATTAGAAATCATTTGGATCTTAGAATTTTAGCATTTAAAAAGACGCCATTTTTAATTGTGTTCAAATGTCAAAAAGGAAAATTACAATTTTTTTTTTTTTTTTTTTTTTTTTTTTCTAAGCAAAAAGTATTAGTAGGTTAAAGTGTTAATACAAATAAAATGGATACAGTTTAACGGCTTGTCCAGGACTTTTTTTTTTTTAAATATATAGAAATCTATATACTGAGCATTATCCCTAGGGTTTTCTGCTGATATTCATGCAAAAAAGTAATAGCCTTCTCATAAGTGGAACTTCGCTGGTCTGTATTTTTAATATATAGAAATCTATACAGGGCAGTGAAAGAAAAAAAAAATTATTCAGTCGAATTCACCAACAAGTTTTGAGAAAAAACGTTGTAGCTTTATTCGTGTCGCCGGTTTCGTAAATACATCAGCGATATTTTGTTCTGATGATATGTAATT
Source organism: Euprymna scolopes (assembly GCF_053919585.1). NCBI lineage: Eukaryota > Metazoa > Mollusca > Cephalopoda > Sepiida > Sepiolidae > Euprymna > Euprymna scolopes. The sequence continues at coordinate 125,620,245 of NC_136483.1, read as the reverse complement.
CAAAATAATGGATTCCTTTTTTATCTCGTTTTCTACGAAATGGCATTTTATATCCATATGCCTAGATCTTTGGTTGATCACCGTGCTAAGACTATACTGGCTTGATTATCACAATTAATTACCACGGGGCTTGTAATCAATTCTGGCTCTAAAATAGTCTTCAGGATATTTTTAAGGTAGAGTGCTTCCTGGGTCGTGTGTGTGATCGCGATAAATTCTGCTTCACACATAGAGATACAATCTGTTGCTTTTTAGATTTCCATGAAATAATATGCCCATTTTCTGAGAGTCTGAAACAATATCCAGATACACTTTTGCGATCTTCTTCGTTTGCCCAGTCTGAATCCGAAAAACCTAATTTTAGGGGATTTCTTGATTTTCTAAATACTAACTTCTGTTTTTTAGTTCCTTTTAAATAACGTAGGACTTGTTTAGCTCTGTTTAAATCCTTCATTGTCGGTCGTGATAATTTTTGTGACAGTTTTGTTACTGTATAGCATATGTCGGGCCTGATTGCAGTCATCAAATATATAAGACTACCTATAATTTCGCGATATTGTGTGTCATTTATTATTTCAGATTCTGTGTGTATATTTTTATTAATATCATTTTCGACCGGTGCAGAGCGTTTCTTGCACTCTCCCATTCCAAATTTTAATAGTATTTTGTCGATGTACCTCGATTGAGTCATCGTAACAAGTCCTTTGCTTTGAGTAAATTCTATCCCCAGAAACCAGGATATTTTGCCAAGATCGGTCATTTTGAATCTTTTACTTAATTTGTTCTTAACATCAGTTAACATTATGTCACAATTTGATGCGATTAAAACATCCTCGACCCACAAAACCAAAATCAGTAGTTTATCGTCTTTGTGTTGGGTATATAAACAGAGGTCTACAGCGCATTGTCTAAATTGTTGTTTAATAATATAATCATGGAATACTGTGTTCCAACACTGAGCACTCTGCTTTAGACCATATAAGGACTTGTTAAGTCGCCACACGCTATTTTTATTTTTTATTATAAATCCCTCTGGAGGGGTAATATAAATTTCACAGTCTATTGGGGCATTCAAATAAGCATTTTTTACGTCCATTCGATGGATGTTTAGGTCATATTGTGATGCGACTTGCAGTAAAACTCTGATTGTCGTTAGGTTTGTGGTCGGCGAAAACGTAGAAAAGTATTCTTTACCGTAAATCTGAGAGCACCCCTCAGCAACAAATCTTGCTTTGTACTGTTCTACGCCTGATGCTGTACTCTTTTTTGTAAAGACCTATCTGGTAGAAATAACATGTTTATCTCTTGGGAGAGGCACTCCCGTATAGGTATCATTTTCGGTTAAGGCATCTATTTCTTTTTTTCATGGCAATTTTCCATTCATCACAATGTTCTGAATTAATTGCTTCGTTGAAGCTTTTTGGCGCATTTACCATTGAACAGCAATAGTCGATTTGATAATCCTTTATATTGTCGACCACAAAAAAAATATCGGGTCGTCTTCTATTTCTTTTGGGATATCTCTCGACTTTATCATTATCATCATGGACACTCGTCTCCGTCATTTTTATTGTTTTTGTTTGTTCTAATTATTTGAGGTAATATAATTCCATCCTCTTCATATGACGGGTTTTCGTCTTTACAATTAAACATGTCTGTGAACCTTACACACCGGATTCTTTTTATTTTATTTTTTTCGGGAAAAAATATTAAATTGGCTGGACTGTTTTTATCGTATCCAAGAAATATACCTCTGTCGGCTTTAATATTCAATTTACTCCTTTTCTCTATATATGCGAAGCAAGTTGAACCAAATATATGCATTCTGCTTAAATTTGTTTTTTTTAGCGCAGAAAGATTCATATGGAGTTTTAGATAGTGTTTTGTTAAAAGCACCGGTTGCGTATATAGGCCGCCGCCTATAAGTGCATACGTCCAGAGGTTTTTAGGGAGTTTTGATTCAATGAGCAGGCATCTTGCCATTTCAAAAAGTGTCCGCCACGCACGTTCAGCAGTCCCGTTTTGGTGTGGCGATCTAGGAGCTGATGTTTCATGCCTGATAGGATTTTTTTTTCTTTTTTTTTTTTTGTCTGGTATCTTGTTTTGATAGTTTGTCATTTTCCCTTGCGTACAGACGTCGCAGTTGAAGGTTTTTGATGTTTGTATTTGCATTCCATCAACTACAGTCGGCAACTTTTTCATATCAGGAATATTGCAGTGTCCAAGAATTTTATGCCATGTCTGTAGATCATGGCAGGCGGTTTTTGATGGGACTACGCTATTTAAATAATATAGTCTTCCATTTTCTTTAATGTCGAATACAGTTCTATTCGGGTATACCAGTTTTGTTTTATTGGGGCTAAAGTTTATATTTGCACCTTGTTTTGTGGCAGCTTGTACAGAAAATATATTTTGCTTAAATTTTGGGATTAGAAGAGCGTTTTCTAGAATACAGAAACACAATTCACCTTTATTGTTCTTTAGCGAGATTTTCGCATTGCCTCTTTTCAAAACGATATCATTGACTCGACTCCCGTCAGCTAGTTCTACAAAATGATTTTGTGGCTTAAAGTTGGGATCAAAATTGATAAAATCAGATTCCTTTGTAATCACATGTGCAGTGGCCCCACAATCGACAAGAAAATTATTATTGCTTGTTGACGCATCAAATGTACACGAAAATAAAAATGTTTGTTCGCTAACAGAGCTCTCTACATTTTTAATGTAGTCGCCATTTTGAGTCCTGTATCCACATTGGAAACTCTTGTGATTAGGTCAGTTCAGTGTATAAAGAAATAATTTTGGGTTTTCCTTTCGATAAATAATGCTCTCTCAATATGTTTAATGCTTTGTAGCCGTCGTCCAGGGCTTCTCTCATTACCAGTGATAGACTTCAGTCATCTAAACACTGTATTAATTCCGCAAAGACAGTTGCGTTCTTTTCAATGAAGTCGGAGTCGTTTCTGTTTTCAGGTTGTGTTTCTAGTACTTCGTGTAGCTTTTGGATTCGTAGATATCCCAGAAATTTAACTTGCCACAATTCGAATTTTGATTTGGATCCATCGAAATAAAGACGCACGCTGGGCCCATAACCTCTAAAAGTGTAAGCCATTTTGAGTTTCAGAACAGTTTCAGATGGTTCGCTGTCACACACAAGTCCTGGGAGGTGACTTGTTTGTAGTAGACAGTTCCATAGAACAAAATATTCTTACAGTGTCGAAACCCGGGAAAGAACATGTGAAATTGCTCGAGAAAAGATTTAATATTCATGAAGCAATTCTGGTTTCTGATTGGTTTGTAGCAGAACGTGAATTAATTTGATTCGTCAGTTCTTAGCAGCATCGTTTATAAATAGAATCGTCCGACTGTGTGGGATCATACCCCATTATTACTCCAAAATATTGCAACAATTATAGAGAGTTAAACAAACACTGGACCCCTTTACGGCCCGTGCAGACATGTGCGTGGATAAATTATGGGAATGGTGGCAAGCAGGGTCTAATGTGCGCGAGCTTGATCTTCGAAAGGCGTACCTTCCAGTGCATGAACACCAGTCACTATGGCTTATCAGACAGTTCTGTTTAAGGAGAAGAGATAGGGTTCGGACTCAACGTGGTGCCATCAATTATGCAAACGATTGTCGACACCATTCTGGCTCAGGATGAACGTATAAGGCATGCAACATCTGCATATATTGATGACGTGTATGTGAATGAAGAAATTGTATCTGCGACGCGTGTAGAAGAGCATCTCCGCAACTTTGGATTTCTCAGTAAGGAGCCGCCGAGACTACATTATGGCGCACGGGAGCTCAGTTTACAGGTCCGGGGAGAAAACGACTTCCTGCATTGGAAACAGAGAAATGAAGTCCCAGACATGCCCCACGATGTCACGCGAAGAAACATTTTCTTGGTGCGGAAAATTGGTTGGACACTTCCCTGTGGACGGCTGGCTTCGTGTTGCGGTGGCGTTCATAAAGAGGAGAGCGTCTGAAGTCAGCACTGGATGAGACAATGTGGTACACGATGCCACTCAATACAATGCTGAAGGAAGTCCTCATTAGAATGCGCAAGCAGGACCCTGCACGGGGCAGATGGTGCGTCGACAACCGGGATCTGAGTGTGTGGGTTGATGCAAGCTCTTTTGCCACGGGCGTATCAATGGGCCGTGATGGAAGATGCCTGCTAGTTACGCCAAGAACGGGACTCCCAACATATAAATCTGGCAGAGCTTGATGCCGTCATCAAGGGGATAAACTTGGCGATCCTCTGGAAGTTGACTACCCTGTGGCTGTTTACAGATTCTGCCTGCGTCCACAAGTGGATTTCGGACATCCTTACCGGGAGGGCCAGAATACGAACTAAAGCTACGAGCGAGACGCTCATCCGATGGCGACTCGATACCATTATGAGGATCAAAGAAGAATATGCGCTGTCAATGGAAATCTCCCTGGACAGATCCAGCCTGAACAAGGCCGATTGTTTAGCAAGAGTTCCCCGCAGATGGATTGACGCCACTAGAAGAACCATCGAACCCATACAACCGGCCTGCGCCGCATGTTCTGCTCAGTTTGATCGAATCAAGGAAGTTCACCATCAACGTGGACATCCTGGGATCCAGCGAACCTTGTATTTTGCTAAGTTGGATGACGCTGAAGTACGAAAAGCAGATGTTAAAAGAGTAGTTGAGAGCTGAGTGGCTTGCCAATCCATCGACTTGGCATCTGTTCGCTGGGAAAAAGGAAAACTGGACCTAAAGAGCCACTGAAGCCGGCTGACGATAGATGTTACTCACCACAACGGCGAGGATTACCTAACGCTTATTGACTGCGGCCCATCTAGGTTTGCGATATGCCGCAAGATACGGCTGCAGTCATTCATCAGTATGCTGCAGAGGCTTGCAATTATTTAAATGAAATTTCCAACAGCATTGCACACAAAGAAATAGCTATTTATAGGTATCCAGATAGAAAGAGAAAAACATCTTATACGAATGTGAAGCAAAAACTTACTTGTATTGTTAAATGAATTATCAGCAGAAGTGGTAGAATTATTTTTCTTCAGTAAACCAACAGCTGCTAAAGCTTTATCAAACTGAGCATCAACATCTTTATCAGTCTGCTTTTTTTTCTTCTTTTTCTTTTTTTCTTTATTTTTCGATTTTGCTTTAGATTTCTTTAGCCATGGATCTGAAAAAGGAATTTTAAATAGACACAGAAAATTATAAAACATAAAAGAAAAGGTGACATTTGCTACTTGTTTTTTAATCAATCATCAAATCATAAAAAACAAAACAAAAACACATGCACACAATCAACCAACTTTCTGAGGAAATCCCTTAAGAGTATGAAATACTTAGAATCTTGATTCTTCTTTACACTTGAACCCAGAAATCCGTGAGAAAATTCATTACAAGAATTTTGGAGCATTTTCATAATGAACAATTTTTTTTTTTTTTTTTACACACTTATTACATGTGTGACTAAGTTGCATATGTCCATATTATAAGAGGAAAAAATTTATATTTACGTTTCAGTTCTTAGTGAAATACATTTTTTGTTTCATACATATAATTTAAATGGTCTAAAGTTTGGACCATTACTAACAATAAAATCAAATTGCATTATTTTAATTCAACTTAGAGTAGAAGAATAAAATTGTCACCCTAAAGAAAACACTACAGCTTTATTTTAAATCTTTTATTGAAAAAAAATCAATTCAGGTAACCCGATTATGTAATAAAACTGACATCTATTCAATGTACCCACCTTAAGCCTCAATCACCACCTCGATATGGGTCTGGAACTGGAAACATGCCTTTTCAACAAGTGCAGGTGGGAGCTCAGCGAATACTCGACGGATGGTGATTATCCAACTGGCTTTGGTGTTGTGAAAGATCATGTTGATGATGTTCTCGATGTATGATCAAATGAAGTAGTTCAGCAGGTTCAGGTCAGGAGAGGGTACAAAGTTGTAGCACTCTTTCTAAAGCCAAGCCTAGGTCTCTTTGACCTTGTGGGCCCGCGCAGAGTCCTGCTGCTACACCCAGGCTCTGCTAGCGGCCACCTAATTGCACTAGGAGATCACCACACTCTTCAGCACATCCAGATACACTTTGGTGTTGACTTTCAAACCGCCTTCGAAGATGTGAGGGGGCATGATGTGGCCCTCACTTGAAACCACACGAAGACCATAACCGGAAACTTTTTCATCACCCTGGGCACGTCCCTGTTATTCGTGGCAATTCAGCGACGCATTTTGAGGGTGCTGGTAATGATCCTGTTGTCATAACTTGGATCGGTACAGAGCATGAGTTGTACAGCGGCGCATCTTCGATCTCGTTCATTGAACATAGTGTCACTTTTAGACATGATAGGTTTCTATCGCTCTTGAGATTCATACATAACTGACCAACTAGTAGATGGTGAACAACAAATAGAAAACAAAGAAAACCAGTTTTTATCAAACAAATGAAATCATGTAATCATTTCTAGGGGGACAATTTTATTGTTCCACCCTGTACCATCTTTATATAGCTTTTGTCTATGCGATGTCAGTTTCAATGTGAACTAATTTTAGTTGTGAAAACTCATCATATAAATTCATCTTAAACACTGTTATTGATTGTAACAAATATTTCTATTTCACAATATTGTTTTCATACATCCAGCATCTGTGTTTACATACATCCAGCATCTGTGTTTACATACATCCAGCATCTTTGTTTTCATACATCCAGCATCTGTGTTCAAATGTTCCTTTGGACAGATCAACTTGATTTTTCTAAATAACAAGTGAAAAGGTAATTTTTTTTTCTTTCTTTCTCTATAGTCACTATTCTAATAAAGTCATATTCCTGTCTGTTCATAATTTGATTAATATATACAAATAATACAGTATTACAAATTAATTTTTATACTGAAAACAAGATTTTTATATAATTTTATTCTATCAGCTCTGTATGTATTATTTATTCAAAGAAAATCTACATTATATAAGTTACCTAATTTACATATTACATTAAAGACAATCTATTTTAATAATTAGCTCTATTTTATTAACAATTTATAGTAAAATTGTTTTGTTCTTTTTAGGAATATTATTTAAAGATGATTTATGTAATTTATTTATATTTATTTGCTAAAGCCAAAATCAATTTCATTTAAAAATGGAAGTAAGCTTTATTTATTTAAAAGCATGTGGTTATTAATCCCACCACTATAAAAAAAATCCTCAAAATCTATTTATCAGCTCCACTTAAGGTGGGAAGGAGGGGGATTACATTTAAACAGGCTAAAATTATCTGCAAAGAACAAGTATGCACACTATCTGAGCGGTAAGTGGTAATCAATCAGAATTTGCAATTCAATTTGTTTTTTTGTTTTTATTAAAATTTTAGATGAGGCTGGAGCTTCTTTGGTAATTTGGCAATTTACAGATAATCTCCTATATAATATTTTGATTGCAGAAATTCCCCTCTAGACCAAGATATTGTAGGTTTGCAATAACATATACCACATACTAATTCATTATGTCTGGGCTATTAGCCACTATCTGAATGTAATTTTCAAACACAATTTTAGACACATTAAGTCATTATAATAAAATGCTACATTGCATCCTAAAAGCAACACCATTGTAATACAATCGAAACATCTAGAAAAAGGAGTTCCTTTTTTTTCTCTATAAATATTTAGTCCTCATACTGCTACCAGGTGACACCGGGACCAATTCTACATTTTCCTATGATACTTACATTGCACCCATCGTAACTAACAAACATAACAATCTTTACATTTCCTTGATTCAAAAATAATAAATTCTCCTTTCTCAAATTTCACCAATTCTGATTGGCTGATACCTGACTATTTGCATGTTCTAGAATATAGAGCGTGATGTCATCACCAAATATACCCATCTTAGAAACAATTTTATCAAAGAGGTCTTTTATGAATATCAGGAATAATAAAAGTCCAAGAATCAACCCTTGAGGTACACCCGCATTTATATCTTTGTTTTGATGCACAACCATGGAGAACAACCTGGACTCTTCTCTTATTTAAGGATTTAATTATGTTAAGTATTAATCCAGTAAACCCATATGATCTAATTTTCCTGACGATTGTGTCATACCCTTTCAAAAGCCTTAGATATATCTAGCAGGGTTGCAGAGTTGGATGGAAAAAGTCTGACCCTGACTCCTAGAATTCTTAGGATGGCGACTTTGACTCCTTGACGGAAATCTATTCTGGAGATCCATATAGCAGCGTCCCATATCTATTCAGCATGCATTTTATAATTACTTTTCATGTATGTCATTTTTTGATATTTAACATCAACTTGTATGATAAATATACTCGCATATACACTATACAAGCTTTATTTATTTTTCTTTTGACTCACGTCTACCCCTAACAAGGAATATCACCACTTGGACGTAAAAGTCTACTATTTGGGACTCTATCTAGGAAAGATTAACAAGATGTTGGTTTATGTAACATTTTAACTTCTACATATCAGTACGACCAGGAAAGCAGGTAGCAGGAAGGGAATTCCAAAGTCCAGCTGTTCGAGGGAAAAAACTATTAGAATAGAAAGCTTTCTGGTATCTAGGGACCTCAACAGTGAAGGGGTGAGATCTTATTGCTGAGTGGGTTTGTCGGGGATATATATGGTGAGGGGGTACAAGTGCAACGAGTTAATTCCATTAAAATATTTGTAAAACAGATGCAACATTGCGCCGATGGGACAAGGACTGGAGTTTAGTTGATAGTGGGGCCGATTAGATTGACAACTCTTTTAGGACCCTATCCAAGAGGGAGAGGCTAGTTTTAGATGCATCAGCCCAGATGTGACAATACTCCATTCATGGGCCTGTAGAGGTACAGGTTACTCTCAGATGTGAATAGTCTTTAAGCTTGATAGAGGGAACCAACCTTCTTTGCAATGTCCTCTATGTATTTATTCCAGTTTATATTGCCTGAAAATGTTAGGCCGAGGAGTTTAAAGGTAGAATTCTCAGGTAGGGTGTTATTTGTCATTGATATAGGCAGTTGGAGAGGTGTCTTGTAATTGTTAAAGGAGAGCAGCTTAGTTTTACTAGCATTAAATATTACCATCCATTTGTGGCCCCATTCTATAGTGCTCTGGAGGTCATTTTCTAACGATTCTGCCATTGTCTTAGACTTATGTACATCTGTTCTTCCCTCATGCATGTTATAGAGCATTGTATCATCAGCAAATATACCCATCTTAGACACAATATTATCAGGGAGGCCGTTTATGAATATCAGGAATAATAATGGTCCAAGGATCGACCCCTGAAGCACTCCTGAATTAATGTTATGCTGCTTGGATGTATGTCTGTCAATGACAACCTGTATGCTTCTATTGTCTAAGATGGATCTAATTATATTTAGTATACATCCAGTTATAACATACAATTTAAGTTTCATTAGCAGCCCTTTGTGCCAGACTGTCAAAGGCCTTGGATATATCAAGGGCTACAGCTATGGCTTCGCCCGCCTTATCCAGTACATGGTAAATGCGTTCAGAAACGAATGTGAAAATATCTGCAATAGAACGACATTGCCGGAGTTCATACTGTTTGTCAGAGAGAAGATTTACTTTTGCGAGGTGGTGAACTATTGCTTGGTTAATTAAGGTCTCAAAGATCTTAGCTAAGAGGGGGAAGAGACTAATGGAGCGATAATTGAGAAGGTCTGTTCTTTCACCAGAATTCCTGTAGACTGGTACAACAGAGGCTATCTTCCAGCTATTAGGGAAGCAAGATTCAGATTTATTGCAGAGCTTGGAAAGTATCGGGGCTAGCTTGGCTAAACATTTAATTAGTATAGAAGGGATGAGATCAGGCCTTTAGGGTGTCCTAGTTTTTTATGATATTGCGGACATGAGAAAGGGTGATTTTTACATCATCTAATGTGGTTTCAGTCTGCATAGGGAAATTTGGGAAGGAGTTGTTCGTTGGCTCTTCTTCATTGCTATGCATGCAACCTTCTGATTATTGCTCACTGGAGGAATTAGTGATTGCCTTTTATTCACTACACTATTATAGATTTTCCAGAAATCATGAGTTCTTTTGCAATTCTATGCATTCCCTGGTTATTTCAGCATGCTTTCTTTTGGCTGTCGCTATTTCTCCCTTACAATGATTCTTTCCTATTTGTATTTGACTTATGATGTACAAACCGGCAGAATGCATGCTATCCTTATGCAATGGCAGCTGCACAATCTGTAGTGAACCATGAGGGTGAGTGGGGCTTTCTATATTACTTCCATGTGGGAACATGTGCTTCAATGCCCGATTTGCACTATTCAGTTTTCTGATTTCAGCTGAGGCTACCTACCAGAAATACTTCCAGTTTATATTGAATCTGCTTTCATTATTCAGATTTAGTGACTTTTCATACCGATAAGTATACGATTTATCCAGTTTTTTTTTTTTTGCATATAAAAAATTGCATTAATTTGTTGGGTTTTTTTTCCTTCCTGCTTTTTCTTTACATGTTCCTTCCCGGCAAAACAAAAAATAAAACTACTCGGCAGGATTTGGCAATATATATACACCAGTTTGTTTGTTGTTTAAATACTTGGGAGCAAAAAAAAAAAAAAAGTTTGTTTCACTTTTTCTAAACTTCTGGTTAATTTTTACGACTTGCCCCAGCGTATTATAAGCACAATAACCTCCCCATCTTAAAAACGGCTTTCTGATTAAACAACCCCCAAACCTCGAAAGTCATTCTTAACATGGGGATATTGGTGGGGTTTATTCCGGAAGCCGTTTTTAAACTGGGGAGGCTGGGATGTTTAGAATACGCTGGGGCTAGTCATAAAAATTAACGAATTTACTATTATTTACAGCAAAAATAGCTTAAAATTTATTTATTTGACAAAAAGAAAAAAAAATTTCTACAAACATTTAATAAGAAATACAAATGAACGATAGGTTTTTTGCTTTTTTGTGTTTTTTTCTGTTGATGTTTTGTTTCTAGATTTAAAATTTTTCTTTATAATTTCTTTCACATAACTTTGTTATTACATCGGCAATGCTCGGCTTTATCCGGCTGTTGATGTCATGTTTTACAATATCTTTTTGTTTAATAAATTGTTGGGTGAAAGTACAGATAACCCAGTCAGTTTCTAATGTGTGGAAACTCTAGCTCCTGAGAAAAAAAAAAAAAAAAAAAAAAAAAAAAAAAAAGGGTACTCTGGATAGTAACAAAAATAAAATTTGCCTCAGTCTTGAAGGATTTCTCTATTGACCGAGAAAAAAAACGGTGAAGTGTAGTTGAGCCTCTGTTTCTCTCTCTCCCTCTCTCTTAATATCTCTCGCCATCCATCTCCCTCTCTCTCAATCTATCTCCCTCTCCATCTCTCTTTGAGCCCCTTTCTTTCTCTAACTCCTACTCTCTCTTCCTATCCTTTTCTGTCTCGCTCCCTGTTTCTAACTCTTCCCTCTCTCTGTCTATCTCTGAATCCTTCTCTATCTCCTTCTCTTTCTCTATCACTTTCTCTTTTCTATCTATATATCTTCCTCTCTATCTGTTCATCTCTAATCCCTCATCCTATTTTAGTCTCCTAAATTAATTACAGTGAATAAGGCATTGTCAAAACATGGATAAATCCTATTTTAGTCACTGTGAGATTAAAAGTTATTTGGAAATTACTGCTACCTTGAACAGTACCAGGAGTAACTGGTAAAACCTTTCTAATTAAATTGATTTTGCCAGCCATTCGGTGACAAATTGACAGCTTTAGCTCTTGCTGCAAGCAGAATACCTGCGACCTTGCTACGAAGTAGAAGAACTACTTATTCTATTTTAAAACTACTATTAAACATTCAATTTTTAAAAATCTCATGTTCAACATCTCCAAAACATCCAATATGGGGAAAAATATTGCAAAAATGCAAACTTATTGTTTTTGATGAATGCACAATGGCACACAAAAAATCACTTGAAGCTCTTGGTCGGTCCTTGCAAGATTTGCATGGTAATGTCAGACATTTCAGACAAATGTTACATGCAATTTCTCAATCAACACCAGCAGATGAAATAAATGCTTGCCTCAAATACTCTACTTTTGGGTGCCATGTGAAGACATTAAACTTAACTCAGAATATGCAAAAGTTGCAGACTGCTCGATCCGCACAGAAATTTTTGCATCACTTGTGGGAAATTAGGTATGGAAAAGTGCCAGCTGATCCGAATTAAGGGCGAAATTCTTTGATTCTTATTACATCAAAAGAAGAGTTGATTAAAATTTTTTTTTTAGATATTCAAATTAATTATATGAATTCCACTTGACTGAGTGAACGAGCTATTCTTGCAGCTCATTACAAAGACGTTCATGAACTTAACGCTATTATTCAACATAAAATTCCAAGTGAGGTGGTCGAATACGAATTCATCGACACTGTTGTGGAAGCAGATAAAGTGTACTGCAACTGAAAATTGGCGTACTAATTATCATGTTGTGAAATATAAACCAATCCAAGCTTTGCAAGGGTACATGGCTTGCAGTAAAAAAATTAACAAACAATATCATAGAAACAACAATCATAACAACCTTTCACAGGTGATGATATCTTCATTCCACGCATTCCTATGATTCCACCAGATACATCATTACACTTTAGGAAATTGCACTTTCCAATTTTATTGTTGTTTGCAATAACCATCAACAAAGCTCCGAGAACAATCTTTACAATTGTGTGGCTTACAGCTTTTCACTGACTGTTTTTTCACATGGACAATTTATGTTACGTGTTCAAGAGTCACCAAACCAAAGAAATCTCTATATCAGCTAAGAAAATGGAACAAAAACTGTGCACCCATACGAAATGGGAAATTAAGCCTATAAGATACATGCATTTCCTCATTTTGGAACTTTTTCCATTGCGCCACTTTGAGCCACAGCACCGCGTGGCAGGGTACAGCTAGTACATTATAAATACATTTAAAAATAGGAACTAATTTTATAGAATAAGTTAAGATAACAATAGGATAAAAAATTTACAATTAAATTTTATGTTATCAGTTCAAAAGACTACAATATTTTAGAATGGTAAACCTCTTTATGCCATGGCACTTCAAAGCCAAACGCTTCTTATCAGAAGACACATTATAGAGAAATTTTTTAAAATGTAGTATTGCCTTTATGGAAAGAGGATCAAAGAAAAAACGGGAAGCTGTACTGAGACTGGAACTGATTCTAGGACTACCAGCAATCACTGTAAAAGAGTAATAAAGAATGCGAGAGAGTTGTATGCTCAGTTTCTTAAATCAAAAGTAGCCGAGCAGCAGCTTGGTTCCCATCAGTTTTGACAAATAGCAAACGGGATCCTGAACAGAAACATGTGCTCAATCCCAATCATCAATAGATCTGAGGTAATCTCATCAGCATCAGACAAAGCCAAACTCTTTGCCAAGAACTTTGCAACTAATTATACCCTATGCGATGAAGGCCATCAATCCCCCATACTTCATCTTATCAGAAAACACGCTATGTGACATACAAGTATTTGTGCGTAATGTTGCCAAGCTAACCAAAAACCTTGATTCCAGTAAAGCAACTGGCCCTGATGGCATTCCAATTACAGTGCTGTAAAAGCTTCAACCAGACCAAGTTCCCCCTACTTACAAGGCTGTTTAAGTGTTGTGGAGAATTGCTTCTTAACACCCCAGAAAACCTCATCAGTATGCCCTGTATTTAAGAATTACGGTATTCAGGTCTCTCCCTCTCACCAATAAGTCGATGTGCCATGAGTAAGTTGCTGGAATCCATATTAAGTGGAGAATTAGTAAATCACCTCAGAAAAAATAACCTTAGTAACATGCGATATGGTTTCCATTCTGCTAGAACTACAGTCGATGTGCTTATGATTATATCTCATAGGATTAGTGAATCTCTCGACGGAGCCTTCTTTTCTAGGACAATTGCTATTGACAGATAAAAGACCTTTTATAAGGTATGGCATAAAAGCCTACTTCACAAGATCTCCAGCTATGGTAAAGCTGGAAAGTTTTCTCAATTATTAAATCATTTCTCTCTAATAGGTTCATAAGAGTAGTAGTTGATGGACAGAAATCATAAACTCAAAGTATTAATTCTGGAGTCCCTTAGAAGCCCATCTGGAGCCCAACTCTCTTCCTGATCTACATCAATGATCTTCCAAATCACATCCTTCGTAGACATTTATGCTGATAACACTACCATCTATGGCAGCATATCAAAGGCTGTAAATGTCAAAGTTCTGATTCTCTTTCCTCTGATCTGGAGCATGTGGTGCAATGGGAAAAGAAGTGGCTGGTTAATTTTAATGCATCTAAAACCAAGCTTCTATCTTTACATCATCAACACTCTGATCCCCTATCTGGCATCAATTGAAATGAATGGCTCTTGTCTTGGGGAGGCTTCATGTTTTGACAAGTTTTGTGCTAGACCTTTACTCCTGATCCGAGATGGAACATGTACATCAAATCTGTTGCCAAAGTTGCTGGAAAAATAGTAGATACCTCACTGCTGATGATATTCACTAGCTATATAAGAGCCAGGTGCATCCAAAGATGGAGTACTGTTGTCACATCTGGGCAAGAGCTGCTAGAAAGGACTTATTACCTGTACAGAGTACAAAATAGAATTCATAGCCTGCAACATCTTTCCTACTGAAGCCTGTGTCTGTTTTATCGCTATTTTCATGGCAGATGCCCGTCTGGGCTCTAATCTATGCCCCCCCCCCGCCAAAATTTCGAAAAGAACACTTGTCTAGCTGAAAACACCATCAATAATTTCCTGCACTCTTTATCTGTGTCTAAACCCAAACATAGATTCCATGAAGAGTGTAACTTCAAAGCAGATACTAATTCTTTGATACTAATTTTATTAATCCAAACTATCACTTCAGTGGCATAGAAATACCTGGCTTTGAAACCGGCCGCGGGGACCCATAGATCTCGTCAGGTCATCCATCTAAAAGGAAAACTGATTTGTAAACCTGTGCCACTGACCTCATACGTCTTGGCAGCAAACAGGGGAGGGAGGCATCCTCAGTTCTTGACAACCTCCCTACAGCTGGTGATTTGATTAAATCACCGGTTTGTAAAGTTAAACTGCTTAAGGAGTAGATAGGCTCTGTCTATCGCCCGGCTTCCATACTCCTTCTTTGCCTATTAGCCATAAGCAGAGGTGCGGCCGCAGGGACTCAGATGTCTAGTGCTTAGTCTTGTTTCCTGACTACATCAATGAATGCCATCCTCCACATTTGCCTCATTCCCTTCCCCTATAGCTGGCATCTTGGGGGTGCTTGTTTATCATATATGCTAACATGACTGGACTGTTGTCGGACAGGTTTGAGGGTAGCAGTTTGACAGTTGCTGGTTCCGACTGACAGTGCAGGTGCCTTAACTCTTCGGTAGCGCTTAAAGCGGCTGCTTTATAATCAGTTGTATAATATTGGGATGTTTGTAGTGCAATGTCGCCCATGGAAAGGGGCCCTGCTCTCATCTCTGGTGGGCATTCCCGAGGTCACATTCCTGTAGATGAAAAGCTGGTTGATGGTCTACTTGTGTTGCATGGTGGTGTTTATGCACATCCGTTTTGCCTACAACCTCACCCTAGATCTGAAACTACGAACTAAAATGAAATGACAGCCCAATCCAAAAATCTAATTTAAATGCGAATTACGAACACTGAACATTAAGTTTACTATTATTTTCAGTGCTCAAAATTCTCTTGGTAGCTTCCTACAATAGAATTTGTGTGACGTCAAAAATGTACACAATACGATTACTTGCTTTGGTACTTCCATTTTATTTATTTTTTTATTTATTTATTGAAGTATAGGGTAATGTTGTGGAAGCATGTTATTGCCAGAGGTTCAAAGAAAAACTCGGTCATCATAACTTGATACTTTACAGAAACTGAAAAATTATAACAGTATTAGAAGTGAGAGCAGGAGTTTCTTAGGTTACTTAAATTTTCTGGGCTATGGATCTTGCTAGTTAATATATTAAATCTACATCATAAAAGGATTTCGATCTATATTATAGACCATCAATAAATTTCCAGACTTTTTTGTACAAGCATTCAAAATTGTCGTAGACACTTGAAAATTCATTATGTTATTGCCATAAATCTTATGAGATGACTGACCAAGTTTTATGATTTCAGGTTAACATGAACAGCTACAGCAGGAAGTGGAATACACCATACTAAAGCCTGATTGTCACAGCTGGGGAATTTCAAAAATACAATCTGGTGTGAGGACACTTTAGAATAACGATATGCAATAAAATTCTGTTTTAAACTTGGTAAAAATGTTGCAAAAATGTATGGAATGCTTCAGACTGCTTTTGAATCATCTTGGATAAATCGAGCATCAGTTTTTGAGTGGCATAAGAGATGCAAAAAAGGCAGGGAGTCAGAGGTGTGAGAAGACTAAGGAAATTATAACACCAGAATTGATTAGCCAAATAAAAAATTTCATTGATAAGGACTGTTGTGTGTCTATAAAGACAATACGTGCACAATTTGATGTCAGTGTGGGAACTGTACATACAATTATTTGCGAGGAACTGAAGATGCGGAAGATTTGCATGAAGTTTGTCCCAAGGGTGCTCAAATAAGATCAAAAAGAAAGACGTTGTCATGACAGCAGGGAGATGGTTGAGCTGATCAATTCAGATCCCACAGTTCTTGATGCTCTGGCGACCTGAAACGAAAGCTGGATCTACCAGAGACCAATAGACAGAGTTATCAGTGAAAGCATGCTGGCTCTCCCAGAAGGTCAGACAAAGCAAATCTATTCAGAAACTTTTAATCCTTTTTTTTTTTTTTTTGACCGCACAGGTATGATTTACATGCACTGGGTTCCCACTGGACAGTCAACAAGGAATAGTATGTTTAGGTTTTAAGGGAGTTCAGAAAGAGATACCATCGGAAGAGGCTAGCACTCTTCAAATCAAGTCAGTTGCATTTCCACCAGGACAATGCACCAGTCTACAACTCCATCCTTGTCACAGTCTATTTGACCAAGATGGGCATCAAGACAGTTCTTCATCCCCCCTATAATCCAGACCTTGCTCCTTGGTTATTCATTAAGAGGTTGTCGTTATGAGACAATTAAGAAGATGAAAGAGGCTGTGACGAGGGTCACTGACATGCTCACACAAGAGTTTTATGTGTGTACTAGCAATAAAAGTGCCTAATGAAAAAGTTAGAAAACTTATTTAAGGTACCCTGTATGTAAATATAGCCGATAAAAATAAAGCCGATGATTAAGGGTACTTACCATCATCACTGTCTGATCCTGCTCCAAAGGGATTGAAATCATCTAAATCCGAATCTGAAGATTCAGATGGACTGAGACTCGTGTCACTGCTGTCAGAATCAGAAGTCGAATCTGTTTTTTCAGATTTTATCCGTTTGCCATTACCATCTTGAAAGTTTCCTGGGAAATAATGGAAATAAGTTGAAGGATTACAAGATATTCAAGAATCAACTGGAATATTTACACCTTGTCACAAATCAATAGAATCTTTTATACAAAGAAAACTTGTAGTTCCATCTGCGCATCTTCTGATAAAGCATACTTACAAACTTTATATATTCAACTTCATTATGACTGAGCAGGTTATAGAAAAAAATACCCTTTAAAAACTAATTTGCTTAGGTCACCAGAAATTAAAATAGTGCCCCCCTCTCCATCTTAATTTCCTTTTTGCTGTTTAAAAAGAACATTAAAATTAATTCAATCATTAAGTCAACTGATGACTTTTCTATCAGTTGTCAAAGGTTGAGCAGTGGGTGGTGAGTGGCAAGGATGTTGTTAAAAAAAAAAAAAAATACATAGATTCGTGTGTATATGTATATATATATATATATATATGTGTGTGTGTGTGTGTGTGTGCTAACTAATATCTTATAGGGTTAGCGAATCTCTTGATGCGGGCTTCATTTACAGGGCAATGGCTTTTGATAGGGTATGGCATAAAGGGCTACTATACAAGATCTCCAACTATGAAATAACTGGAAATGTCTTAATTATTAAATCATTTCTCTGATGAGTTTATAAAAGTAATAGTTGATGGACAGAAATCAGAAACTTACAGTATTAATGCTGGCGTCCCTCAGGGGTCCATCCTAGGCCCAACTCTCTTCCTCATCTTCAATGATCCCCCAAAATCACATTCTTAGATCATTTTTAGACATTTATACAGATGACATTATCATCTATGACAACATTTAAAAGTCCCAAAGTGACCAAGATCTCTCCAATTCTCTCTACTCTGATCTTCAGCATGTGATGCAAGGTGGGGGTGGGGGTGGGGGGAGGGATGTGACAGGTTAATTTTAATGCATCTAAAACCAAACTTCTATTTTTCAATCATCAATGCTGTAGCTCACATTTAAATAAACAGCTCACATCTTGAGGACGCACCATGATTTTACAGCATTGTTGATGTAAAAAGGAGTAGATTAATAAACACCAATGTCATGGTCGATGAGAAAATGGTTGTATCATTCTAGCACTCCAGTAGATATCTAACTGCCGATGCAACCTTTCACCTGTTTAAGAGCCCAGAATGTCTTTAGATCAGTACAGAAGCTGCTCTAAGCACTTTATTCCGTCTTGACAGAGTTAAAACTGACTTTGTAACCAAGTAGGTGATATCCCTTTCTCTTCTTGAAACCTCTTCCTACAGAAGAAATGTTGCAAGATTGCTCTATCATTATTTTCATGGCAAATGCTCGTCTGAGTGCCAATCTATTTCTATAAAATTTCACTCAAATGAGCACTATGTGGCTGTCATTGATAGGTTTAGCATTGGAATCTTTTCGGTAAGTATTGGCAATCCCAACATCTCAATGAAAGTGGATTTTCATTAAATATATATATATATATATATATATATATATATATATCTACACACACACACACACATATATATATACATACACACATACAAATACATACAGAGATTAATATTAT